>NW_024467122.1:31441079-31858579 GCF_017591425.1 Ochotona curzoniae | reverse complement strand
CAACACAATTAATACTTGAATAGTGAGCAATTCAGCCCATTGTCTTTCTCATTTGGCCAGTTCTTAGAATGTTCGTCATGTCCTCCCCTCATCCTCTTCCTAAGTCACCTAGCTGTTTTCATTTTCTTCACAGCATCCTTTGGCAATGGGTTCAGGAGAAGCAGTGTCATCCTCATTTTACACATGAGGACACTGAAGAATGAGTGTTAAGTGTCCTGTCAGAGGTCAGCAAGCTAGATACACAGGTGCAAGGAGAGCCCGGGACAACTCCATCCCAGTGAGCACTCTCCCACTGCTGCTATAGCTTGACCTCACAGATATAAGGAACCAAAGTTAGTGGTGTTTCTATTTTTCTCCTTAAAGGAAGGAAAGAAAGTGTTCATAGAAGAAAGAAAAAAACAAAAAAACAAGCAAGTAGGACAAAATCATCGTGACTTAGAGCCGCCAGTTGTCAGGGTTTGACAGCTGGCTGAAATGGGAGAAGCAGTTTGGAGGGTGGCTGTTCAGAGAACCTAATACAGAGTTCCTCAGAACCACCTCAAACTTTGACAACCTGCAGATTCCTGGTTCCACTCTGGGCTACTAAATGCCATTCTCTGGGGGTGGGATTTAGGGATCGCATATTAACAAGCGTAACCTATTTTTCTCATGCACATTAAAGATAAAGTCCAGAGGCAGTCTGAATAACAATACCCTCATTCATCAAAATAAGGAAAAAAAAACCTGTAGCCAATGAAATATGATATAATAGCACTTTTGAATATAGAATGATGGATTTATCATCTGTTTTGCACTGGGTTATTTAAAGCAATAGTTAAATTTCCTTTTAGTAGAAGGATTGAATATGGGTATGAATGAAACTCTAGAAAAGGATTCACTTCAGCCCTGGCTCCCCAGGTGCCTGAGCACATACATACTTCAGCTGCAGGGCAGAAAGACAAGTCTCTTCTGGCCACCGCCTCCCAGCCTGGAGAAATGCAGCTGCCACTTGATCCAGTAACCCAGGGACTCTGCCTGTCATAGCTCTTTAGCTTGCTGCCAGAGTCCACGGTCTTGTCATTTTGCATGCCAGTTGACCAATCACTCTGCGTTCATTCATTCAGCAGGCTTTATAGGGGGCCATTCTACCAGGGGAGTTCATAGCAAAGCAAGGAACAAGAAAAGTTGCTTGCTGAAATATGTCTCTACTCAGGGGAACTAGGTCAAAAATAAATAATGGTGTCTGTGTTTAATGCCATGAAGGACTACCAGAGCAGATCTGGGTGATGTCAGAACATCTAACAGGATGGTCTAATGTAGCTTCAGGTGAAACTTGAAGGACAGGTAGAATTTATGCAGGCAAAATCGGGACTGGAGGATCCCTCTAATTTTTTTCAGTTGTTACATAGGAAGACAGGGTGGGACCAAATTACCTATGCTGTATCAAGTGCTTTATCTATTTTATAAATAGCATGATATCATACACCAAGGGACAAGGAAAACGCCCTCTATAGGGATACCTCCATTAAGCTTGTCTTTATCTTTTCTGAAATTTCTTAAACTAGTCTGAGACTCTTTTCATCTATAACTTTGAGTCACAGTATTCAACCACAGAATTTTTGTGCATTTAGCTTTACCTTGTTATTAGAGGTCTACCTATCTTACATTCCACTTCCGACTGTCTGTTTCATAACGTGGGTGAGCGACCGTGACTTTGTAGAAATACGAAGTATGCACTCCTGTAACTTCATGGTGATAGATGGCTGGATCCCAAGTAAGACAGCAGTTCCAGTTCTTCCAGGATTCAGATTATCAAAACATGAAGATTGCATCACTACTGCATTCTTCTCTTACTGTGCATCACCTAGAACAATTTAGGAAATGTCTCTGCTGGTAGTGTTTGGTTCCTGTGTGATAGCAGGGCAGTACTAATTGCCAAGTAACCATCTTCTGACACTTTCGCATTGCTTAAGTCTACACATGACCTTCTTTAACAAATGTCAAATTTAAGTGTATTCATGACAGTGTTTTCTCTCGGTGGATCCAGAGAAATCAGCCAGAAATATCAGTTTAACACCCATAGATCCTGTGGTATTAAGAGGAAATTTCAAGAAGTTCATGTGCAAATGAAATTAAAAGATAAGTTTAGGGAGTGGGCACTTAACCTGCTGTTAAGAAGGTCATGTTCCTTATCAGAATGATTCAGTTGATTTTCTGGTTCCTATTCTTGATTCCAGCTTCTCACTGATGAAACCAGCAGTGATTGCTCCAGTAGGTTGGATTCCTGTCACCTACCTGGGAGACCTGGACTGTATGGCCACCTCCTGGTTCCAACCCAGCCCCAGCCCAGCCCTGTTTTTTTACAGACTTTCAGTGGATGAGCCAGCATATGTGCATCTCTCTCTCTCTCTCTCTCTCTCTCTCTCTCTCTCTCTCTCTCTGTTTTTGCCTCTCTGGTAAAACTTTTAAAGCTAACTTACTTTTGTACAAAAATATTGGTAAATCCATAATATATGTTCTCCATGAGCATTTTGAAGACACCTTATATGTGTTGATTTCAAAAAATATGTTTGCACAAAAATAAATTTGCATTACCATTTTATGTTCAGAGTTTTTGAAGCACCTTCATGTTTGCTGTATACATACTCCCTACATGGTCAGTGTAGAAAGCATTATTCATGTACATACATTTTGATAGCATCAAGGGATCTACATTTTATAGTAAGAGATATCTTGTGGGGTGGATGGTCTACAACTTCTTAAATGATACTGGTGGTCAAAACTATGTCAAAGTCAAGTTCTAGTTAAGTCCTTATACCCAACTTTGGATTAGAAAGAACTTAATGTATACTTGCTTAATGAACTACATATGCTAAATACCTAGAGGACATACATCTTTTTTGTGGGGTAAAGACTTATTTATTTTGGGCCCGGCACGGTGGCGCAAGTGGTTAAAGGTCCTCGCCTTGCACGCCCGGGATCCCATATGGGCGCCGGTTCTAATCCCGGCAGCCCCGCTTCCCTTCCAGCTCCCTGCCTGTGGCCTGGGAAAGCAGTCGAGGACGGCCCAAAGCTTTGGGAACCTGCACCCGTGTGGGAGACCCAGAAGAGGCTCCTGGCTTCGGATCGGCATAGCATCGGCCCGTAGCGCTCACTTGGGGAGTGAATCATCGGATGGAAGATCTTCCTCTCTGTCTCTCCTCTCTGTATATCCGCCTTTCCAATGAAAAAATAATAAAAAATAAATCTTTTAAAAAAAAAGACTTATTTATTTTTATTGCAAAGGCAGATTTACAGAGAGAAGAAGAGACAGAGAGAAAGATCTTTTGTCCACTGGTGTACTCCCCAAGCGGCTGCTGTTGCCTCAGCTGAGCCAGGAGTGTCTTCCAGGTCTCCCTCACAGGTGCAGGGTCCTAAGGCTTTGGGCCGTCCTCGACTGCTTTCCCAGGCCCCAAAAGGGTGCTGGATGGGAAGTGTAGCAGCTGGGATACAAACCGGCACCCATCTGGGATCCCTGCATGTACAAGGCGAGGATTTAGCTTCAGGGCCACTCCGTGCCAGGTCATACAGCACAAATCTTTCTAAAATGCTCATAAAGAATACAATAAACACATTCATGCATCATGCAGTTTATTATATGTTTTTCCTTCATGATATTTTTCTGGCTACATGGTCAAGAGACAACTATAACAGGGACATAAAATTAAGACTTTCTTTGTTAACATTCTGGACCGGTACTTTAGGAGTGGATTAGTGTTGCCTGATGATTCTGATACCTTTATTTTGCTTTTTTGCGTCTTATTGCATTGTCCCTATAACAAACCAAAGCAGTCAAGGTCTAATTCTATTGCTTTCAGAAAAAGCAGGTCTTTATTCTTCTCTGAACTACCATCTCATTAGCACTGACTGTTTTACCTTTAACCGGTATAATTTAAAATGCATCAAACAATTCCTGTTTACATTGAAAATTTCACCCTCTGACTCAGCACCATGTCCTTATTTCCAATATCAAGGTTGTTCCTGATGTGGGGCCTGTGTGGTAGCTGGACTCTGAGCACTCAGGAGCAAGCTCCATCCTGCATGAGGATCTCTGCCTTCCAGTCAGGTCACCTCTTACACTATGCAGTCAATAGTTCAGTTCAGCTGCTTTTTCTTTATATTGACTTTTAAAACATTCTACAACTCATGTAGATAAACATGTATAAACATTTGTATACATATTCACATAAAAGATAATTCCATTGTACCTCACATTTGATCATTCCTTTTCCAGAATTTCCTCCAAAGCAATTTCAGAACTTTGTAGGATGGATGGATTTATTAATTTTTAGTCACTGAATATCCTTTCTTGGCAATAATCTATTTAACCTCCCCTGCCACTCTTTTTTTTTCTCTCCCTCATACTTCTCAATTTGATTTTGTCCTCGGGTTACAAGAAAGACTCAAGTCTCTGAGGAGTGGAGGAAAGGGCAGACAGAAGGTAGCATGCTGTAGGACCCCGGGCTGAACCCTCCAGGGAACAGCTTTATCTGAGGCTTTTTTGCTAACTACAGGAAGCGAAACTGATTCCATGGGTGGGAGTACCCTTGTAAAATTGATTATTCCATTTCAAATATTTATAAACAAATTTAAGGTCCATTGAAGACTTAGGTCCAAAGCCACAGAAAGTTATACATTCATATAATTCCTTGGCTTTTTGAAGATAACTTGTACCATGTTCCATTTTATAACTCTTCATCAACTTAATGTTTTAAGATATTCTTCACTAAAGCTGGCTGAATATTAAAGTCCTAGAATTGACAGCCTTATCGAAATCTAATAAAAAGTAAATAAAAGTCATATTTAGAGGTCCAGTTAAAAGAGTTACAAGTGAGTATCAGTCATCTATTTTGTGCTTGCCAATGAAGAATTGACTTATAGAGACAGCATGAAGTGTTTCTGTGTTCTGCTTAGACACAGAGTTCATCATGTCCTAGTGATTGTGTGAACACAGAATTAGAAATAATGATGCCTTTGGGCCACCCTTCTGTGTAGGATAAAGTAGTATCGCCTGCTTCCCTCTATAGTAATCTTTGACCAAACCACTCTCATCAGCCATGGTCCATCATCATCAGGAGGGCCACCCTGCCCTGACCTTTGCTCAGAATGAACTCTTGCTTGTTAATGTGGCATTGATGCTTGATGCTGCCTCCGCAGCTCTACTTGTTCTGCGGAACTATGAGTGCCTTTCACTTGTGGCTTTCCTCTATTGAAGGACTCATCCTATAGAAGCACCTGTAAAAGAAATGAGAATTGGGAAAGGGATAGAAGCACATAATAACGCAATACTTGAAATTTGAGATTATTCTAACCAAAAGTGCCCTCACTAGGTTTTCATTCTCCAGAGGTTGAATATTCATTCAGATGATAATCTTACTGTATAGATTTTTTTTTAACCTAAGGAGTATCCCACATTTCTGGGAGCATCTGTTTCTATACACCTCTTTTCTGGGATGTAGTGAGCAATTAATACCTGTGCAAAATAAACCCATGTTCACAGTTATTCAAGGATGAGGCTGATTAAAAGAAACATGGCACTTAAAGCAGCTAGCTAGACATCACTTCCTCAAAAAGATGGTTTTACCTTACTGACAAACGGAAGCAGCTCAAGAGAAAATGATATTGGAAAGCCAGCATAGTGATGCCATAGCGTGTTGAACAGGACAACAAACCATTCATAATCTGATTTAATATGTCTGGGAGACCAGCAGTTGGTGCTGAAGTGAATGTATAAAGCATGCTATTCCCATCTCAGGCAACAATATACACATGCGGACTCTATTATTTTTATCATAGATCTTGGCCAAAGGATTATTTTAGATAATCCATTGAAAGTTGCTTATTGGATCAGACACATGCTTTGCTGGTTATTATTTTTTTCGGCTCTATGTATGGTTCCTACATAAGGAAAGCTTCCTAAGGTAGAAAAATGAAGTTGAATCTTAGTAACTATTGCTAAGCAATAAGAAGAAAGACAAGCAACGTAATGATGTCGATGATTAGCAAGGTAAGCAGTAAGAGCAAAGGCTGAAAGGAAGCTGGGGAAGAAAGCAGAAATAAACCAGAAGAGTGTAAGGAGCAGACTGTGTGCCACAAATGAAATGACAAGTAGGGCACCAGGAAAAATAATAGAAACAAGTATTTGATATGGATTGAACACAGAGAGAGGAATCAAGTTTTTGAGGGTTAGTTGCAGTGTTTGCAACAGAAGGAACTAGGGAAGACGTTTTAAAATATTAAATTCATTGTAAAACTCAAACTACCCAATAAATGTCTTGCAGGTCTTTAAGAACATCCTGGGACTCATGATGGAAATGCAGATTCCCAAAACTGCCTTATTTTGTAGTATAGATGGGATCAGGGTTATGCGGTTTTTAGAAAGTTGTATGACTGTGCATTTTGCACAGTCACAGGTAGTGCCCAGATCCCATATTGAGAAAACTTTGAGGAAACATGTTCCACATTGGAACGTCAGTGCCTCACTAACAGGGAACAGAGACTGCTTGCAGAGAACACATATACTACATGAAACCAACCAGAAAACACAGCTGACCGAATTACAAATGCCCAAAGCAAGAGTGTTAGACATTCAGTAAGATGATGGGGCAACATAGCACAGACCTCTTGAAGTGTGTTGCCTGCATGTACATCAGTTTTTGTCTTTTGTAGATAGATATTCCCCACCCCTGGGGAGACCAGACAAGTGTGCGCACACACACACACACATGCATACACATACAAAATAGTAAAATCATCAACCTGATCATTCTGGATTATCCTAATGAGATAGAGAGGCTTTGGGACGAGCATTTGGATGGGGTGTCATCCTAAACTTGTTACAATTGATTTGTCCCTCCAGTCCCCCTCTCCTGTGAGCACAGCTCTCTGCAGAGCCCCTGTATTTAGACCATAGAATAAAAGAAATCCCCTCCTGCTGCTTTTGCTGCCACCGTGGTAATGGAGATGCAGGACACCATTTCCTTTGCATCATGCCATGTCAGCTCCTTAGTGCACCTGTTGGTAGCACCAAGCCATCCTCCCTGGAAGCCCCAGAGTCACTTGATTTTGTGGTGGTACAAGATTTCTGCCCAGGGCCAGAACCAGCAGCCGTTAAGGAGCTCCAGGGCCCAAAGATTCTTGACAGAAAGGGATAAGAGGAAAAACAGGATAAAAGAATCTTAGAGGACTAGGGGTTTGGGGGAGGGGAGCAGCATTGTGGTACAGCAGGTTAAGCCCATATGGGTACTCAGCTGCCCTACATCTGATCCAGCTCCCCGTGAGTGCACCTGGGAAAAGCAGCACAGGATGGTCCAAGCATGTGGGCCATTGCATCCACATGGGAGACCCACATGGGTCTTCAGGTTTCTGGCTTTGCCCATTTTGGCCATTTGAAGAGTAAACCAGCAGATGGAAGATTCTCATTCATTCTCATTCTCTCATTCTCTTTCTCTCATTCATTCATTCATTCATTCATTCTCTCTCTCTCTCTTTCTCTCTCTCTGGAGAGAACTGGAGGAAAGTCCAGATTAAACTCAATGCGAGGAAAGGAATGGAAAACACGGTCTTTCCCTCTTCCTTTACCGTCAACAGGGCCACCATCCTGCTGCTTCCTGGTGTTGTGAACACAGTGTGCAGAAAGTCACACCTTCCTCAGTTTACACTGGACTGCTTTTCTCTCTTCATTCAGCACTGACCAAGGAGCCCCAGGGTCTTTTTCTTTTTCTCCTCCAACCACACAGCTTTGGCTCTGTGTGGGACTTAGCATATGCTGTGTTGTGTTGCAGTGGCTGTTGCACATCCAGTTCTCCTCTTGGGACCCATCAGCATATAGAATAGCACTAGGCAAGAATCACATCCAAGTACTGCCTTCTCTTTGGATCCATTGCTTGTTAAGTGTTAGATTAAGGAAGCCCCCAAGGATGCTCTTTCTGGGCAGATAAAGTGAAGTGTACTTTAACAAGCACTATTTCAATTAATATAGTAGAAGCAGAGTACAGATTTTGTTAAGGAACAAACTAGTCCTTCGGCAGGAAAGTTGGGTATATGATCCAGTCACAGTGCTAATTCCTTGGCTCAGATTAGGGAAATTGTTGCTTGTTATTATTATTATTTTAAAGATTTACTTATTTGGGGGCCCAGGATGGTAGCCTAGTGGTTGAAGTCCTTGCCTTGAATGCTTCAGGATCACATATGGATGCTGGTTCTAATCCCAGCAGCCCCGCTTACATCCAGATCCCTGTGTGTGGCCTGAGAAAGCAGTAGAAGACAGCCCAAAGCCTTAGGACCCTGCACCCATGTGGAAGACCCAGAAGACACTCTGGGCTTCAGATTGGCTCAGCTCCGGCCATTGTAACCTTTTGAGGAGTGAATCATCAGATGGAAGATCTTCCTCTCTGTCTCTCTCCTCTCTATGCATCTGCCTTTCCAATAAAAAAAATTTTTTTAAGAGATTTACTTATTTTTATTAGAATGGCAGTAACAGAGAGAAGGAAGACAGAAAAATACCCCATGTGCTAGATCCTTCCCTAAATGGCCCATGCCTGAGCTGATCCAAAGTCAGGAGTCTGGAGCCCCCATAGTCTCACATGTGGGCGCTAGGTCCCAGGCACTTAGGCCAGCCTTCTCCACCCTCCCAGGCCATGTGCATGGACCTTGATTGAAAGTGGAGCAACCGGGACACACACTGGTGCCCTTGTGGGATGCCGGAGCTTGCAGGCTGAGGATTAGCCAATTGAACCACTATGCCAACCCCTGTTTATTTTTTTAGACCTCTGTTGCCTCGTTTTATGTATCCAGGAATAAGATACATCCTTCTGCTGCTGTTGCTATGAGGACTTAAAAACTGGTAGAAAATTACCTGGGAGAGTTAAATGCCCCAGAAATGGTTGGTCTGTACCCTTCCCTTTTAGCTTCGCTTTAAGCTATTTTATTGATGCCTTATTTCTTTTAAGTTGTTTTAAATGTTTGTTTTCCAGTGTTTTAAAATAATATTTCTAATGAGCAAAAATACTACGTAGCACGCAGTAAGTCAAGAAATATTAGCCATATGTGATTTGAAAGTTGAGGCAGAGGCAAGATGGCAGCATAGGGTGCAGACAAGTTTGATATGACGGAGAATCTTTAGTCAGGGTGAAGCACAAGAAGCAGATTACAGGGGAAAAAATAGGGGCCAGGCAGTAAGCAGGAGGTACCTGGAGACCCCTGGACACAGGGAAGCAGCGGTGGCAGCACAGCAGTGTTGCAGAGGACAGAAAAACCCACCAGTGGTCACCAACCGGCATTTCAGACTCTGGCGATCTGGGCTCTGGTATGGCGAGCCCCAGTGCCAGCCAGACATCGAGCAGTGGCCTCTATTCCGGTGGGAGCTTGGGTCTGCATGGGGAGCTCAGGAGCTGAGTGCTGTCTGGGACCTGCCAGTTGCGCTGGGGGGGCTGGGGCACAGAAGGAGTAGGAGACTCCAGGCGCTGTCTTTTGTGGAAAGGCGGAGTGCAGAGTTGACGAGCAGCCCGGAGGGGGCTCGTTTCAGGCTGATCACAGGAAACTGATCCAGTGGGGAGGGTAGCACCAGTTTTGCTCCCTGCAGGGTCTGTGTGGTCCCTGGAACTGAAAGCCAGCAGCCCCAATTCTTCAGTGGCACCCCATCTGGCGTCATCTTGTGTATTCGGGCAGCGAGTATGGATTTCAAGTGAAGGACCAGATTAGGCGTGTTTCTAGCTAATTGCACTGAGCTGAGCCCACAGAGAAAGCAACGTCAACCTTGCATCATGCAGGGTCTGTGTGATCCCTGGATGATGGCCGACAGCCCCAGATCTTTGTTGGTGTCCCTACTGGGACCATCTTGCAGAGACAGGCAAGAGCTCCATTCATTGATAAACAGCAAGAGTAGCAGTCGTAAACTGCACATGGGATAAAGCAGTAGCACTCAGATATCAGTGTCACAGGACCAGGCACTGTTAGACTGAAGAGAGGACAGCTGAGCTGCTCAAGAGCTAAACTAGGAACAAAATAATCTCCATCTTAGAGCACTGCATGGGCTCCTCAGAAAAAAACAGCCCCATCAAGGCATGGTACCAACTCCACCCAAAATAACTTCAGGAGGCACTCAGACTTACCAGCCAGCAGGTGTCAACAAGATCAGTGCCGCGGACAAAATCATTGTCGCCGACAAAACAATTAATCAGGACAATTGGTGTTTTCCAATTCCTGGGCACTGATTGAACATAAAAACCAACCTGATTTGAAAGTTGAAAAGTTGTAAGGCTTATCATGGCAGCCTGCTACCCCTACGACCCACTAAGACGTTTTCCACATCTCAACTGTGGCATCTAACTTTCATTTTCAGCTATGTACTCTAATCAACTCAGACTTTGGACAGACAAGGTTAAACACCAAAAACTATGCTTCAGAGATGATCAAACTGTTTATTTGCAAAGAAAACATGTGTAGATACGAAATGTCCCTCTTTCGGTAGCTGTAGTCACTATGGGTACTTGTGTGCGTTCCTGTATATTTATCTTTGCATCCTTGTGCTTCGTCGTTAAGGGTTTCAGGGTCTGGTCTTTGCTCTGCATGGGAATATTTACTGATAAGGAACTTGCTGTTTCGCCTCTGCTGTCACCCGAGGAAATGGCACCTTTTCACCTTCGAAGCTGAGGTTTCCATATTACTCATGCCAGTCTTTTCTTACTAATTTTATGATTATAATGAGGCAGTGGTGCACTAGTTAGCACTGCTGACCTTCTAATTGAAAGACTGTAAATTCAATCTCCATCACTGGGTACCGACAGAAATTTAAATAAATACTGCTCCTAAAACCCTTGTGATGGTCTAGTGTAGTGGCCAGCGGCTAGCAGAGCCCAAGTCATATGTCACAGGAGACCACTGACAACTTCTGGGCATTAACTACAGGAGTCATTAGAAACAGGTCACCCTCCGGAAGCAGAGGAAGCTGTGGGACTCTTCTGGCTTTGATTCAGGTACCACACCTTGCTTTTCTGTAACATGTGACAAACTGCCTTTTTGTTGAAAACGTTTCCTAAACCTGGAGCTTAAACACAAGGGGAAACTCCATTGTCAAATTGGACTTAAGGAGACCAGAAATGCCTTATCTACCAGGTTACCTTTTGCTTACTGCCGTTTATAGATTTCAATGTAATAAGCTTCCGAGGGCTGTGTTGACAGCATCCCCTCACTTGTGGTAGCCACCCCCATTTCTCACCCCCATGACCTTGAACAGCAATCCAATTCAGGTTTCCAAAATGAACTGCCCTGGAGATCAAGATGGGTGTGGAAAGCTGTTTAATGGTCAGTCCAAGGAAGGAAGCCATGGAGCTGTAATGCGGACAATATGTGTATCAAATAATTGAGTACCTGCCCTTGATGTGTTTTTGACCTTACTTTTTTGCTTTTCACGTGCTAACTTCTTTGTATAGATTGTGGTTATTATTATTATTGTGAGCCACCTGGAATCTTATGAAACAAGTTGCATATAATTTCTCAACTAACTAAGCTCCTTTAAAGTATGTTCCTGAACCTTGACCCCTATCTAAAAACGGTCCCATCTTGCTTAACTATGCCTTATAGCTGCTCATTGGGTTGTCGGCATGATGCATCTTTATCCTGAATATATCACACAAATATAATGGAAATTTCCCATTGCCTTTAAAGTTTTGCATTCTGTATATTTGGTTGTAAGACAAATAGAGCAAGCTTTGCCGACTTCATTTTCATTCTTGGCAGCATGTTTTTATCATAAGGCAGATAGTCATTAATTTACAGAATCAACGCTGGGAACAGCTTTTGTGATCTCATATTAAATTTTCCCCTGAATCCGCCCCTTGGCAAAAATTACTCACATCGTTAAAAAATATTTAATTAGGCTGTAGTTTATACCCAGCTCACTGGGGAAATGTTGGAATTAATATGATTTGCATGAATTCTGTTTCTCTTTTTCTGTCAGAGATTAGTTTTGAATTCAGTTCAGAGGGTCGTTGACACTGCCAAGGACTCACAATCGTGAAGGTCAGACAGGTAGCGGAGACTTCCCCTGGGTAGGTTCCCTGAAAAGACAGCTAAAAATTGCTTTTAATTATGGGTTACCTGAAAGGCCACTTGCTGTTTTTATTTTTCCACAGATCCCTGAAACCCTGCATGATTGGAAGTTTTAGGTAAACCATGTTATTCCCAACTAAAGCAGTCCAGTGTTCATGTAAAAAATAGTTGTACCTAGATAGAGGGGATGCGGTTCATGTTCCTTGGTTTACCACAAAGGGGTAAAGTCTCTTCCCCTTCCCGTTACAATGGAGAGACAGGGATAAAAGTAGCCTTGTAAGACAGCCAGCATGGAGTGAATTTACTACACAATAATGTATCTGCTTAATTATCTCTAACATGATAAGATACAATGTTTAGTTATGCATTTTCTTGTTTGTTCTTCCATGGGTTAGGAAAAAAAAAAAAAACCTTAGGGAATCCACAATCCTATGCCATTTTTTTTTCAAAAGAAAATTTAATGGAATACTTAATTAATAATCTAATCAATCAATTAATCTCAGTTACATAAGTGTTGAAATCAAATTCTTTTTGACTGCTATCTCAATAAAAGAAGTGAACTGACTGCCCACTTATCAGCATAATAGGAAATCATTGCAGACACAAAGAAAAACTGAAATGATATTAATTCTGCGACACTGGCCCTGATTTGCCAGTGTTAACAAAGTCTTTGCATTTAGACAAATTTCAGTGCATCAAGTAGGCATCTCCTTTCACGTC
Source organism: Ochotona curzoniae (assembly GCF_017591425.1). Taxonomy (NCBI): domain Eukaryota; kingdom Metazoa; phylum Chordata; class Mammalia; order Lagomorpha; family Ochotonidae; genus Ochotona; species Ochotona curzoniae. The sequence goes on along the minus strand of NW_024467122.1, from coordinate 31,845,790 downwards.
TTTTCTAATGGTGGAAAAAAAAAAACCTGAGATGGTTAGGCTTTTCAAACATGATTATTCCCAAACATTTGGGCTTTACTGTGCTCTAAGCAATGACACACGGCAAATACTAAAAGAGCATTTTAAACTCTAAATAATATCTCTGTCTTATTGTTGTTTTACTTTAAGTTTAAAAATAATGTAATCCATCTCCCTTAGAGTGTGTGCAGACCTCATCGTACTGCTAACTAACTGTTGACGAATAAACATCTATACCCCAGGTCATTTATAGGGGCTTCTTTCACCATTGGAAAGATGAGAGTCATCCTGGATCTCTGAAAATCCCTGAGTCAAGTCATTCACAGGAAATGCAAGCCCACTGTAGGCTTGGCCACAGCGGGCTGACGTGAAGACGGTGTTCATGAAGAATACCACATGTGCCAGGTCATTCCAAAGTGCTCTAACTGGACAAAACGAACCTTCTGTGACTTATGCTGTGCTGTACAGGAACGTGGATGATGTACACACACAATCTCATTTAGTCTTCTGAAGACCTTGCGCAGTGGATGAATTACCTCCATGGTACGGATGAGGAAGATAAAGTTTAAGAAAGTGGACTAGGTAGATTGTCATTCGTCCCCTTCCCTTCGTACTCCAGCTAACCTAAAGCGAAGAGGTGAGCCCCACAGAGTCAGTCCAGGGAGGTCATCTCAAAGCTGAGACAGCCGTGTAGTTCTCTCACCCATTTGCATAGTGCTCTTTTAGGTTTGCGTCTATATTTTTCCAAATACACAGGGAAGCCAACTCCAACTTAAAAAAAAATTAAATAAAAAATATGGGATAGTTTTTCTTTCCTTCTGCTTTATTTTGAACAGCTTATCCCTTGGAAGGTGTAATGTTTTCCCCCAGATAAATCTAAGCCTTGTTATGAAATCTTTCACACAACAGAGTAATCATATATACCTAATCAATGGGCAGAAGGCAATTCACGTAAGCACTTGAGTCATTTCTGATATTCCTATTTGAATATATGAGAGCCAAAATAGAAGAAGAATTGTGCAAGGGAGCTGTGTTTATACTACCAGAGGTTGTGCACATGCACGTAGGATAAGAGACATCAATTCAAGCATTGAAAAAGATGCATATGACTCAAGAAACCAGAAGAATCCTCTTTTCTATGTAACTCCTTCTTTGAAACTATAGGAATCCTGCATAAACCTCCTGCATTTTTGCAGGTCATAAGGTCTCAATATTTCTTTCCATAGTGTCAACCACCACAACGAATAATACCTACAAAATTAGGTACCCGTCATGCATTTCCCCTCAATTTGGGATAACAATAACAACCAAATCACAGTCACTTCTTCCCTCTAACAAAGAGTAAGTTATGGGAACAGTTCCTGTGACTACTAGTCGAAACACACTCTGAACTCACCAATTTCTTGGTGATTCTGCCCCAACTGTATTCCCATTTGCCTCTTATTTCTGTTCACGCTGGCTGCTATGCCCGAGAAGCTTAATTAATTAATTAAGCATCGAATTCCCACCGCTAAATCAGTCTCCTTACAGTCTGACATTGAGGTACGTTAGGAGTTTGAGAGACATTATGTGACATATCTTTGCTTCTGTTGCCAATTTTCATTCTTGGCCAAAAGGTACATATGGGAAGGAACTGTGGATGAGACTGTCATTGTTTCAGCTAACATTAGCAAATGATAATACTCATCTAGTCTATTTCGTTCAACAGCCATAAGAATAATGATTTAAAAAAATCCCCATTAACAGATAAGAAAATGGAGGCTTACAAAGATTAAGTAAGTTCTTCATGGCCATATAGTCAGAAACTGGGAGACATGCCCTGGCCTTGCCAACTCCCTTCAACGTAATGGCCCAAACAGAAATCACTAGAATTTGAAGAAAACTGACTTAAATTTTTTTTAGTATTAGAATTGTATATATTGAAGACATATAACATGTTTTGATAGACATAATGAATTGATTAGTGAAGCTGGTTAACACTTCAATCTCTTCACATATGGGGGCGTCTTCCAAAGTTTTTGAAAGTGCATGTTATGACAAAGCTATGCATAGATTTCAAAAGTTTGCACCGCAACATAATTATTTTTTAATTCCATTTCCCCTGATCTTTTTGAAGAATCCTGATATTTATTTATTTAGATCCTGGGAACAACTTAAGACCTATTGGTGAAATTTAAGATTACAATACTGTATTACCTATAGTCTCCATGCTGTACATTAGCGAACCAGAGATTGAATTCTTGTGGCATATGACCAAATCTCTCTATCATTTTTCTGCAGTTACCCAGCCCTTTATCTAAAGCACATGGAAACAATATGTTGAAGATATAACTGCAGTCCTGTGTTTATTGTGGTGCGGTGTCATTCACAATAGCCAAAAGATGCCATCACCCGAAGTATTCATCAGTGAATGAATAGATAGTGTGCAAGATTGGTGTAACGAAACATTACCCAATCTTTAAAAGTAAAGAGATCTTCTCATTAAGAAGCTAGAGCACCTAATGTGAAATGAAACAAATTAGGCTCAGAAAGAAAAGTGCTTCCCAGTCCACTTATATGCTTATATGTGCCATCTAAAAAAAAGTCAGATCCATAATAACTGATTTCTAACCCAGATTGTGCAATTGATACATCTGGGAGGTTGTAGCATCTCCCTCAGTCCCTCAGACTGAGGGCTTCAGTCAGACACAATGATAATTGACCAGGATTCTAGAGGGGAGAGGAAGCAACCTACGAGAAAACCTCATGTGACCTTTGGTTTAATCAAAGTGACAAATATTTATTAAGCATAGTGCTAGGTGTCTTGGGGACTGTGACGATGAGTGAGACATCATCACAACATCAAAAAGCCTGACTTCTAGAAAAGGGTTTGCAATAAGAAAGCAATTAGCTAAGCACAAGTTCCTCAAGTTTCCAGGAGGAAATCATTTACATTACTTCTACAAGTACAGCATTTTTGAAGCTAAAGGGAATATGAGATGAAAAACTCATTAGAGAATTCCTACAGTGCACTTGAGTTGTCTTGAGAAGGAGAAAGGAGAAAGAGCGAATCAGTATCTGTCTCCACATCCCTCCCTCTCCAGACCCAGTTGCTGTGACAACACTAGTCTGGCTACTATTGGTGAGAAGAATCCTCACAGATTGACTTTTTTCACATCAAATCGTCCAGACACAAATCATTGGTTATGCATGTAGGTAAAATGGGGATAGTATTACTTTTGCGATTTGGGGTGGGGAAGAGAGCAGAGAGGAGATTCATCTCAATCCGTAGGTAACATCCCATTCCATGTGAGAGTGTCAGGTTGAATGCAGGAAGTGATCCAAATGCTTCCTCAGGCAGCTTTCTGTACCTCATGACCAGGATGAGTTCAATTCCAAGTGCTCACTCCCCAGAGTGCTCCAAGTCACAGGTACTCATTTACTGGGATGTCAATCATTTTCCTGTCATATCTCAGCCTGAAAAGGCAGCAAGTCTTGTGCAAACTCCTTCTGCCATGATTTCTTTCCCTTTTAAGGGTTCTACTCTCACACAAGTTGACACTAGATACATTGAAAAGAATTGTTGGTGTACGTTGTGTGGCTGTTTTCTAATTTAGTCTGCATCATTGTCTTAGGAAGGTAGGATCAATCACTCTCATCCCCAGAGTCATTGTAGAGGAGGGATTGGAGGCTAAGAAACACAAACTTCTCCCCAGGATAACATTAAGGCCAGTAGTTCATATGATGCTTTTTTGCGTTAGTAGTATCATCTGACCTTGGTTGGCATTCTATTTCTGCCATTTTTCTTCTGATTTGAAGACTTTGAATCTATATACCCTCAGGAATAGTACAATAGGCCAACAAGTCTAGGAGGCAGGGTCTCACACTACTTTTAACAATAAAGTGCTGTTTTCAGAAGTAAATTTTTCATGATGACCAAGAGCAAATAAAACCAGCCACCTTAGGAATGCTGTTGTTGAAAATACTAGAGAGGTACTTCAAAGGCGCACCAGGGACTCCTTAACCTGGAGCCCATTGATGAAATACACCAAATATTTGCAATGTCAAGGGGAAGCTGGGAAAGAAAACCAGAGTTTTCATCAGCGTCCACGATCTGAGATTGCTTGGATCCATGGTCGAGTCTTTCTTTCATTACTTCTCAAACAAGACTAAGTGATTTTGAGTTCCTAGTAGTCAATGACACACTGGTACATTTATTTAGTTTGGTTGTATATATTGATGGAGTACAGAGTGGTGATTTATTTCATAAATTCAGTGTATAATCTTATTTGGGTAATTAGCACTTGGCTCTCCCTAGTCACTAATCATGTCTTTGTATTGCATATCTTCTAACTCCTTTCTTCCTTAAAAAAAAAAAAAGTGATGAATTGTAAACTGTGGTCACCCTGCTGTGCTAGAAAACACTAGAAGTGACTTTTCCCTATCTAATGGGATGTTGCACTCATCATCTGACCTCTTATTTCTCCCCACACTCTCTAATTTTCTGAAATGAGCTTTCTTTAAGGTTCAAGTTATGTATTTGAAAGACAGGGTTACAGGGGTTGGGAGAAGTGAAAGATAGAGAGATCTTCATCACCTGGCTCACTCCCCAGTTGGCCTCAACAGCCAGGGCTGGTGCAACCCAAAACCTGAATCATCCCTGGTGCTTTGTCCTGTTCTCCCGTGTTGGAGCAAGAGTCCAAGTATTTGGGCCATCTCCCTTTGCTTTCCCAGATGTATTAACAGGGAGTTGAATTGGAAACCGAATAGCCAAACTTAAGGCAGCATCCTTTTGGTATGCTCACATTGCAGACAGTGGCTGATCCTGTTATCCCACAGTGCTGGTTCTGAGATCGACTTGTTAGAATTGCTCATATGAAAGAAGACCTATAGCATTTGTCTTTATATGCCTGCTTTATTTCATTTTATATCATTTGCTCTAGTCCCAACCATTTATCTGCAAGTGCCAGGATTTCATATTTTTTTGTAGCTGAAAACCATTTCCATGTGTATAGATATGTCACATTTTCCTTATCCGTTCAGCTGTTGTTTGGACACTGAGATTAATTCTATATCGTATATGCCAGTTTTTTTTAAGTTTCAGAATATCAGATTGGGTAGCTTCTGTTAATATAATGAATACGTAATCCTAATGAATAAGCCACCAAGATATTCTTTGACCTCAAACGCTTACAAACCTCTGTGAATAAGCTCAGTTTAATACCTTTCATTCCTTTGATTAATACTTTTGGGACAGTGACTATGCACCAGGAAATATGAAAGTGGATTAGATATGGCTTCTGTCCTCAGGAAGCTTACTGTCAAGTAAAGTAGAATGCAATTAGACACACTGCAAATTGTGTGTCACATTTGCTTTCTTTTGCACTTTGTATGTGTTATCTTACTGAATTTTGACAACAGGGCAATAGTTACTGTCATAACTGTTATAATTAAGAACAATGTAGTTGTTTACCCTAAGTGGGGGTAGGTAATTTCAAGCCATTTCTCTCTAACCACTGCTTTTGAAAATGTTACTCCCTGTTAAGAGCATGCAGCAGAGTATTGGAGAGCCTTCAAAAATATAGCTTACGTTGTCTATTGAGGTAATCCATGTCAAATTCCCTACCAAGAAACATATTTTGTGTCACTGGTTTACTGAGAGGTAAACTTTCTCCAAGGTTGAACAAAACATAGCAAGGACTCATCAGTCTGAAATAGAGACTTCAATTGAAAGTAATGCAATCAAAATGAGGAGGCAACATATTTTTTGGTGACTCTGTACAGTTATTATCAGATAGGTTACCAGGAAATGTGCCTTTAGCAATCTATTTTATTTTAAGGAAGAAAATGTAGCATTCAAATGGTGGAGACTAATTAGTGACTTGTAACTGGGATTGAGTGGAGTTTGCTGTCTGTGCTCATGTGAGGCTGTTGAGACAATAAACTCAAAATCAAAATAGGCAGTGATAGAAACAAAAAGAAGTCCCAGGAAGAAAGGTATGCAGTGGACTTGACTTATGTGAAAACCGTGGAGCATTTAGCATGGGGAGACACGATTACTTCTCCCAGGACTGATCTCTGGGTACTCAGGAATTGGTAGTTCCACATGAAAGAAAGGGTACAACAAATGAACAGGCAGGTTTTAGAGGAAGAATTCCTGTGCCAGAGTCTAGGAGGGAAAAGAACATTGAAGTAGAACTGGAGAAATGCTCATGGACATGGTTTGTCCATTGCTTCATTGATTGCAAATGACTGAGCTGAGAAAAGAGAGCTGAGTCCTCTGCTGTAGTTCTTGATGAGCCTCATTAAAAAAGAAAGGGTGAGAACCAATAACCACCAGCAGCTAAGTCAGCCATGGCTCAGCCATTTCCATCAGTTCATTCTCTAGCTTTTATTTCTCATCACTCATTTCCAAACACTAAAACTCTTACCCTGGAGGCTCTGTGTCTTTTATGGATAAAGAAAAAGCTGCCGTTGAATCTTCACAGAAGTTGTCTGTGAATCCTTGAGTTGCCCTTGTTTCAGCATTGTTTTGTGTTGTTTGTATTCCTTTTGGGTATGGACAGGATGATACGTTCCATTTGCAAAAGGGTTTAATCAACAATGAATGTTTTCAATCAGATTAAAAATACAAATATTTTAAGAGCAATGTATTTATTCTGTCCTGGTAGATGCAGTCATTTTATTGTCTTGCTTCTGAAGGGCAACGGAAAGCCATCGAGACTTTAATGAATTCCTTAGAACAGGCAGGTATGTTAATAGTAATGCATGTATATCTTAAAAGATTCTAGCTTCCCCACATCCCCCCCAACCCTGCCCTTTCGTTTCTATCATTCTCCTTGACACATCAAAAATGGGAAATCATGTCTGAGACTGTTTTATTTGTCTGTGTTGTAGGGTAGCACACTTACGTACTCTCGAAGGCAATCAATATAAGCAAGCCCAGATTTTCCAAGAGTCCTTAATTACGCATTGAAGAATGCATATGTATTCACATGTGATACTTGTGTTTCTGCAATGTTCCCCCCACCCTTTCAGCTGACATGTGCTAAGACTCTTTGAAAGCAAAGAGTAAAATCAAGAGTGTAACAGGCAAATGCACAATGAGTTGTTAAATGTGATGGCAAAAATTAAAAAAAAAAATTTAAACCTTCAGTCAGTATGATCAGTAAAAGGAAAAAAAAAAAAGGAAGAAGAAGAGACAGCCGGCAAACTGTCTATCATGTGATGAAATTTGACAGTAGGGATTATGGCTTTGATGGACCAGAACAGCTAATAGAAGAAGCTGACATTTTTGAAACCCTGCTAATTAAGGGTTCCTTCCTTAATATTAAAATAAAGTCTTTGTCTGGGTTTTATGGTTGGAGAATCAGGTGTTTTCATTAATATATGCCAGTCAGTCTTAATAAGCTTGGAGGGCAGAGGAAGTTATTATTGAGTGACCTTCTACAAAATAAGCATGTTGCTAAGGGCTCTAACCCTGCCCCATTCAGACTGATGAATCTCATTTCCAATGCAAAAGCTTCACAGGAAATCCAAGTATTCTCTATGCAATCACAGAAAATAATCCTTGTGTCTCTTGTAATGTCCAGAATTGCCACTTACTACACTAGTACTGTACAATGAATATTACAATACATATTATTTTTCTACCACAATTGTCTACATTTCTGAATTGCCCAGAATAGAAAAACTTATTGTGAAGACACTTGTATTGAAAAGTCAGCTCATTTTAATACTTTTCAAATAGTCATCTACTCTGTTCATGAATTATAATGCTCAGAATACATCTGACAATACTGGCTTTGAAAAGGAGATATGTCTATATTATTACATATTCATTTTCAAATAGATTTCAAACAGATTTTTAACCATTCATTGAAATTCATTGAAATGATAAATTCACAGTTGGATTTTGATTGACTCTTAATCCAATTTTACTTTTGATAAGTTTTCAACTCTCTCTTGTCACCCACCCCGAACCTTTCTTAGCCAGTGTTTTTTTTTTTTTCTCTTCTGTTGGCTTTAAAAGTAAAACTGATGGGGGGTAGGTTAAAACTTGAAGGTTTTGAGAACTATCTTTGAAGCTTGTCAAAATGAATTGGAGGATTTAATTACGGTCAGTGAAGTACCACTCTACAGGTAGTGGTGTCATAGCAATGCTTCTCCAGTGAAAGTGTATTTATGATGTCTGAATGTCAGCTTACAACCTGGAGCAAGACTTTGAGAGGTTTCCCTTAGTGAGTCATGCCACCATGGGTAGCTGATGGGGAGATATGCAAATAGTTGAGCTATTTGATGTTGCAGTCACAACAGATGTACCTTGATCATCTGTGGTCAACAGGGGAAAGAGCAGTGTTGAGATGTTCCTCATCTTGATCTGTTTTTCCTGTCCTTGGGAGAAAAGTCAGGTAACACTGCTGATATTGGATATAGGGTTGGACTGAAAGACAACAAACCTTGTGATGTCTCTGTGGGGATGAAAGAAACTAGACTGGTATAGCAAGGAGAATGCATCCATCATAAAGAGGATGTGTCAGAGACAGGAATAAATGCATTGAGAGTCTTGGATCCAGAGTTTACACTGTGGCAAGGAAAAGTGAGTTCAACATGTAGGGATTATGTCAGCCTAGGTGTACAGTTTAAAGACTTTCTGGGATTCAGATGTGAAGGGAAAACAAAATAGGACACATTCTGTAAAGGAAATCAGTCTGTTCAGTGTTTTAAAGGGGGAGAGGAGGAAAGGGGCATTGAACACTAGCACAGACTTATTTCTTAGGGCTAATAATAGTTAGTATTTATTGATCCTCTGCTTAATGCTTCCCAATGTCCTAGCTTAAACCAAGAATAATATACCACCTGTTGTTTTCTGGACTGCTCCTATCTTTTCATTCACAGTGTCTGCTCTTTCTCATCCTCTTCTCTGGGTCCAGCCGGAGTGAGAGTGGCTGTCCTGGTAACAGGTGGTTCATAACTGCCTTTAGACACTCCCCATCATTGAGGATCATGAACTGGCAGTTTCAGTATCATTCAAGAGCTTCTTGGAAATGCAGATTTGTGAGCCTATGGAGCTAGAGCCACTGGGAGCCCATGCCTCTGCATTTTAAATAAATCCTCCCCTTCTCCAAGGGATCTGGAGGGATTTAAGAGGCAGCAATTTGAAACAATCCATACAGGGAAACTGCAAAAAGTTCTTGGAAAATAAAATTAAATGGTAAGTTTATTTTGGCACAGAGAAACATGAAATTCATGCATAGCTGTTTCACAATGAACTTGTTGAGGATTTCTCATATATTTCTCATATATACAGATTTTTACATCTCTTGTACCACTGTTAATTTTTTCCTTGCACAAACTTTTTGAAATCCCCTTAGTATCTTATGTTTTCTCATTTTCATAAAATTTGATTTTGTATGTGCTTATCTTCTGTCTCCAAAACATATCCTAAGCTTCTTTGGAGCTTGGAAGGTGCTGAGTTTAAATGATTACTCCTGGCCCTTAATCACAGATAAAATGCTTTGCAAAGAGAGAATGATCAAAATATATTTGATTGACAGATTAATTGAGTCTATAAGTTCAGTCTGTTTATTCTATGGATATTTTCTCATTATGCTTTATTCTCTCAAATGTCTTCCTTTTCATGTCATCTTCATAGTATTTTCATGCTTTACATTCTTCTGCTCCTTGCATTCTTGGTTGCACAGAGTAGAAACACTCTGAAGACCATGTGTGTCATCTTAAATCTTCCAGTTGCTACATCCTAAGCACGCAGTAGCCACACCCAGTTGTGTGGTTGGTTCTGAAGAATGTCCACGGATGGACAGCAGAGATGTCTGAAACCCCTGAAGTAAAATGCCGAATGTTAACGTGGTTACAGCATAATTTTGCTGGGACAGAACATAGTTTGTCTGGGTCTCAAGAGGGTTTTTCTTCCCTCCTCCTTGCTTACTCCCCTCCAAGTTTCTAAAGAATTATAAGCACTGCTTTTAGGCTCTGAGACAACTGACTCCTTTTGACTGATTTTTTTTTTTCTACTTGCCACTTTTATTTACATTCTCTGCTATAGTAGGACTAACTCACAATCCAATATTAAACAGTTGTGAATTTAACTTATTCTTCTAAAATAGCACCCAGAGGATTCTCAGGGTATTGACTTCCTTTGTAGAAAATAACCTAAACACTCCTCAGGAGTTAAAATAGCCAAAAGAAAATAGCTGTACCATAGTCCTTTTGCTTAGGGTAATTCATTAGAAATAAATCACACACTAGTTGCCCGCATGACATTCCAGAGATTGCCCAGATCATTTTTAGCTTATAACCATGGAAGATTCTGGCAAGATCAGTAACTAGTGATAGCACAGAAAATTTTCTAATCAAGAGAAACTGAGTTCCTATCCTCTGGGTCAGTCTCTAAATGCCCACAGTGGACAGGGCTGACCTAGGCAGGGGGCACAAGTGCAGAACTCAATCCAGGTCTTCCACGTGGGTAACAAGGTCTATGTATTTGAACCATCTGCTGCTGCCAACCAGGGTGTTCAGGAAGCTGGAAATGGGAAGCGAAGCCAAGAATCAAATCCTTAGCGCTCCAGTATGAGATGTGGGCATCTTAATCCTTTTGGTTACTAGGCCAAATATGCTTTCTGGAACAGGATTTCATTTCACCTAATTCTCATCAGATTAACCATCAACTTAGTTTCTTAACATGTAGTGACTCCACTTTCTGCAAGAGCTGAAATGTTTTAGTATACTCTGGTTTTTGTAGATTCCTGCTGTGACATGGAATAAAAGAACCAGATGTTCCCAATATGGCAGTGATATTTTGCTCCAATCGCAGAAAGAAAGATTTCAGTTGAATAGATCTTGCTCTTGTACTGCTTTCCTTTACCTTTTCCCTTCACCTGAGGAAGTCATTGATTATCTCTATTTAGCCTTTCTGGGGATGGGCTTTACTTCTGTCTCAGTGGCATCACTGAAATGTTTTGACTTAGCTCTTTGTGAGGGATGATGTTGTTAATCTCTTATCATAGACTAGCTCCTTGAAAAATGATCAGGAATGATTAATTTTATCGTGTTAACTTCAGTATTTGTTATTTTGTGTAATTGACTTTTAGCTACAGTAAGCATACCCAAGATTTAACTCAGATTAATCCTATTGTTTTACTGTAATCAGAATTATATAAACTCAGTCTGTGGAACTGTCTAAAAACAAATGACAAAATCATCCCAGCATTCTCACAGCAATGAGCCATACATTCCTTTAAAATAAATGATTACTGGCATGATAGCCTAGTGGCTAAATCCTCATCTTGTATCTGCCAGGATACCTCCTGGGTGTCAGTTTGTGTCCTGGCTACTCTACTTCCATTGCAGCACCTTGCTTAAGGCTTGGGAAGGCAGTTGAGGATGGCCCGACACCATGGGACCCTGCATCTGCATGGGAGATCTGAAGGAATTTCCTGGGTCCTGGCTTCAGATCGGCTTAGCTCCAGCCCTTGCAGCCACTTGGGGAGTGAATCAGTGGATGGAAGATCTTTCTATGTCTCCTCTATATTTCTGCCTTTTCAATTAAATTAAATTTTAAAAAGAACAGGGCTGGCATTGTAGAGTAGCATGCAAAGCTACTACTCATCACACTTGCATCCTGTGTCAGAGTGGCTCTTTGAGTCCCAGCTGTTCTACCTTCCCTATCAGCTTCCTGCAAATGTACCTGGGAAGACAGTAAAAGGTGACTCAATGTACCATGATGGAGCTCCCTGTTCCTGGTTTGCCTGGCCCAGACCTGGTTACTGTGACTATTTGGGAAGTGAACCAATGGATGGAAGATTTCTCTCTCCTCCTCTTCTCCTCCCTCTCTCCTTTTCCCTGTGACTCTTTCAAATAAGTAAATATATATATATAGAAAAGCTTATATTTATGGAGAACAGAGACAGAAAGATCTCCAGCAGCCAGAGCTAAGCCGATATGAAGCCAGGAGCCAGAAACCTCTTCCAGGTTTTCTACACAGTTACAAGGTCCCAAGGCCTTGGACCATCCTCAACTGCCTTCCCAGGGCACAAGGAGAAAGATGGATGGCAAATGGAGCAGCAGGGACATGAACCTGCACACTGATGGGATCGTGGCACATGCAAGGTGAGGACTTCACACACTAGGCTACTGTGCCTGGCCCATAAATAAATCTTTATAATATGAAAGCTATTAAGAATCAGGGAGTTAGGGCCCCGGCGTGGTGGCGCAAGTGGTTAAGGTCCTCGCCTTGCACACCCGGGATCCCATATGGGCGCTGGTTCTATCCTGGCAGCCCCACTTCCCTTCCAGCTCCCTGCCTGTGGCCCGGGAAAGCAGTCGAGGACAGCCCAAAGCTTTGGGACCCTGCACCCGCGTGGGAAGCCTGGAAGAGGGTCCTGGCTTCGGATCGGCATAGCATTGGCCGTTGTGCTCACTTAGGGAGTGAATCATTGGACAGAAAATCTTCTTCTCTGTCTCTCCTCTCTGTATATCCGCCTTTCCAATAAAAAAATAATAAAAAATAAATCTTTAAAAAAAAAGAATCAGGGAGTTAAATTTCAATCTTAACTTACACTCTTGTTCCCATTTTTCGTTGTTCAAATGATTAAAAGGAGGAAGAAGACAAAATTCACTCTGAGAATAACAAGAACAATGAGATAAAAATTGAGATTTTTTGATGTTAAAAATCTGGCTCTGCATAACATGTATCTCAGTGTGTATCTAAGTTAAAGTGAGAAATATTAACCATGTGAAGTTGCAGGATAATGGCTTAGCTATGAAAATATCTAGTATTTTATGTTGATTGGACTCTTTACCATCTGGGTAATAAAGAAGCTTTGAAAAGGACATCTTATCCACTTCATCTTCAGAAAGGGGTGATTGGCTTTAGTTACTTTAAAATTGCTAGTGTTTCTTTCCTGGTGTCATTTCACAGTTTACTATGATAGAACCTCAAACAGCAAATGGCATAAATTCTCTTTCCCCATACTATGGAAACACTGAAAAGCTAGTATAAATAATGTTAAACTTCAAAACTACAGGAACATTTTAAAATGAGGTTTTAAAATGTCCTGGAAACACATCCTAGAGTTGGCCACTGTGACATACTATCCTTTCAGTTTGGAGGCAATTTTTAGGTTCTTTGTTTAACTGGGTTTCTTAAGCAAAGGAAAAGGATACAGACAAAGCTATTTTCAAACCACTAATTCTATAACGTGGTATGATAGAAGTATACACGACCCAAATTGCAAAGGAAGAAAGAGAAGCAACACATCCTTTCCTGTTTGAGGAAGAGACCTCAGAGTGTTTGGAGATCTTTTTATGCACAGATTTTTTTTTATTTAAGTCTTTAAGCATGTTCAGCTGGAGTCTGAGTGTCCAAAATGACCCATATAACACTTGGACTATGTAGCAATCAGTGTGGATTATTTGCTGATCAGTCGACCCATTGAGAGGGTCATAAAGGCAAACACTGCTCCAACCAGCTGTGCCCAAACGTGAGCCAGCGTATCTGCAGTTTGTTATCTATTCCTCTTTGATCTAATTTTCCCAACTCGCTGCCTTTTCCTCCTCCTTCTTTGGGGACTGAAGCGATCCCCTGGAATTCCTTCTGTCAGCGCTTCATCAAGTTGAGGCGTCGTTGGCTCTTTGGATGCTGTAACAATAGCAAATTCTTGAGGCAGGTCCTTTAGGGGGTGACAGGAAAGTGTTTATATACAAATGAAAGTACTTGGCCTCTCTAATTCCCACAGGAATCCAAATGCTTATTTTTGAAGATAGAACAAACACATGGTGAGGTATCTTTTAGCTCAACTTCTTCTAAGGGAAGGCTGTGTTAACATATCTGTAAAAATAGAGTGGATTTGTTTTCATATTGATGACACTGAGAGGATTTTTCATTCTACCTCATCATTCTGATATAGAAGCTTTCCTTCTCCTTGTTCTACTAATTTACACATGCATTTCTGTAACAGACCCAATGCTTTTATGCATTTTTCTTCAAATAAGTCAGCAAATACATAGAATGAGACAGAGCAGTAAAGAACATCAAGTATCTGTCAAAACAGTTCATAAATATTCAGTAGAGTTCTGCAATATGTAGGAAGTTATGAAGATGGCATTAAGATACCAGTAAATCCAAAGAAAACCTATGCTAATCAAGCTATCAGATCTTATTCTATTTTATTCTCTTATCACTTTATTATCCTTCAATAATATAAATATCACCCCACCTCCCCCAAAATGTACAAATCCTGACCTGCTATGGTGAGATAGAGTTAGCATTTTATCCTACGTCGAGATTTTCTAACCAGGGTGCAGACTCTCTTGGCAGATCTAAAAGTCTACCCTGGGAGTTCTGTTTCCAAGCCACTTAGCACAAGCCAAGTCCCTGTGGGAGTGGATCTGTCTGCAAATGCGCTTGGGAAACAGCCCTTCATCAGTTGCACTGCTGGGCCTCGGGGAACCTTAGTGTCGTCAAGAAGCCAGGTGTTTGGGTCTGGTAATTATGCGCTGGTTAAGTTGCCCGAGTCCCACATCAGAATACCTTGTTTATCCCCAGCGTCAGCTCCCAACTCCAGCTTGCTGTGGATGCAGACTCTAAGAGATGACCCAAGGGACTGGGTGACTGCCACCCATGTGGGAGACCTGGAGAGCCCGCCTGGCTACCAGACCATTGTAAGCATTGGAGTAATGAATCAGAAGATGAGAGTTCTCTTGGTGCCTCTGGCATGTTTTTTTTAACATAAGAATTTTTCTTTAAAAAAAAAATAGTCTGAAATTATGAGGACAGTCTGCCTTAACCAGGAGGTTTTAAATGGCCTTTTGGTGTGATAAACCTACTTTGGATTGTTCCTAAGACTGAATTATTTTTAACGAAATAATCTTAAAATTAGGCTTTATCGTCTTTATTTATAGAAGCCCTTTGTACGGTTGTTATAATGGACCAGTGACTTCCAGTACCATTGCCTGTTCCTCATTTATACTCATTCCTTTTCAATCAAAGAAGCGCTGAATTCTGTAAGTTATACTGCTCATACATCGCTATAGTTAAAAAATATTGCTCACTCCAGGGGGGCATGCAAAAGCTATTGACATGCTCTCTTGATGTATGAAAAGACAAATTAGTCCCTCATCCTCCCCAGCAGCAGGATACAATGACCCAACATGGAAAAGTCAACTCAAACCACTGTATAATATACTTGCATTTTTCCCCCAGAAAACTCCAGAGTTACCAAATCAACTGTGTCTGCTGTTCACATTACATGCAAGCTAACAGAACATAAAATAAATTTGAGGGAGGCTGTGTGGTTAGACTACACAGGATGGCACCAGGCTGTGGTTTGGCCTGGAGGAATCTATGATAGCACTGGGTGTGGAAAGCCAGGAAGAAGAAAGTACAAATAAAATACTGCTTCTGAGTATGCCTGCTTATCATGCACGGTCCCTGCACAGCTCCTGATACCGTCTGAGTGATTCAGCTTCTATCTCCTTGTCGTGCCAGAGAAGCAATGCAAAGCCCCCCTGGGTCTGTTGCTTGTGTTTAATAATCAGAACATGGAAAGGTTTCTTCACCACCCTGTAATGTGATTGAATGGACTGTGGGCTGCTGAAGTCCTTGCGTTGGCCTTAGAAAGAAATCTGCATCTCAAGAACACATGAGTAGGGGAAAAAAATCCATACCTTGCAGTTATATAGATCATAATTAAGAAGATAAAGCTGATAATTAATAGCAAGAGGAATTTGTACTGTTGCTGATTTGAGGAAATAATAAGGAAATGATATTATGAAACTGTTAGAATTCAGATGAGGATACAGGGATGTACAAGTTGGAGACTAACCAATAAAGACAGTTTTTTTTTTTTTTGCCATAGATTGGAAATAAAATGTGTTACTGAAGAGGGTCACTGTTGTCTTCGAGCATTCCTTAAAACTGGTGCATTTGCGGATTGTACACAGCCCTGTCTCTGCTCAGTGAAATGCTACGGGGGAGAGGGTGGAATCTATCTCTGAGGATGTAGATCTTAATGTGTATGGGACGGACTTCCTGGGAATGAATGGCTTATGGTATCACAGTGTTAACTCATTTCATGGAGTGAATCATGCTATAATAACACTCTGTGTTGTAATACTAATGTCTTAGCAGTATCATAAAAGAACCAGTTCAGATCTGTGCAGTCTAGTTCAGATAAAGCAAAATTTTCATGGGCCTGGAAACCCAGTCCTTTAGTCATTCAACAAACATTGTGTGACCGAGCTTTTAATATAGGGCACTAGACTTCATTCATAGTAACCAGAAGTTTTGGAGGAGTTAGTAACTGAGCTTTTGAAATGATCTAACACTGAATGAAAGCTCTGGTTTTTTTTTTTTTCCTTGAAAGCTTGCATGAAGTAGTGTCAGCTCCCAAAGTTAGAAATTCCCAGTTTACATTTCTATAATCTTTTTGAAGATGCAGAATTTAGTGGCAGGAAATGGGAGTTCTAGTCTGTCTTATCTAGGCAGTCTTCTTTGGTTTTGTTTTTTTTTTTTAAAAATAATTATTCTATGATACAGTTCCATAGGCTCAAAGATTCCCACTCCTCCCTCTAAAGCCCCTCTGCACACTGATTTCCCCTGTATTATTACAGTAGTATAGTTCTTCAAAAACAGGAGTTGTCCATCGTTCTGCTGTTTCTATGTGTCATGATATTGTAGGTATAAACAGTGGCAGAAAGTCTAGCATCCTATTGTCAAGGTACAGTTAACAGTTTCATTACCGCCTTGCTTCTACCACTGAAGAGCTGGGTTAACTTCAAAAACTATGTTAGTGTCTCAGAACTGTTGTGCTGTCACCTATTAATAAAACATAATTAAGAGAAAGGAATGAGAAATGTTGGAAGCGCTAGCTGTAAGGTGTGTCTCTGATGATGATGATGGCTTGAGGTGCACAAGTAAGTAGACTTCTGTCTACTTCTACATCTATTTTGTTTTAAAATGCTTTCTTTAACACAACAGTCTGAAGGCAGAGCATCACAAGCCCCCAAATTGGCAGGCAGCCTACCCCAGCCTCCTCTCATAATGATGGTGAATGCGCATAAAAGTGATGCTGAAGGAGATAGGACTTCGGAGGATGTTCCTCAGCCTATGACCCGCTAACTACATGGAATACAGTTGGAAGGGAATCCCCTCCCCACATCCCACAGAGCAGCGGGGCTGCCACTTTTACGATAGGAAACAGCAACCCAGCAAAGGTAAATAGTCGAAGGTTGCTTTGCTGGTTACTTTGCTAAGTTGTGATACCTGGTAGTTTTTGCTATGCAGTATGCATTCTTGCTTTAACTACAAAATATAGAAGAGGGCTTCAAAATGTTTATCAACGTGGAATTCAGAAGTTGTGGGGATAGGCATGCATTTGGCCTAGCAGTACACATGCCCGTGTTTTGTATAGAAATACATGGGTTCCATACGCAGCTGAGGCTACTGACTCACAGTTTCCTGCTAATGCAGACCCACAGAGGAAACATTAATGGCTTAAGTAGTTGAGTCCCTATAACCCATGTGGGACACCTACATTCTATTCTCAATTCTTAGCTTTAGCCCCAGGCCTGCCCCAACTGTTGCAGGCATCAACTAGTGAGTGATGGAGAATCCCCCCAACCCCTACCTCAAAAATAGTCTTAAAGTAAGTTTGTTTTGGTGCAAAAAAGAAAAAAAAACATGAAGTCCGTGAATAGTTTTTTTTTAAATACTTTATTCACACATGCGTTCCTTTGAAAGGCATTGATTTACTCCCGAAATGGATGCAACAGCCAGGGCAAAGCCAGGAGGGACCAGGAATTCCATACTCCAGTATCCTTTGTGGGTGATTGGGATTTGTTCACTTGAGCCATCCTCCATTGCTTCCCAGGCACATTTATAAGGAGCTCGGTCGGAAGCAGAGCCCTCTGGCTTTGAACTGGCACTCGCATACGTGATACCAATCATAATGGCAGCTTAACCTGCTGTGCCAAAATTCCCTCACGCATCTATAACTCTTAATAACACATTTTCAATGAAATATTTTGATGACACCTCTTATGCATGGTTTTTAAAATGTTTTACCCCAAAATTAACTTACCATTTCATTCCATTTTGCATGAATGTCTTGAAGCCCTCGTGTTGTATATATGGAGACTATGACAATGTCAGTATCTCGGTGCCAGTCTGTAGCTGTTAGACCTGAGCTATCCAGATGGGGACTCTCTGAAGCCACTGGATGCATAGGAGACTCATAAGACTCAGTTTTCACCATTGATGAATCCCACTCAGGGTAAAATTCTGAGTAGAAGGTGCCTGTACTGACACCACAAATCAGGCTGTGAGATGCTGGTCTATAGTTTAAGACTGGCTTACGTGAATATTTAGTCAGTTTCACCCTTAAAAAATCAATATTATCTCCCACTTGTGTTGTCATCTTATCACAGCCCGTGGTCTGTGCCAAAAGGCACATTGTAGTATCAGAGGGGGAAAAAAATAGAGTTTGAGAAAAGGAACAGAAATATTTACTAGAGTGGTGCAGTTGGACCCCGTGCAAAATCACAGCGCCTTCCTCAGTCACTAATCCCCAAACAAAATAACCATCAAGAAATATTAAAACACACATTTTATTAGTTTCATTTAATTTCTTAATTGCTCAAAGTCAGTTTACCCATTTATTGCTGTGTGAAGTGCTTAGAGGCAAGGCGCACATTAAAGGGATTATTTCCATGTAATCCCCCCCTCCCAGAGGGTATGAGCTGATCGCTGTGAATCCTCATTTGTGCTCTGTAACAGCCCCGGATAGAGGAAGTAGGTATTGTGAAATGATACAGTCAGTAGTCAGGTAATGCAGCAAGAGAGTGCAATCTAATAACAAGAAAAAACGTACTTCATAGTCAGTAAAAGTTATACGGACCTTTTTCAGGAATAGCTATTGTCTAAACTGAAGTTAGCCTCTTGTTTTTTCTGACTATTCTGTTAATTGATAGATGGGAAAGAAATGTAACTTGCTAGGCTTCTAAAGAGTTGATCATTTTCTGAGGACTTGGAGTTCTGGAGAGAATGATTGTTCTCCGTGTTGTGGTCTTCTGTGACAGTTTGCTTCCTTCTGGGCAGTAAAACGGATGCAGGTATTTTGGTGAGATTTGGCAAAGATGCTGGCAGTTACACAGGAGAAGGGGATCTAGGTTAAATTCCACCAAGAGCTTCTGAGAGTGTGTAGTCCTGGTAGCCTCCATGCTGCATCATAGCTGGCCAGAGACCACTACACTTAAGAGGTCCAGGAAACCCATTAGTGACCCTAGAAAGAGCTTTTCCGTGTCTCCTTCTTAATGAGCAGCTCCCTGTGGTAATACCCATCATCCAAGTCCATCGTGTTAGGAGGTCTGCTGCTGTCGTTAGCAGGAGATAAAAGAGCATTTGAACAGTACAGGGGTAAGGCTAATCTTTACCAGCAACTTCTACGCCCCGAGAGAACACGTAACCCAAACACAGAGGTCATGTTGGATGACTCAACGAGGCAGCACCTCCATTTCTGGCTGGAACTGTTTTGCTTTTTGATGTTCAGTCTCTACCTTTAGAGTCAGCCTAATAACAAAATAAACAATTTTTCAAAAAAAAAAAGCCCTCAAGGAGACTTGTGCCATGTATTTTATTAGATTGAAGGCAAAACAAGCTGATACCAGCAGAAAAAAAATTATGGCTGTTTCAGACCCCAGCTGACCTCCTTTGCATGGAAAATTCTCCATGTCATTACAGAGCTAATGAGTAATATTTAATGAAAACATTATGCCTTTGCATACCTCGTAAGCAACACTTCTTACATTTAAATTTACATAGAAATAAGATGTTTGGTACAAAAATGGCAACTTGAAGATCTGTGTGTTTTAAGGAAAATACTCATCTGGTATTGCTGGTGCTTTCTGTAGCTATTTTGAGTATACAAAACCCCAACTTCTCAACAGCAACAACAAAAATCATGAAATTCACTCATCCAGTTGACACCAGACATGCAAGTATCCGATGGTGCATTGATAAAATACTGAATGCAAGGCAGACTCGTCCACAGTGCACAGAATGTTTTGGCTTCACGCAAACAGCAACGTATAAGGGGAAAACTGGGCTGAACTATTGCTAAATACTAGGATGCATGTGAGAACAATCTTTGAACTTCAAGCTTTGTAGTTGAAGAAGACTTTGCATGCAGGTTTGTGTCTGTGACCCGGGTACACTGACATCTCTCGTTCCCTCTCGTTCTCTTTCTTCTGTAGGTGGAGCTGACAGGCAGCAGCGTCTTTGACTATGTCCATCCCGGGGACCACGTGGAGATGGCCGAGCAGCTGGGCATGAAACTTCCACCCGGACGGGGTCTCCTCTCACAGGGCACCACGGAGGATGGAGCCAGCTCAGCATCTTCCTCCTCTCAGTCAGAGACCCCTGAACCAGGTGGGAACTGCAAATCCAATGTGTGTGTTGGTGGGCAGGATAAGATTACTCAAGTTACCTGTGTGAAAAGACTATCAATACGGCTCAGGGTATTTAACAATTCCATGCAGCTTTCATTCCCATGCAGTAATTAAATAAGGAAGAGATTTGAAAATAAGGAGACATTTTAATAAGTATAATCCAGAGATCTGATTTCAATGGAAGAGTGTAGAAGGTTCTAGTTCCTCTGTTTTTTTTCCTTCCAGGAATCTGAAAGCAAGTGTTCAATATGGACACCCTGTCTCCTTGTTACCATGGGCGAATGTGATGCATTTACTTATTATTCAGCAATCTCTGTGGCAGAGGCATTGCAAATAGTAGCATGTGGAGAATGAAAAGTATTAGGAACTTGCCAAAATCTTGGCTTCGTTTTTTTTTTTTTTAATGCATCAGAAGGTACTTGAAAGATGTGAACGGATAAATTAAGGCTAAAAAGAAAACAGAAATGGCTACATTTTAAACTGCCTTTCCACCCTCAGTATTTAATTAGATCAATTGTATAGAGGAATGAACAGAGGTGACATTCCTCATTGGGATTCCTTCCAGGACTCTTATAGACTTTGCATTCAGAATGTTCCCATTTTCATTGTGTTGTACTGATGATAATTTAAGTATTAGGGGAAAATCCATTTATAAATTAAACAAAATGACTTGATATCCATCAGTCCCCTAGTTCATCAAGCTGTTCAAACACGGGGAAGATTGGCTGGTCGGCCTGGGTCTTCCGAGAGCGCTGGTAATTAGATCTGCGAAGGATTTATTCTTTGCTGATTGGGGCTTTAAATTAATTGAAGTTCCACATTTGTGGTTTTGTCCTTTTTGTACTTTTTTAGAGGAGATATTTCATATTCTTGTGTGGTGGAGTGCTTGGCCAAGCAGCAGTGGTTTAAATGTTAATTTTTCTCATGAGAAGTTTAAGATTTTTAATGAATCAGGGCCCGATTTGAAGTGCAAAGTTTTATTTGCTTACTTGGGAAATTATTTTTACACTCTTCAAAGATGCCTGTACTCTACGTGATCTGTTGTTTTGAAAGAGATTGACAACACAAAGGCATTGTATTAGGAAGAAAAAAAAATGAAAAAAATAAATGTAAAGATTAATGTTCACATAACTCTCTGTACTTCCAAGAAAGCAATTCGGCCTTCCTAGAAAAATCACAATGCATTTGTTCACAGGAAGAGGCATATTTACATCTTTGGGAAATTACTTTAATTTCATCGAGAATCAAGCCTTGTTTTCACAGTGACGTTAATGGTAGCTTCTAGGACATTCCTTATCCTTTGACACTGGTGAGCACCCTTCTCTAGTGAGTCCCACATTTGAAAAAAAGAGACTTAATTTGGATTGTTCTTAACCCTTTCAGAATGACAGTAATGTTCTTGAGCAGGGAAGTCATATATTCTTGTAGCACAGCTCCCTGGCTGTTCTGAACACATGTCAGGGAGCTGATTGGATGGGTGGACAGTGATTGCAGTGTGGATATCAGGGTGTATTTGAGAAGCAATACATGCAGTCCTCTATTCTTTTATTCTGCAGTTGGGGAATCTTTTTTTTTTTTAAGATTTATTTATTTATCGGAAAGGCAGATATACAGAGAGGAGGAGAGAGACAGAGAGGAAGATCTTCCATCCGATGATTCACTCCCTCAGTGAGCGCAAGGGCCGATGCTGCACTGATCCAAAGCCAGGATCCACGAACTTCTTCTGGGTCTCCCATGCAGGTGCAGGGTCCCAAGGCTTTGGGCCATCCTCGACTGCTTTCCCAGGCCACAAGCAGGGAGCTGGATGGGAAGTGGAGCTGCTGGGATTAGAACCGGCACCCTTATGGTATCTCGTTGCGTTCAAGACAAGGACTTTAGCCACTAGGCCATGCCGCTGGTCCCCAAATAAGGGAAATCTTGATTCTTCATGACTGAAACATGCAGCATGAGAGAAGGTCTTGGGCACGTGCATTCAGTTTCCTTGAATCACAAGTCTTGAGACTTCAGTCCAGACTTCGAAATAGGAATCCATGCAAGAGAACCAAAAAGAAAACAACTTTTTGGAATCTGCTAGCAGGAGGCTTAGGAACTCTGACAGGAAGTCATTCCCAACGAGGAGTAACATCTGTTTTGCAGTGGCTTCTACCCCTCATCCAAAGCCTGCCCTGAAGGGCCACATTTTAGATTTATTCTTTCTTCCCTATGTTTTCCTCTCAAATATGTGGAATTCAGTACATTATGTTTACCCTTCCTCCTGCTTTCCCTCTGTTCACATCAACTGATGTTGATTCTACAACCAATTGTTCTGGCCTGTTCATCCTCATCTGACCATGCGTGTTTGTTGATGACCTTCTCGTCTGTTCCTGAAAACTGATTACATCCTTCTGCACGTTTTCTGCTGAGTCCAAAGCAGAGAGGCTGTCTTGGTATAGCTTGCAGGGATGATTCCAGGAGTTCATGGAAAATAAAGTTACAAGATACCTTGAAATCCATGCAAGCTTTCCTAAGAGGAATTTCGCATTTTGTCAAGTTTTAGTAGACTGCTCATTTGCATGCATTTCAAAATTTTGGCAGCAAATTGAACATATTGTTCAATTGCATTTTCTGTGAGCTATTAAAGTGCTCTAATGCTATACCTCTGTGATTATAGCCTTCAGTTGCAGTGGGTTCTGATGGAAGCTACTGTAACTTCTTCCACAACTTACATTGAAGGCAACTTGTCACCCCATGAGAATATCTGTAAACTAGTTCTGCTAGGGTATTCTAAGCTACAGTCAAAAGCACCCCCCCCCAAAAAAAATACTTTAAGACCTATGACAAATCCAAGACCTACTACCAAAGTGCTAGCAAGCATACTATCATTCTAGGTACACTCTCAAAGCTCACTCTTAATGTCTGTATTCTGGATAGTGGGAGGATTATCTGTCCTTCATGTTTGCTCTTATCACTGAAATGTGATTAAAACATGCTAAAACAATCTCCTTGGCTCCCTTAACCTATTTGCCCAGCCTTTCTTTAGCCATTCTAAGGGCTGAAGTTAAAGCTCTGCATTCTGCATCCTTTAACAACCAGGCCCAGTAGCCACACTTGCCTAAGAAAGCACTCGCTTCTTTGATGGTGAGTGTGGCTCTCTCCGTTAGAGGAAGTTAAGCTAGCTAAGCCTTAAAAGACTGTAGTGTTACTCATTTTCAATCTTTGGCTTAAGGAAGCAATTAGATTGACTGCTCAAATACTGAAAAGCAGCGTAGGGTGCTACGTCGAATGAAATAGCTTCGCTAATGCAAATGATTGCTTCAAGGGAATTACTTAAAAAGTTTGTGTCAGGCACTACATCCCAAAGCTGCTTATGTTTCTTAAAACCTGAAAGAATTTTAACAGGATTTTCCAATTCTTAATAACATGAAGGAACATTTTTGAAGAATGTTTTAAACTCTGATATACCACCGATCCTTTTTGAAATAGTGATGTAATTTGGTTGGCAAAAGGGATGTCAATGTAGGGTTATTAAGAAAAATGAAAGGATGGTTAGGTATGGAGTTTTTCAGAAGCCCTGACGTGTTTAGTGTAGCATTACTCAATGCCCGCAATCTAAATAACATTTGGCATTATAACAAAAGGAAATAAGTAAGTAAACTCATCTAGGAGGTGGCAATCCTGCGCCCCAACCAAATTCTATTCCTTTGAGCCACCACCGCTGTGATTCTCTTGTCTTGAATCAGTCTCAAGGTGACAGTAGTAAAATAGGGAGAGGGAAAGGGGAGGAAGGTGTTGATGTGTAGCGTGCACACTAACTCCAAATAAATCATACATATGCACACTTCTGAAATAGTTCAGTAAGTATATCTTTTACAGCTGTCCGCAGCCAGGCATATTCTTAAAATTATGGGGCTTATAGTGTATCGTTGGGGCTCCCTGTGACCGTTGTGCCAGGCACTGCAGGGACTCCAGCAGCACAGGACACAGGACTTGGGAACACACCCTGGCATCATTCCTTTTCTTTATGCGGACCCGCTTACATCTTTTCATCTTGACTCATGATTTTGTGTTCTTGGCATTAAGAGTGTTCTCATCTTTTCATAAATTTCAGTGGTGTGTGTTTTAAATGCTTAGTAAACAAAAACCAGCTATTTTAAGAAACCCTGGAGGAAATTGTTAATCCCTGCCTATCTTGAAGGTAAAACACTCCTAATTCTTTGTCAGAAAATTGTTGTTTTTATCCCTTTTTGCTGCTGCTTGAAACATTTGTATCTTTTCAATTATAAAATGAATTTATACTCATTGTAAAAAATTCAGAGACTATTTAACAAGGAGGGGGAGAGAAGCCAGCAGCATTCTCTGTTGTATTCTAGGTTTGGGCCTAATGTTTATTTTCTAGATTCTTGTCTCTTACTGAAGCACGGGGACCAAGATGGCTTAAAAACAGTAAGGTTTATTCAGAAGTCAGTAATGCAGACCTACATGGCTACATTCAGGGAGAGTGAACCAGGAAGGGCAAGACAGAGGGAGTGAGGACTTTGTACTTTTCTTTGAATCCTTCCATAGGGTGACAAGAGAGAAAGCAACCAGGAGCCCCTTCTAGGAGTGGGTTCTTGAGGGAGAGTCCACGTGACACAGCCTCCACTCAGGTCCTAGGAAAGAGGAGGTACTCCCTGGAAAAGGCTGTCATTTGCCTGACAGGTGGGCAGGTGGGATTATATAGGTAAAAAGTTAGTTTAGGATTTCACATCCCCCGCCTAAGTCCGTATCTGCTGGCCCAGGAATCAGCACACATATGCTACATATCCATCTAGAGTTTGTTTCTGCCCCTGTCCATGCATGTAGATATACAGTGAGGTATATGTTTTGTGTTATTTCCTAAAATAAGCATCATAACACAGAAATTCTTAATATTCCTGGAAAATGGAATCAAAAGTTAAGTTTATGTTGGTGGAAAAAACATTTTTAACTCTGTCCACATTTAAAGACCCGTTGTATGAAGATGTGAAAAATGTTGTTACATCAACGTAAACTTGTTTTAATTCCATTTTAGGACTTCTTGAAGTACCCTCTTCCATTCTTGTGGCAGCCTGTTGTCCCACGTAGGCCATCCCCACTAGCTGCTCTGCTACTGCTATAGGACCACTAGCAGGGCTGAACTTCCTGGGTCCTGATTGGAAGGGAATCCAGCCAGATCAGGGAATCTTGCAGCCTATTGAACAGGTGTAAACTGCTAGAGGCCGAAGTCAGTAACAAACCAGGACTTGGATGATGTAACAAGATGTAGGAGACACTGCATTATGCAGAGAATAAGTATGGCAACATTGGTAACCAGTTGCCTGTCTGAATTTCAGGCAGAACCCAGCCTGCTGTTGAGGGTGTAACAGAATCAGTGCAGAAGCAGACCCGATGCTGTTAGATACTGTTACACCCGTTCAATGTGTTGTCTAATTTAAAGCAAAATGGAAATACTACCAAGGATTTGCACGAACATATGCTTCTTCCTTCATGCTATGGTAAATTTGGTCAGCTCCTGATTCTGTAGGAATTGAAATTTCTCCAACTTCAATAGACTAACTTTACAATTAATGTTATAATTCAGGAAAGACTACTAAAGACAGCAAAAACTTGTCTGAGGACCAGATCACCATTTTAAACATTTGAATAGGAGATACACATGTACTTTCCTGGTGAATGATTTCAGGTCTGGCAGTGGAAGGCAGAAGGAAGAGGGTTGAAGACCTTTTTTTTTTTTTTTTGCTGGGGGGAGCCCAAGTTTCTTATCAATGAACTGAATGTAGAAGTTAGGCAAGGGAAAGCAGCTTACTAACCCTACGTCTAACCCCAGTCCCCAGACAGTGTGACTGTATCTACAGCACTTTGTGCTGTACTGCAAATGTCAAACAGAAGGTATAATGGATTTAATATTAGCGCTGGCCAAGGTGTTGAGGGAGCTGTTAATAATGTCACTCCAGTTATTGATCTGAAGCCTTTAAAAATCAGAGAAAAGTGAGAGATCCCCTACTGGGGAAAGGCATACAGTGACTGGTTTTTATTGCCAATATATTTCTACATATAGAGTGGCGGCTTTCTGGAATTATGTTATCGCCATTAATCTCTGTGAGATTTTTGGAGTCATTATATGGTAAGATAATACCATGGAGGCAGCTCTGCATGCTAATGCTAAAAGATCAGGCCAAGTTGTGTTGGGTTATAACTATGACTTAAAATTGTGACTACGGCATTCAGACAAGCTAGCAAATGGCAGGCAATGTATTGGCACTGTATTTATACTTGCGTAACAGTGCTGGATCCTCTGGAAGTATAAATGACAAACGATAGGGTCATTAGGATGAGCTGTGCTCCACTTTGGCCTTTCTAAAACTCTGAGTAAAAATCCTATAGTGACTCACCTAGAGTAGAAGGGATTTTGCTGTGAGAACAAAAGTACCTTTTCAGGAACCTGCTAATCCTTCAGTCAGATGGCAGTTGGTATGCAGTGAAATTCCTGCTTTCCACAGTCCCCAACTAATAATGAAATTAAAATGTATAATTTATGTTGAATGTTTATCAAACTGTAAACACACACTTAATTCCTTTCCATATTCATACTACATAAGCAAAGATAAATCCATCTGATAACGTACTAGCATGATCTCTCATGGATTGAATATAAAAATGTGTCTCTACTGGGCTCAAGCAATGATCTGGACAAGTCCATGAATCCCTCCAACCAGGCTAACTCCTGCTAATACACAGATGCAGATACATGTGGCAAATCTGGCAGTCAGAAAATAGCCTCACAAAAATGACATTGGCAGACAAATTATTCAGCCTGACAAAGACACTTTTGCCCCATATCAGAGCCCCTCAATACAATACCAGGCTCTGCCTCCAAGTTCAGTGTTGTGCCATGAGGGGCATCAGTGTTGGTGAGCGCATGCCACTCAGCTGGGAGACCTGCATTCAGTTCTATACTCCTGGCTTTGACCATTGCCATTGTCCACTGCAGGCATTCAGCTAGAGAACCAAGCAGATGAAAAGTGTCTCTCTCAAAACTCAGGAACTTTTAAAATCTAGTCTTCTCCTAGACCAAGGCAATCATCAGTCATAAAGCCAGCTTTTGCCTAAAATGTATACAGCCTAAATTATGTATTTTCCTAAAATCTGCCCTCATTATTTGGAAATGACATCAGAATTACCTCCTTGCCAACTCTGAATCAAGATGATGCCATGCACAGATAAGCCAAGACTTTTACAAGGAATGCTTTGCTCAATTTAGACTGCTTGTTTTGACTCAAAAAAAAAAAAAGCTACCTTGATGCAGAATTTTTTTTTCATGCAGAAGTTAAGTTATTCTTAAATACCGTTTTTATCTGTAGCCAAACAAAACAAGATCATAGGGGAACTGGCACAGAAGGGAAAGATATTTTTCACGGTTCTCTTTGGTGTTCAGGGCCTGGGCATACTTATCACCTTGATTTGTGTGTGCTCATGTGTTGGTATGCACGGCTATGCCTGATGAGAACAGTTGCAAAGCAACCTTGTGTTTAGAAAGTGAGGGAACTAAAGAAAAATAAGGTAATAATCTTTTCTGTCTACCTGGCTCTCTTAGCCCAGGACCTAAGCTCTGCCTTGCCAGCAAAACAGCATAATATCAGACAACCCCACATATCTTTCTGTTCTGACACCTGGACCACAGGAGTCAGCATTGATGATTCAGTTAGCTATAAAAACATAACCTTCCTAGTATTCCCAGAAAAAAAAACTGTAATAAATTCCATTCTGCATGGCACTCTGAAACTAACCTTCTCTTCTAAAAATGTAGATGAAAGTAGTTGCAGCTCAAAAAAAAAAAAAAGTACAGCTTTTACAGGAATTTGCATCGTGATATTTACAGGGTAGTAGATGTTTTGTTCAATCATAAAAGAAAGGTCTCTTCACAAAATCTGCAATAGGTTAACTCAGTTTATATGTAGCATTTTCCCCAAACTTTCTCTTGGAGGGTTAGGAACTCAATTTTTAAACCCATTATTTTTAACAGTTTTTGTATATAGCTTTCTAGGCCATAATTTTTTACTTGACTTTACCTCTAGTGATAAAGGAATCGTCATTTTACAAGTTTCTTAAATGTAACCCACGCCAGTTGATAATGACCTCTTCTTTATGATTTCAAAAAAATATATGTGACTCTTCCATTATTAGATAATTAAAAATTATAGATTCTATTTCTGTAACTCTTGCCTCAAAATAGTACAAGTTATTTGCTCTTAATACATACCACTGCACAGAGATTTCATCCCTGTCCAAATGATACCATTCTGAATTCTTCATCTGCACGTAACAGAGGACTTACAAAGGATCAGTTAGCAGGCACTGACTGAGCCTTGCAGGGTGCATAGATCAGCAGAGGCAGAACTGGTGGAAAACCATTTCCACCCCTAGTGAGCAATTTACTCATGATTGCTTGGGGAAAATACTGGAAATATTGCTTCCGTGTAAAGTTTGCAACTTCCAGTTGTCAGGTCTGTGCCAAGTAGTTATTCCCAAGTATAGCTTTGTTTTTCCAATACAGCCACTTAGTTGGGATAGAAATCATGCAAATAATCACTGAAATGCCACAGTGAACAATTAGTAGCATCTGCATAGATTGTAAGTAAAATGCAACCCTGAGTGTCTAGACCACATTATTTATGTGCCTTTGCAGCAGGTGCAACATCACAATCATCTCTGCCTCAGCCAGCACTGGGCCAAGCTCTGTGCTGCTCCTTCAGAGCCAATCTCCTAAAGCAGATGAGAGAGAGGGAAAGAACAAGAGAAATAGGGTGTCCATCAGAAGGCAAAATATGTTGAAAGTACCTGTTTGTGACTTCTTGGACCGCACAGACAACATCGTCCAGTTTCTATTTGTGGACAGAATCAGCCTGAAATAAGAAAATAGCTCACATCTCTTTTCTGCCTATTCTCAACTACAGTACATTTTTGTTGAAGAAACCAGGCCCACTATATAGAAGGGATTATGCAGATTATTCAGCTACTACATGTCAGATATTCTATGAAGCTTCCTGCCTCACAGGATGTAACCATCATGTGAGGGGAACAAGTAGATTGTGATTGAATGTAGGAGTGTGGTGGTACCGGTCAGAGCCCCCATAATGTATAGCTAGGACCGCTGTAACTGTCTTGGCAAGGCTTTGAAACTCCAACCCTGAAATCAACAGTCCAGAAAAACGCTTCTTTGGGAACAAATTGCTTTGATGTTGCCACACACGATATGGACTGTGACCATTGGAGAGGGGATGAACTTCACCAAGGATCTGTTTCCTTGATTAGACAGCCAAAAGTTGCCTAAGACTGTGCCTGATGCTTGATAAACACCCATGGTTTCTCTCTGATTGCTGTTCTCTCTGGTGCTATCGTAGCCTACTGAAAGGGAGGTGCCCCTACACAGGTTGCTTTCCACATATATTGAGCTGAGTTCACCGACTCAGCTTTGGGAAATTATTTAACTCTCACTGCTCAAGGTGAGACTCAATAGATTGATAGATTAATAAATATCTTCTGTTATGTTTTACCTGTTGTTCTGATTACCAAGGGAGGCATTCCAAAGTCATTTATTTCTCAAAGCCACCGCAGTGAATATTAGAATTCGTGATTGACTTGTCCCAAACCAGTATAGACTGTGGATCTAGGAGCTAAACCCATATCAGATTTCGCTTGTGACCACTTCTCTAGGAGCATTCTGAGGGCACAAGAGGTGGATATGACACCTACCCGTAGTTTGTTAAATAAAGTGGCCAGTGGTATAAGTCGGCAGCTCAGTGATTGTGTGCTGACTCTGATGAGAAACAAAGACCTGCGGGAAAGAGTCCCACGTGCCTCCTTGAAGCTAAGAGGCATGCTTACCCAGGATGGATAGAACGTGGAGCAGCTGGGGAAGGGTAGTAAGTTCCGAGTATAACTCATTGAAAAACACAGTGATCCAATGGACACGTCAGTTTGAATTTATAACTGACAAATTTACCCTTCCCCAGCTGCTCCACGTTCCCTTCCCCAGCTGCTCACACTAGTCTCATATTTAGAAGGATCCTATGCTGAGGGTCATATCCTAATTTTCCTCAAAGAAGATTCTTGAATATCTTATGCAACATGATTGCCAGTACTCACTCAATGTTCACCATGTGACAGGGTCTCTGCTAAGCCCATTATATGTATTCCCTCATTCATTCCTCATAAAATACTGTGAAGATGGTGCCACTATTTTTCCCTCTGTAAAGACAAAGGAACTAAGAAGAAATGATTTTTTCAAACTTATAAAAGTCTTACAGTTAAAGAATCTAGTATTTGAAGTTATCTAGCCTGGCATGGGAGCTCCCACTCTCAGCCATTCCTCCATGGTTCTGCTCGACAGCCACCCTCGAATAGCTCTCCAACCCCTATCTGGAGCCATTCCATGCTTCCCAACTACTGGTACTGTAGTTGTTACAGTCCTTCCTGTAACATACAACTTATGTTCACTTGATAGATTTCCCTAAAGGTTCCCAGCATCTTCAGGCTGCCCTTCAGGTTTCCATCTTAAAGCTGAACTACTGGATAACTGGAAAAATTTTTAGGATAAAACCAATCAACTGAAAGTTGAATAGTTTCTTTTAGAGCTACTGTGAGCACTGATATGAAGATCTTCCACCTTGGCCTCCGTGTACCGATGCCTCAGGGTGACGCAGAGCAATGTGGGGGTTGGAATTAATTCCTCGATGGGTTCCTCTGATTTGTAGCAATCTAATTAAATTGTGCTGCTTCTACGAGAAAGGACATCGAAAGGTTCATAGAAAATATAGTTAAAAGAAATTTCTTTTGCTATAATAAATTTTGAAATCAATGTGTAGTTTACTCATAATATGCATTTCATAGAAAGCTTTTGAATTTCGCTCATGGATTTCAAAAACTTGCACTAAAATTGAACTTGTGTTTTATCCAGTTTCTCCAGACTGGATAAAAACATCCTTGTGCTAGTTAACTGATGTATCCATACTTCATTTTCCCATTAGCAAATGTTAGTCCTTTCTGCCTGTTGTGGAGAAAGGGGTAGGAAGAATTGGTGATTTCTTTTATGTTAAAGTGAATTCCTATAACAACATTTGTAGGGGTATAGTGAGTTAATACACTTGAAATCCTTAGACCAGTGGTAGGGCCCATGAGCTGTATTCAATGAGGAGTGTTAATTATGTTGAACCAAACATTCCCTTATTATAGTGTATTCCTTATGGAAGGGCTGGCCATAGAACAGGTGGCCGAAGCTTGGCATCTGTATGAAAGGCTTAGTATTTGGGCTTCATTGGCACCATCCTCCAATTAGGTGACTTAAGGAACCCATATTCTGTATACACCACAGTACCCAAAAATATCCTTTTGGAAATACATACATACTCATACACTTCATGTGGAGTTCTTCATAAACTTGCTTAATGGTGACACTGTTTAGGAAATAAATATATCACCTTCCTGAAACTTGTGTAATGCACAGAATCTACTGTGCATATTCATATTTTTGTACATTTTGCACGTATAGTTTTATACAGAGCTGTGCAACTCTCATCCTGAGAGGTCCATCCCATGTTGCTAGCTTCAACACAGCAAGACATGGCTGCCTACTCCCCTTTTTCTATGGTTAACTTGGAGACTGCCCAGTTCCACTTTGGAACAGACCTTGATGTTGATCTCCAAGGATTTACCACTTGTAGCTGAGTCTCTGAAAGTGCGCTCTGCTAATGACTCAAGGATTTAGCTGGTAGCTAGTATAAATCATATGCTTGACAGATGTTTTCCCTTTGCATCTGGCTGGACCATAGTGAGATGGCTATAGCCACAATAATGGATTAGGGGCCTCAAAGACTAATTTCATCAGCCAGCATCAGGTGTTAGGGCTCTTCAACTTGAAGCTTCTATTACTATCAAGTCAGTGCACAAGCAACCTTCTGGTCTATGCTGGGGATGGGGATACGCAGTGTTAAATGACTCTTATTTATTTTGCGTGGGCGGGCTCCAGTTCATCACTAATCTTTAGAAGTGAAATGAGTGTAGATCTGATGGAACACTTCCGTAAAAGCAAGAGAGATGCCAAGATGCCCTGGCCATAGATACTAATATATGGACTTAAATAAATAAATTAAGAAACTCATTTCACATAGGCCACCAAGCAGTCATGAGATGTTAATGACTTTTAGTCACTGCCAACCTGGACAGAATTCAAGCCAATGACCTATGGGTGAAAGGCTCTATCTATCCCATTACCAGTCCTCTGAGCCATCCAGTCGCCCCTGACAAGGTATTTTATCATACCAAGTACAGTGTCCTGCAATAGTCTAAATTCCCATTGCATCAGAAAATGTTCTATTAAAATAAAAGAGAACATGTTAAAGGGAAGCAGAAAATCTATGTCCTCAATTAAAGGAGAAATTTCGGTCAAAAAAATACTTTTTTGGAGAAGGGAGACATAGGTATAATCCAAATGCATGCAGTACTGATCTTTTAAAATGTCTTTATTTTCTCAAGTTTACTCCATTGAATGATTCTGCCTCTGGATATTTAGTAAACTGGCATATTTTAGAGTTCCATTTAAAAAGCCATTAGGTTTAGGTTAGCATTTGTATTAAACTGATGTGGTAAAGCCATGGTGCTTTCTTTCCTAGCTTGATTTTAAGTGTCATAAATAAATGACTTAAATGTCCAACAAGACAAATGTTCTTTAATCATCTAATGTACTCATTTATCCTAAGCCTTAACCTTAGTCCTAAATTAAGTCTGTTGCAAAAACATAACTTCATCTAAAAACACCCATCAATCCTACACGGTTTTGATAAGTGCATTTAAAAAAC
The DNA here is from genome assembly GCF_017591425.1 of Ochotona curzoniae. Taxonomy (NCBI): domain Eukaryota; kingdom Metazoa; phylum Chordata; class Mammalia; order Lagomorpha; family Ochotonidae; genus Ochotona; species Ochotona curzoniae. Next base: position 31,812,476 of record NW_024467122.1, on the reverse strand, counting down.
ATAAACAATCAGACAGTTGTCAATCTGGTTGAAGGCCAGTCCCATTTAAGAGATATTCACCAGCAGCTATATTTAATGCCCACACCACCAACAGAATTAGAAAAGAGAATGGTATTTTGGCCTTTGCCGAGTGTTTATATCATGAAATTGGGGGAGCGTGAGGGGGGTGTAGTTTACAAGAATATGCCATGAAATGTAGACAAAACATCATCCTCCAAACATGTGAGTTACATTCTGGTTTTGCATTTATGGAAAACAGTAATTTGACAGTGCTGCAAATGCATTAAAATTGCACAATCACAAATGTAGTAAATTGCAGTCATCTCTTTGATTAATTTTCAATGGTTCATGGTCCCAAAAATCTATCAAAGGATCTGGCTGCTGAGTGTTCATATATGAGTAATGATTACTGAAAGGTATGGTGCAAGGAGGAATGACGTGAAAGTGTAATGGAAGAAACACTTGACTCAATTGGGTACTTAATACATCATCACTAAGAATTCACCTCGATTAGTGAAATTTTTGCTTTGACAGGTACCCAATTTGATTCCAAATTAATTCTTAAGCCTTTGATTTGCCCATGGTACCCTTTCAGAGTAGGACAAAGATAATCTTCGCATTTTTCTGCCGGATTCTCTGGGTCCAGCAAAATGATTAGCACAGGTCCCCTTGGGGTTGTTGGATGCAATCCCCTACCCCCCCCCCCGCTACAGTTTTAAAATTTTTGAAAAATAGATAAGAGCATTCAGCAAAAATAGCTACATTGAAAATAAACTCAAAAATTATCACCAAGGCCCTTCCTCTGCCATAATTTGTCAAATCTGCTGATAGGAAACAAATTCTATTCATAAAGATTTTATTTGGAGGGGGGTACTCTTGTGATTTGGTAGCAATTCAATTATAGTTTTGTGAGATAGTGAGCCCGGAGAGGGAATCCAGAGTGACAAGAAATATGACAGGACAGTTACAGAGTGTTTATGCAATTAAACTTTCACTGACAATACCTGCAGAATGATGAATGCGTGGGCGGAGGTATGTGAGCGCAGGCAATGCCCCACAAGTATTGCCCATTTTTCATTATTATACAACTGTTCAGATCTTTCAAGAACAGCCTGAAGTGAGGTAGAAAAGAGCGTGCTGTTCTGCAGCATGTTCACCAACTGCCTTTTCTTCCCCCTTCTCTCCCTCCACCGGGCCTAGATGTGCCAGGTGATAAAAGAACATCTATTTTAGAAAAATGTTTTGAAAAGATGAAGATTTACTCCGAGTTTGACATATATTAATTTTGGATACCAAAGGAGTTTTTTATTCTTTTTGCTGTCTGCAACTTCCTATCACTTTCTAACTGATAGAATGGTGCATAATTAAACTGCTAGGTTATTCATTTTATGCAAGCAGGTGCAAAGGGCATTATAAAAGTAGGACTTTTACTGATGGTAGATTAAGAAAGAAAGGAGAAACTTAAAAGCCTTTTGTAGAGAACCTCAGAAGCTTACAGAGGAGCTTAATTTAGTTTGGCAAAATCTACATCATATTCTTGGTTTTCCAAAGATATAGGAAATCAGGAAATTTGCAGGATGTCAAAGCTCACAAGAGACAGTGTGGCGTTTGCCAGGTTAACTACCCTTATTTAGGATTGTTACGTAAGGCTGTCAGTTTTTAGTGTGATTCTATTTTAAAACAAAAACAAAACCAAAATAAGGAGCATTTAAGCTCCCTGAAGTCTTTTTTCAAAGGGTTGAGTTAATTTGTGTAGAATGTGTGTTGACAAAATCTGCAAGGCTTGGAACAACAACTGAACTCGTACCGGCCACAGTGCAGATGATTCATTGTGTGAAGGGGAGAGAGAAGACAGTTCCAGCATGTGACACAAGGATGCAAAGGGTTGAAATGAAAACCACGTGTCTTCCCTTCATGTTTACACATCTATTTAAATTAATGAGATTTACTTGCAGAGAGGAAATGATATTCATCCCTAAACCACTCATTCACTGACTTTTGACCTCTGCTAAGCTGCCTTTGATATCCATTTGTGCTTTTGTTTTGCTTTGTAGTTGATTTTCCTTTGTTAACATCCTTAGCCCTCCTGGAGACACTAGAAATGATGAATTTTTATGTTGAAATACTCCATTATTTCTGACCAAACCCCATTAGTGGTTTCATTATTTGGGTTCAGCCCCGAAGTTGCAGATCCACTCCCCTGGTATGCTAGATGATTCCACATTGTCTACCTGCACATTGAAACACGTGCATAGAGATCAGAGCCATATCTGAAAACTGTGCTTACCTGATACCATCAGTTTGCCAAAGTCGGTGAAATCATTGGTCAGCTCAGAAAACCAGTCTAACAATTTGTATTTATAAATGAGTTGACTGAGTAGTTCCATCAAACCCCAAAATCCCATATAAACTATAGTCTAGTGTTTCTTATAATGATCTCTTTTGCCCAAAAAAAAACGCATTTTGTTACATCATCAAGAGAAAGATAAAATTTCATCAGATATGATTTTTAAGATGCACTAAAAGTACTAGTTTAAAAAATACTGTTTTCACATTCCTTAGGTGTTAAAATTACACGGTGCTGTTCCTTTATTTTCAAAAACCAAACCTAATCCTGTTAATTCAAAGTGAATAACAAACAGGACTAAGACTTTTTCCCAAGTTGTTACATTTATTCAACCTGCTTGTGTTTTGTTCTTCATCATAATTATTTCCAAGTCAAATCTGCACTGATTTCCTTGTGGACCTGCGTACCTCTGACTAACTTAAAGAATTGAGCTGGGATAATTCACAGAATTCCTCGGGGGTCATGTTCACTGTTTTTTTTCAAGGACATTTTTATTACAAAGCTGATGAAATTTGCATATTAATTCATTTCTTTCAATTTTTTAAGATTAAATGTTGTCAACATGTATCAGTGCAAGGCTCTGACAGTGCTGATGAAATGGGTCAGTCAAGCTTGAACATTTAGAGTAATGCAGCCATCTGCAACCCCCTCGCCCCTTGTGGAGTTCTGTGCTACCATTGCAACTTGATTAAAAAAAAGTTTTATTCAGTGCAGGATATTAAAACATTATCTAAGAAATGATATGTGTTAGCCTTTCCATTTACTCAGAAAGTGGATTTGACAAAGGGATGGATCTAAGGAGATCCTTGCTGCGTTGGCGTGAACATTCTGTCAGTCTTGATCAAGCTACAGTCAAAAAAGCCCACACCCCAAAAGTTTCAAATTGGATGAAAGGAACTTAGGAGAGAACCTGAAGTTAACATTTCTTTTCCGGCTGGAATTTAACAGTTGGAAGGATTCTTTCCATTGGTATTCTAGGCAAGACATGAGAAGGAAGAGAGTTGATGGCAAGTCTCAGATCGTAACTTACTTCCAGGCATCCTCCCAAGTATGCCTGCCCTTTGTCTTACACATGTCAAATATGCTTGAACATTCACCAGCCACTTCTAAAGCCCTCGCAGACAGAGCACCACGAGTATGTACAAGGCGACCTTCGTTCCTGTCCATAAGCCCACGTTGAACATTAAGCTGTACTGGCTAAGTTGATTTCCTTACAGTCAAAACATGCATTTCCATCACAATGAAGCAATGAGACCATGTAGATGAGAAGTCCCTTGAAGTGTTACATAAACGTTTTCCTCTCTGAGCAGTGATGACCTTTCAAGGCTATTTCTCTTATGTCTGCATTTTAGTAGAAGCTCCTTCATGATATGCATGATGTCTATAATAGATTCCAAAGGCTTTGAAACAACAAACCAAACAAAGCAAACCATGTGGCCATTGAGTACCTACTTGTATCACATCCTTTCACTTTGGTCATACAACTAAGTGAAGTTCCAAGTGCAATACAGAGTACAGAAGCAGTCGGGCTGCCTCTCAGCCAAGATGCTCCTGTCCCCATAGCAGAGTACATGAGTTCAGTTACGTCCACAGCTTCCTTCTTGTTCATGTGGACCGTGAAGTATGGGCAGGTAGCACTTATGGTTCTGTGAAACAGGTGCCTTGCACCTCAGTGAGAGACCTGGGATTATGTTCCCTGGTCACAGCTTTGGCTCCAGGCACTGTGGGAATTTAGAGAGCGAACCAGCAGATGAGTGCTCTTCCTCTCTTTCGCTGTTTATCTTTCTTTCTATGCTCTGAAGTAGCTAAGCTTGTACAGGAAAAAAATGGCGAAAAAAGATAAGTTTTGTAACAAAATACAGTTTTTAAAATCCACAAAAAGTGTTTTGTATTATACATTTTGCATAAACTTTTTTGTAGGACTACTTAATGTCTCTACAGCATGAATAGTTGTTTCCTATGCCTTCAGATTCTTTTGGAAACACCTTCCAGAACCCCATGGTGCAGCTTTGCAATTCCTCTCTTACCACATAGATGGTCACTATCCAAGAGCTTTGTTACTAACTGTATTAAAAGATATATCTAGGGCCCGGTGCAGTGGCCTAGCAGCTAAAGTCCTCGCCTCAAACATGCCGGGATCCCATACAGGTGCCAGTTCTAATCCCAGCAGCTCCACTTCCCATCCAGCTCCCTGCTTGTGGCCTGGGAAAGCAGTTGAGGATGGCCCAAAGCCTTGGGACCCTGCACCCCTGTGGGAGACCTAGAGGAAGTTCCTGGCTCCTGGCATTGGATCGGCACAGCAGCAGCCGATGCGCTCACTTGGGGAGTGAATCATCAGAGGAAGATCTTCCTCTCTGTCTCTCCTCCTCTCTGTATATCTGACTTTCCAATAAATATAAATCTTTAAAAAAATATACATAGATATCTATTTTTCACTCAATAGAAACTGTAAGTGAACATGGTGAGGATGTTGGTGATTCTGATTTGCAAGGTCATTTTCCTTTAGCAATACCTATCTGCTGTTTAATTCCTAGTCCCAACTTGTGCAATATGTACAACACTATTAGCTAGAAAAGTTTGTTTCCAAAGAGACAGACAATCCACTGCCCAGTGTGAAGAGAACAACAGAAAAGGAAGGTAGTATGAAAAATGGTTTTTTCTTGATTTTGAATTAAACATCCACACTCATATTAGATTGAAAAATCAAAATCAGAGTTCACATTGTCGAGTTGGAAAATGTCAGATATGAAATATTTAAACTGTGGAATACAGTCTTCGACTTTGGGTTATAAAACTTTAATTTTGTGAGTTGGTAGCACTCCAGTAGTTCAATATTTTTAATTCTACAAATCCATGTTTATTAACTTTCAAGGTTTAAACAGTATCACCAAGTCTATTGAAACTAAATTATTCTGACTTGTGAGAACTATAGGGTAGTTATAATTTGTTTTCTATTTCTACATAAGTGGCAAAGACAAAAGAAAGAACAAATAAAAGGAATTGATTGCCACAACAATCTCTTTTTAACATTCCAAACGACCTAAAACTCTAGCTGATCATGAAAACGCATGCCCAAACATGTACCACTTCAACAGTGGAGGTCTCCTGCATAAATGTGCTCCTTGCTGTCTCCAGCAGCTGACTCACCTTAAGCATGCATTTAAACCCTTAGAGCTACCTTCCGGGCCCACAGAATCAAGCCAGTGTTTACTCACAGAGTTGCCACGGCCATCAAAAGACATAATAAATGTGGAAGCGCTTAAAAAAAACATGAAGTGTTTCATTTAAACAACTCCACAAAGTAACACATTTGGTAAATAGTTCAATATAGCCCGTTGGGGATTATCTAGTGATTTTTTTATGTTTTTTTATAGCTGAATAGTAGACTGGTAGATTTTTACACTGTAATACCATATCCATACCAGCTGCTATCGACTTCAACAACCAAGTTAGATTATCCAACACAGTTTTGATGAAATTCACTCTTCCACCTAACTTAATCTATGTATAATTTCATCTGCTGCCAGGGAAGGAAAGTGCATTTGCTCTAAACCCGGACTCCTGGTTGCCAGCAGGAAAATTCAGTATGTTTTGTTTATTGCTTTAGTTTCATATATAATGTATATGAATTCATGATGATTTGGTCAGGGAAGAGAAGTCGAAGAGTTACCCTTGCATCTCGAATCTGCTACAAGCGCATTACTAAAATCAACAATACCGAGTTACTCTCTTAGGAGCTATTTTCTCTGCAAATGTGTGAGTTTACAATGCATGAATCTTATTAACAGGTTTACTCTGTGATGGGTCTTCTCTGTACAACCTCTGTCCTCCTCCCTCATCCTATGCTATTGCTGCCTGTTCTGGGTCTGGAGTTATCCAATTTCAGAGCTCAAGACAATCTTCCTCAAAATGTGGATTCTCATCACCATGCCAGGGCGTCCATCACTGAAACTTTTCTAAGCCATCCCTACATTTAAATACTCCTTTCTCGTGTCAACCGTAATCCTGTTCAAAATCAAGGCCATAGATGGCCCCAATGGAACAGATCATTTAAAGAGGGGTGCCACCCTACAGAGAGCAAGTTTGTGTTCCTTTTGTTACATTTGGATGCAGCTACGTACTAAAGTAGCTGGGAGGGCAGCAGGGACGGGGACCTCCGTCTCCCTTCCCTGTCCGTCTCCGTCTCCCTTTTCGTATCGTCTCCCTTTTTTTTGTCTCCCTTTTTACGTCGTCGTGCACATCACATCGTCTCCGCACATCGTCTCCGTCTCCCTTCTCCCATCTCTCGTCTCCCGGCTCGCTCCTCCCTTCGGGCTCCCTTTTTTTTTTTTTTTTTTTTTTTATTAGGCCCTTCCCGCCCTTCCCTTTTTTTTATTTATTACACAGAGGCACACAAGCCAATGCAGTGCACAGGCCCTTCCCTTTTTTTTATTTATTACACAGAGGCACACAAGCCAATGCAGTGCACAGGCCCTTCCCTTTTTTTTATTTATTACACAGAGGCACACAAGCCAATGCAGTGCACAGGCCCTTCCCTTTTTTTTATTTATTACACAGAGGCACACAAGCCAATGCAGTGCACAGGCCCTTCCCTTTTTTTTATTTATTACACAGAGGCACACAAGCCAATGCAGTGCACAGGCCCTTCCCTTTTTTTTATTTATTACACAGAGGCACACAAGCCAATGCAGTGCACAGGCCCTTCCCTTTTTTTTATTTATTACACAGAGGCACACAAGCCAATGCAGTGCACAGGCCCTTCCCTTTTTTTTATTTATTACACAGAGGCACACAAGCCAATGCAGTGCACAGGCCCTTCCCTTTTTTTTATTTATTACACAGAGGCACACAAGCCAATGCAGTGCACAGGCCCTTCCCTTTTTTTTATTTATTACACAGAGGCACACAAGCCAATGCAGTGCACAGGCCCTTCCCTTTTTTTTATTTATTACACAGAGGCACACAAGCCAATGCAGTGCACAGGCCCTTCCCTTTTTTTTATTTATTACACAGAGGCACACAAGCCAATGCAGTGCACAGGCCCTTCCCTTTTTTTTATTTATTACACAGAGGCACACAAGCCAATGCAGTGCACAGGCCCTTCCCTTTTTTTTATTTATTACACAGAGGCACACAAGCCAATGCAGTGCACAGGCCCTTCCCTTTTTTTTATTTATTACACAGAGGCACACAAGCCAATGCAGTGCACAGGCCCTTCCCTTTTTTTTATTTATTACACAGAGGCACACAAGCCAATGCAGTGCACAGGCCCTTCCCTTTTTTTTATTTATTACACAGAGGCACACAAGCCAATGCAGTGCACAGGCCCTTCCCTTCCCTTCCCTTCCCTTCCCTTCCCTTCCCTTCCCTTCCCTTCCCTTCCCTTCCCTTCCCTTCCCTTCCCTTCCCTTCCCTTCCCTTCCCTTCCCTTCCCTTCCCTTCCCTTCCCTTCCCTTCCCTTCCCTTCCCTTCCCTTCCCTTCCCTTCCCTTCCCTTCCCTTCCCTTCCCTTCCCTTCCCTTCCCTTCCCTTCCCTTCCCTTCCCTTCCCTTCCCTTCCCTTCCCTTCCCTTCCCTTCCCTTCCCTTCCCTTCCCTTCCCTTCCCTTCCCTTCCCTTCCCTTCCCTTCCCTTCCCTTCCCTTCCCTTCCCTTCCCTTCCCTTCCCTTCCCTTCCCTTCCCTTCCCTTCCCTTCCCTTCCCTTCCCTTCCCTTCCCTTCCCTTCCCTTCCCTTCCCTTCCCTTCCCTTCCCTTCCCTTCCCTTCCCTTCCCTTCCCTTCCCTTCATGTAGCAGCAACCCAACACCTTGAGCCAACACTTACTGCTTCCCAATGTGCACAGTGTAAGGAAGGTGAATCCAAAGCACAGAAGCCAAGACTCACACCAGACACTCCACTATGACATATAGGCATCCCGAAAGACTCTTAATCACTCCATCAAATGCTTTCTCTGGACTTTGTTTTTAAACTCCTATGTACATGTAACCTTTTAACCTAATATTCTGAATTATTACAAAACACTACCTTTACAACCTTGGATAATTAATAACTCACTTTAACATATACATCACTAACTGGAATCCATTAGGAAATAATTTTTGAATTTCTGTGTTTTTTATCCCAGTGAAAACAACCAACCCTGCCTATTATGTAAATTTGCATTTACACTATATCTCTTCTTCTTGAACTGACCTGCATTGTCTATTTTTTGGAAGCTCAGGAGAAATTATCTGCACTGAATCACCAAGCAGTTAGCTGCTGCAGACAGAAAGGGCACCAGGAAGGCAACTGCATTGGTGGAAAAGCAGAAAAGCGATTCAGAATGCAGCACTGTGACCTCTGCCAGCAAATAATGCTCGCTGTCAGGTGCGCACTCATAGAACATTCGATGCCACAGTGCTTTCTCTCAGCCAGAGTAATTAGAACTGTAATTCAGATTTGTGAATTCTCTCTGAGGTTTCACAGCTTATGAAGTCAGCAGAACGCGGTTATTAGATCATAGCTTCATAGCAAATCAAAGAGATTTTTCTCATTGTGCGAGACAGGAAAAATGCAAGCACCAGCTGAGGAGTCCTGTGCGTGAAGCGATGAACCCATCCACAGCACAGCTAATGACCTGTTGGAGGGGCACAGCTCATATGTTCCAAATAACAGGGGGGGAAGGAATTCCAAATAGCTTAACATCATTAAACCCAAAATGCTATTGCATCCTACCTCAGTGGCATCATAAAGCCCCTTCTGCAAGTAGGGAAAGGATATGCCTGCTGTAAATCATGGAAAGTTTATGCCACCCCAGATGCAAACTTCACACTAACTTGTTCACTCTAGGGAAAGTTCATCCGTTTGCTTTGTCTGGGGGGTTTGGCTTGGTGTTTTTCTTTTTCTTTTTCCTTTTTTTTTTTTTTTTTAAGCAATAATAGTCTTTGTACGATGGCTGCCGTGTCAGCATTTATCTTGAAACTCGTGGATATGAGTTCTGACTGGAGTCACCTTTGTGACAAGTGTTATTGCGACTGTGTTTTATATCCCTGTTCAGAACGGTTTCTAATGATAATGCTCTGTCTACCTCGCTGCTTCACACTAAATTATAGATGCCACGATGACAGGGCAAACGGCACTGTGCGCAGAGCTCGGCTCCCTGCGTGATGTCAGTGCCTCCACCCTTCTGTGCCTGGAATTAAAAATGGGAAGCGAAGATATGCAAAACATTTGTGCTTAAAAATAATGTTCTGTCAGTTATTAAACAAGTGATATTTCATTTAATCAGCTCAAGGGATTATTTTAAATGAAAAGGCAGAGAGGATGATTTTATTAACACATTCCTGCCCTAGAGTCCTACTGTAATAATTCTTTACCTGCCTAAATTAAAAAGTTGTAATTCAGCCTGTCTGCAGGAAGAAGTTCTGGGTGATTGGATTTTATTAGTTCTTTGGTTTTTAGTTGCTCACAAATGGAAGTAAAGGCTGCAAAGCTTATCCTGTAGCAGTGAGAACATTTTCGCTACTTAATAAATTACCCTTTTCTAAAAGGTGATTGTGGCCAAGACTTTTACAGCAAGTGTGTCTCTGAATACAGGATGTGATTGAAATGGCGTTCATCTGACCAATCTGCTTAGGGGTTTGAAACTGGCCATCCATTCCACCACATCGTTAAGCTCAATGGGGGATATTTAGCTGTCACCCAATATATATTTATAAATCTTATTTAATTGCCAAGTATGGATAAAGCTAGAATCTGAGCAAATTGAGAGTGAGAAATGAATTCACTCATATTTCTGGCCCTACTGCATCTTACTCACTACCAGAGGGGACACCCGTAAGAACAAAGAACACAAGGGTGTCAGTGAGACAAAGAGCAGATGGGAAGAGCACTGGGCCGGCTACCGTGAAGGTCCCAGGTCAAGGAAGCAGTCATCAGAGCACTACTCACCAACACTCACTGGATGATGTGTTGGCTTCAAATGCATGATCATGCTTTCTTCTATGAGTGCGACAACAACTTTGTGAGGTTAACAGTGTCTTTATTTTTTTTACCTAACCAATGAGGAGACTGCAACCAAAGAAATAATTTTTGCCTGATGATGGATCTTATGATGTAAACTGAACTTCAAAGTCAATGGCCCTCATTAAAGCACAGATCGTTAACCTCGGGGTCTGTCTGGTCATCACCTGTCAAGAGGCACACTGTATGCAAAACAGTCTGTGACCCTAAGACCTTGCTCTTTGGAAGGGATTTGTCCCAACCCTCCAAATGGGTCCTGACTCCAAAAGACTAAGCATTACTGATTTGTCATGACTTCTTTGGATTTTCATTAATGCCACACTAACTTTGCTTTAATTTTTCCTAGAGAACAGGGGAAATGTCATAACTCACCCAGCCAAGTATTTAGACACAGCTCCATTCTCAACTACCTTTTGTCTTGTTTCACATGTTGGGGAGACACCTTAAATATCTAGTACTGACCAATCACTTCACCAGCCTCATGCTCAGCCAATCTCCCCACACATCATGAGGTACAATTTTGATTTGTTGTTCATTCATCATGCCATCCAAGCTGTGTGTGCAAATAACCCCTCCAAGATATTGCAGGTGAGAAAATGGAGTAAGAAATGTGACTTGTTCTTGGTGATCTTATAATCTAATAAGCAAAAGACGTGAGAACAACCATGTAGGAGGGAGGACCAAATGAAGGTGTTGCAGACACAAAATAGATTGTGAGGCTGTTCAGCCTTGTAGAGGATATGCAAAATAAACACGCGAAAACCTTCTAGGAAGTGGTAGACAATGAGTCTTTTTCCTTTTCTTTCAGTAGTTGCCCTAATAAGACTCAAATTCTCTTCTTTCATGCAAGAAGCATTGGTCATCTCAACATCAAGCATTAGCACTATCCTTTGGGCAGAAGTATCTTGGCTGTGTGAGGAGGGAATTCAGCCAAAACTGCAACTGATGGGGAGAGTGGCTTTCTATTGCATTTGGAACATACTCCTATCATTTTCACTCATTTTCAGTGCTTTTCATGGATCTTTCCAGTTGGAAAGAGCTCAAAACCAATTTCAGTGCAGATGCAAATAATCCTAACAAATTATTCTATAAATACACCACAAAGAACCATACTTTGTGAGGTTAATAGTTCTTACTTATCAAATAAGGAAACTGAAAAGCAGAAGTTGAGTCCATACGAGGAAAGTAGACTGATGATGGATCCAAAGATCTGTTTAACTCTTCTGGTTAACATAAGTATCATGCATTAGACATAGAAGAGTACTAACATGCCATGGGTTGGCTCTTAATCCATAGAAAATTACCATTAGCCAGCTCACGTTCTAGAGATAAGTGGAAGATGAAAGAAGATGGGCACAGGACAAGGAAATGGAGAGATCCTAGGTCTGGTTAGCAGAGAAATGAGAGTAGATTCAGCTCTTTGGACACTCACCAATACGTGACAACAATCGGGATGGAAGAAGGGAATGTACCTTCTTTGAAAATAGGCCATTACTGATCATTCTAGGTGAACAGTATTAACTGCAACCCAACAGTTTTCATTCCCACTTGGACAAAAAAATATCTCACATAAATAATGAAGCATCAACTTAGTCCTGAATCAACTGATGGTCTTGGGAAATTGCATCAGATCGAGAAGGGAGCAGAATTAAGTGTACTACTTAATAAGGGACTTACAAACATTATGCTCAAGATTCATGATATAATGAAGAGCATTTCAAAATTACCCTAGCCTTAACTCCTCCAGGATTAGAGGACTGCCTTCCAAGGTTGAGACATTATAATGGTTAAACTTTGTAACTGTCACAAATTGGAGGCAGTAACACATGATACTTAACATCAGCAGTAATAGCAACAGCAAATAGTAAGATCTTTCTATGACCCAGACACTTTTCAGCTATTACCTCATTTAATTGTCACGCCTTTGAAGCAGGAACCATTATTAGCTCCTCCAAAGACAAGTACAAAACACACAAAAACCAAAGCCAGAGAATTCTCAAGGTCACAAATTCAGAGCTAGAAGTCTGACCCAGAGTCCAAGTTCTCTTGCACTCCTGTATCTGTGTCCCAAGATCAGGAACTGGAAAGGCACACATACTCAACTTGGGTAATGTCTTAGCGTTGGCTAACCCTGGACAAGTTTTAGTTTCTATATTCACTTATAAAATAATTCCCAATATCTTTATCTGTAATACGATTGATATAACAACATTCACTTAAGAGGATTATGTGAGGATGTGAGGATGAAAGAAAAACCTGTAGAAAACCACAAAGTAAAATCCCCATCATATGGCCCATTACCTGGTATATAAATATGCAATAGAATCTCAGAAACTTTGAGGACAATGGAATGGAGGCCATTGTTAACAGTTTGAGTGAAGTGACAGTTTGATTAGACATCTAGTATAAGTTGGTAAATTGTGCACGCATCCAAATTGTAATGTGTGTGCATGTAATTTTTATCTCTGCAGATGACTTCAATTAACATGTGAGTTCTTGTAACGACGATTAATGGAATTTTAGTTAAACAATTGTTTGTGGTCTTATCATTTTAACATGGGGTTTACCAAGCTCATTCTCACAACTTGGAAACCAGCAGGTACTGCAGCTATGGATGGCTTTACATAGTGTTTGTTTCTGTCCTACATTACAATGGACTGTGTAAAAAAAAAAAAAAGCTCAAATATAAAAATAAGAAATAGTTCATGCATAAAGCATGAAGCCCTGAAGCATATTAGATCTGTTTATCTCTTTGTTTAGAATGAATGCTACCTGGTACAGTTTACATAACATGGCAGGGATCAGCTTGATAAAGCGTTTGTATCACCTGGGGAACACACTGGCTCATTGCCTCAGCACCTTTCCACCTGACTTGCTTGCCAGCAAGTATAATAGCAAACAAAGTTTTAATAGGTCAAGAGCGGAGTAACTGCTCACATTAACAGACCGGAGAGAGGGACATGACATGCACCCAGGCTAATAACTGACACATTCAGCATGCGTTTCTGAATGCTGTTTAATGGGGAGTTTCGAAGGCAAGCCTCTTAGACATCACTTCTCAGTGTTGAGTAGAGAGGGAAGCGGAGACAGTGGAGCAGCCTGGCTGAGTATCCACACTTGAGAATGTGGGTGCCCTTGAAGGCAGGTGCCTCATAAACCATTTCGCCCATCACCTGCCTGGTGTAGCAATTCACAATTAACTCCATTGTAACACTTAAGGATTTACTGCTTCTCTTCCCTCTTGTGTAAAGCTGTCTGAACTCAAAGCCCCTCATTTTTATTTCCTTCTTGACTAAGTGAGGCTGCAACTTAGATACTATTTCTGTCCTATCTCATCGGTTTTGCTGAAAGCTGCAACAAGACAGATAAACATCTGATCTATTTTAGGACTTTTGTTTCTCTTTTCTTGCTTACCAAGAGAGCAAAAAGAAAGGTCGAACATTTTCTTCTTTGAGCATTGTGACAACTTATGAAGTTAGTATTTATGAAGAGCATGCCTGAGCCTTTCTTCTCCCTCCCACCCCCAGCCCCAAGTCCACACAGTAAGTTTCAGTAAAGTTTGCCGAGTGTTGTAATGAAAAGCTCTGTGGCTAACCCTGGCTTTGGCAGGCAATAAATGGTAGGGTATGCTCAATATTGCGTTTATCCTTTCCACATTACCAAAAGGGAGGCAAAAATCTGCTGGTGTATTTAAACAGAAGAATGGACAGACTCTCTTTTGTTATAAAATCTGTGTCTTTTGTGGGCACGCTGGAATTGAAGCCTCTTTAATAATACAGGGTGTGGAGAAGCTTTGTAGCCAGAGAACTGAACCTTAGGTGAAATGTTCCTGAGATGCTACCCACTGTAGCAAAGGGGAAACTTTGTCAACATGTATCCAGGTTCCTGAGGGGTACGCTTCACGCTTCACGCCCTGAATCTTAGGTGAATAGATAGATTAGATGTGGCACTCGCAGGAAATACAGGCTGAAACACAAATCCACAGCAACACTTTTACAGCACTGGCCTCCTATTTTCATAAGAAAACTAAGCCAAATAATCTGACAAGGGCGGAAATCGAATCATCTGTCAAGTTCCTCTACCTTTCATTTATCACACAGTTTAATACCGTAATGAAAAATAGCAAATGAAAAATGAAGTGAATGACCAATGAAAAATGCATTCTCTCAGGATACAGTGATGTGTTAGTAGCCTAAATCCTCCACCCCTGCACGTGGGTACCTGGTAGAGGAGTCCCTGTAGCCACACAGCCTTTTTCATTCGAGTATGACAAATCCTGGGACGGCATTAATACTGTGGCCAGAAGAGCCCTCAATACCAAAAAGCTTTCCTCCTTTTTCTTTCCTCTCAGGCTCCTATACTTTTTTATCCCTTCTTTTGATATCAAAATATGAGCTAGGAGGAGGTGGCTAGATGTAAGCTCAGTAATTCCACAATCAACAACGAATTCTAGTGGAGGGAGGAAGATGGATGGAAGGAACCAAAGCACATTTGTGGAATATCAGTACATACCTAAGATGGGTCTCTGCTGCCGTCAGCAATAGGGGTAGGTGGTGTGAACCCAACTTCCACCACAGAGCACACTGAAAATCACAGCCATTCAAGATAGCGATGGCACAAGTTAGGCCCAGCCCTGCAGGGTTGACATTAGGTGCTATGCTTTCACGATGGATCTTGCTGTCTCCCATCATCACATCAGATAAAAGTGGCCTATAATGAGGACACCAGGACTTTGGATAGATGTCACACACACACACACACACACACACACCTACACACACACACACACACACCTACACACCCCTCAGTAGATGGTTTTGAAATTTTTAAATGTCAACAGTAACTGCGTAACATTCACCCAGCGCTTATTGTGTGCCAAGCCTTTTCAAGACACTAGCCTATATTAACTTGTGGAAGCCTCATGGTGATCCTAGGAATAAATACTACTGTTAAGCCCACTTAGAGGTGATGGCCTTGGCGCTCAGAGAAGTCAAGGAATTAGCCCAAGGTTGCACAGCCAGCACGTGGCGAACCTCGGTTTCAACTGCTGGAGCTGGCTCCCAAACCTTCTTCCTAGCTTCTTTCATTCACTGCTACTTAAACCGAAAGACTGGGGAGAAAACCAGAAGTTGCCCAAGGCACAAAGACTATAATGGCAGCCTCGTTGTTTAGCATAAGAAAAGACCACTTTTGCAATAGCAGTGAAATCGGTCCACTTAAAAAGTACCACCCACTGAGACCAAATCTTATTTATCCCCATGCTCCTGCCTGTGTGGTGTACTCTGGGCAGAGGGAACATCTATTTTACACCCTTGGTGCAGTCTAGCAGATTGCGGGCACTCAGATCAGTGTGCTGCTCCTAAGCCAAGATGATTAATAAGGCAGAATATATTTATTTCTAAGGAGCAGAGGAGTTGATGCTGATTTCGACAGTATGTGCCGTTGAGCTGCAAAACAAAATTGACCTTGGCATAATTAGGTTGGACACTGGTGGAGTGAGGACTTGAACACAAATAGTTCTATTTTGACAAGCAGCATCCAAGAGTGGCTGCTTTCTTTCTTTTTCTTCATCTTTTTTTTTCCAAAGGAGAATGATGATTATTTAATATTTGTTGAGTGCCAACAGTGTACTCAATGCTGCACAGGGCCCCGGAACTAGAGGTTGGAAACCGCCTGCAGGAAAATGTTCACAAATTAAAATCCATAGACCCAGCATGAAGGCTGCTAAGGAATGCCTGATGAGAGGAGGATCCCCTTTCCCGTCTTAGAAGAACACCACAAAAAAAAGGAACGATCAGGCTGCAAAGAAAAAGCTGTCTGGCTCCAATCGCAGGGAGGCAGCCACGTGGAAAAGTAGGCTTTTAAAAGAGAGCACTCCTGCCAGAGGGAAGGCCTGTGGAGAGGAACATAAACTTCAGCGGGCAAGATGGAGGGCAGGAGAAGGCAGAAGAAATTCCAAGAACAAAGACATCAAGGCAAACCATTAGCCTTTCTGGGAGTCCTTCCTGAGCAGGAGGCTGGGAGGGGCACTCAGCCCCAACTTTGGGCTGTTGGAAAATGCCACAGGGATCTGCGGCAGGAAGATGGCACTCTGTGTGTGTGTGTGTGTGTGTGTGTGTGTGTGTGTGTGTGTGTGTGTGTATGGTTGAAGGCAAAGGGTGTGTACAGTATGTGTGCAAAGGGTGTGAGCGGAACATCACAGGGGCACGGCAGGCCCAGGTGAGGATGCAGTTGGTTCTGCATCCTGAAATGAGTGGTGATATCATTCTCCCACGGTCATTCCAGACTGGTGACCCTCACTTTCCAAGTCCTAGGTCATCTTCCCCAAAAGAGAAACTGGCCACGAAAGCCTTATTATCAACTTGGATCATGGCAGTGATAGCTGTTCCAGGTTAGACACCCAGGCCTGGGAAAGTAAGCCCAGGACGGACCTGGGAAGGAACTCTTCAGCAGATGGACAAAGACAGACTGTGGGATTCTTGAAAGGAGTCCCCAGTCCCATGGCTTAAAAGGGTGGGATCTATGACAGTTTTTTCCCTTCAAAGGATGTTTAGTAAAAGAAGAAATGATAATCTTTTTCAAGAGGCTATTAAGCTAATCTGATAACCATGGGGCAAATGTTAAAATTCTGTTACATCTTAAAAATTAGTAAGAGATGGAATGCCAACAACTAGGAATAAAAGGCCATTTCTTTCTGTAGAATGAGACTAATGGTAAGGAGCCCACGGGAGGAATGCCAACGCTGGCCTCCTTCACTCTTAATAACGACCTGGAAGAGGTAGATGAAAAGCAAGAGGGCAAAATCTGTGGATGAAAAGGAATTATTTAATGGTATTTGAGCCATGGAAGACTCCGAGAGAGTCTAGAAAACAGACACAGGGTGGTAGTGGAGGATGGGAAAATTACAAATATAACCTTGAGAATCAAAACAGTCCAACAAGTAGTCGGCAGTCCACCGCAGAAAGAAGGAAACACTTGGGCCAGCTGGACATGTCAGCTCAGCAGGTGGCTCTTTTGTATGATTAACTAACGCCAGGCATTGGTCCCCTTGGGGACAAGCTGTTCATCTACCTCTCCTAGACCCTAGCCCCTTGCTGTGTCATTTTCTCTAGTTGACAAGTAAGGACCATAAAATTCAGCCTGCTTTGTAGGTATACTGGAAGTGTTATGGATAGCGAAATGGATGGAAAATTCCAAAGGAGGCTGAGCCATCCCCTCTGTATTATTGATTGGATTAGTGAACAGTTTGCCAAAACACCCAAGTGGCTTTACATTCTGTGTTCCAGCCATCTTGTGGCACACACAACAGAAGCTTGTTTCTGTTCACAAAATAGCTGCTTTATTTCTACAGATGGTACTAACGCATAGCCTGAGTGTGGCAGTCAGTCATTGTCCCCTGGAGAAAGGTGGCTGTTCATGAATAGAAAGTTAATCAGCATCTTATTTGATAAATCCTAGCTATTTCAAATGTAAAGGAAATATTGTCCCATCCTGAAACCAATGAATAATATCACAGGATGCCAGGAGTAGCAATGCTGAAGTCATAAGCTGTTCCTTCCTCCTCCCACATGCCCATCCCAGGCCACTGGGAGAACTGGGACCACCTCTGAATAAATAACTCAGGCCACCCTGAGTATAGACTTGGTGGCAGAGTTGGAAGATGTCAAAAAACAGCAAAGTCGAGGTAAGGGGGCTTGCTGTCATGGGACACAGTTGCCAAGTTCTTTCTGGTTTAGATGCCTTTGTGTGTTGTGTTGTTTTGTTTGATTCTCACATTGTGAGATTCCACATACCACCATTTCCCAGGTGAGAAAACTGAGTCCCAGAAAGATTTACTGCTAGCTACTCAACAGTGCAACTGAAACACTTGCATCGTTTCACTAGGAGCCAGTTCTCTTACCATTGTTCTAAATTAGAGGAGGAAAAAAACTGAATCCACTGTACCCGAGGACTGAAATATCCTCCATAGGAATGGAATGGTTGATGCTTTGCATGCCTCCCTCCCTGGTCCTTGCCCTGCAACCCACAGCACATTCACACCACACACACACACACACACCCCTCACCCCGGCTCAGCCTGGAGGGTATTTAAGGTAAATGGAAGAGGCAACTTTGACACTCACACTTGTGTTAGCAAGAGCAAACCACTAGAGAGAGGTGTTTACACATTCAGCATCCTTTCGGAAGTCTGTGGAGATTCTGATCTCTATTTGCACTCATCTTGTGTTAGTGATTTTCATATTACATTAGCAAATTTAATCTCTGCTAATGTGATAGGAAGTTACTAATACAATGAGACTTGATTTAACAACTTTCAGACTTGGGTAGCAACAGCCAAATTTGCGAGCAGACACCAATTCCAATCTCTAATTAAAAAATAAATCAGAAGACATCGGTAGTCCCCATATTTCACATGTAGAATGAAGCCACGGTGGAGCGGGTGCTGCCTGAATCAAGGCATTTACATGTGGGGGCAAACTGCTGGAGGATCATGCTTATACTGGAGATTTTACTGATCACCCTGATATAAACTTGTAGTAAGAGGGTATAATTTGTAAACCACATGGCTTCTTATTTGTTAGACTTCCTAGGACCTCAAGAACATATGAGTGTTGAAAGGCAAAAAAAAGAAAAAATGTTCAACAGAGCTCACCGTGTAAGCATTCTTCTGCAAGCACTTCACCCACGTGATAAAGCAGCTGGGAAGAGAAGGGCTTGGGCTCACTGAGGGGCCCTGCTCCTGGGCACTCTGCTGGAAGGGCCAGTAAGGAATGACACTTTCAAACCGCGAACCCCAAAGAAAGAGAGAAACAGACCAGATGGGGGACTGTCTCAGGATATTGTATTCAAAACTCAGAAACTGAGGTTCTAGAAGACAAAGATTGCACGGGTTTCAGACATATTTCTGGCATCCAGATAGACTGATCTTTTCATTCCTTTTTTTTTTAATGACCTTTTTGAAGTCCCTTCCTTTTAGCTGAGTGTCGCTAGGAACACCTTAAGGACTAACTCTGGGGCAAACCTCAGTCTGTGCCAGGTTTCCCATTACATGCTAACAGATGCCAGTGGGAAATGCTTTAGGGGCACAATAAGAAGCTAGAGAAGATGAACAGAGTTTGCTAACAAGATCTCCTTTTCTAGACAAACAGATAAAAACATGGGATTTATATCATCAGGTGGCCAGATTTGGTGAGACCCAAACGTTTAGTCCAGGTGCCCAGGCCCTCGGGTCATAACTCAGCGTGGCTGCAGAGCCCAGCCTTCTGGTACGTCAGCTTTGCAGGTCTGCTGGAGGCCAAGTGCAGGTTTCAAACCCACTCACCTTCACAACCGAAGCTCCCTTCTATTATTATTTTTCTCTACCAGATGAGGATTTATTGCCGTAATATATACGTGCATGCACTGTAGAATAAAACTGCCCTGATTACCTTATAACTGCGCATTAAAAATTTACTAAGATAAAATTAATGTGATTTTAATAATATTGTTTTAATATACAGGATGTCAGGTGACAGGGGAAAAAAAAAGCCTCTTTGGAATTCAGCATGTAAGTGGCTCCTTTTCCAGCACCTTCATAACAAAAGCTGAACTGTCTGTTCACATTTCTGATATGCACGTCCTTGGGGAGAAGGCTGAAGTGGGGGCCTTTTAAAATAGGACCAGACAATACTTTGGGGACCGTCCTGGAGAGAACTCCCCTGCACGACAGGGGGTCCAGGCCAAATGAACATATAGAGAATGCTGTTTCCTGTACACTCTTCTGTGAGATTCAGCAAAAGGATATAACTTCAAAGAATCTTTTGATGGCGAAAAAAATGTTTTCATTCGCCCGTTTTATGATAGTGCTGCAGGATACTTACAGTTGATTTACTATAATGACAGGACCTGGATACTGTCCCAAAGGAAAAGAAATCCTGCTTCTGCCACCTACCCACCACATTTATGATTCCCAGGGGGTGTTGACAGGCAAGTGGGGGGTTAAGGGAAAGGGTGCCTGGAATGCAACAAGAAAAAGCAGCGTTAGATTCCCACCAGAGACACTTTCACAAGCCTTGTGACCCAAGGCAGGAGCATTCCCATGGACAGCTGCCTGCTGGCTCCATACCTCCAAGAAAGAGAGCAGACCTCCCAGCTCTGCACGACTGCTAAGGGGATCTGATGAGGGGCTAGGGTGAAGGAAGAGCCTGGCTTGCACCCCACTGGGCAAGGACTCAGCCCTAGGAAGTGCCAGGACACTGTGCTGACCCACTTTGAGCCCTTCCTCTCCATTTGTTCCCAGGCAGAAGAGGCACAAAAGCATCACTATGGCATGATGCAAAGTTGGAGAAGCATTCTGGAAATTGACATGCAAATGAGCACTCCAAGGACTCCACTGTGTTCTCAAAATTCCCATCACCAGGAGCCATAAAAACAGCATCAGCAGAGGGGCAGTGATGGGAATGGCCTGATGGTCTCACAGCCAGAGTCGCCTACTGTGAGGGATAGGTCCTGAACCAAGGCCCAGCCTGAGCTGGCTGGATGAAACTAAGCACATAGCCACCAAGTGACCCCAGGCTAGGTGTTCTGGAATAGAATGCCCGTGATAGGTGGTACCCCTGTGAATGGCCCCAGATGCTCACCAGAGTAATCAGATACAAGCATGTTTCATATCCTGGTTCCATGAAGAAAAAACAGAGCATTAAAAAGAAAAAAAAAAGACAAGAGCCACTGTTTGCACAAAACCAGCCAAGGACACTCAGGTTCTAGACAAAGGTCTTGAAACAGAATCCCTTGCTTCATCACTTGTCACTGATTTTTCAAATGACTGCTGCCGCAGATAGCCTGAATGTCAGACTCTCCCCTACAGATCCTGTCATATGCACTGCTAAATGGGGCCAAATAGCATCTAGGAGTCACTGACTGGTTACTGGGCTGCATGAACCTGCAAAGTGTCTATGGCTGATTTTGACACACACTAGCTCCTGAGAACATGGGCCCTTTCTTACAGTGAGCAGGGCAAACCATGCATAAAAAAGGATGTGGTACCCAGCAAGGGGACAGAACTACTGCTTTGAAAGCCAGGCTCTTCATCAGGAACCTAGAAGATTCATTCTAATTAAACTCCTGTTTCGGTTTCTCTTGTGTTTCTCCCCCATCTCATCAACAGGAGATGCATGCCCTGTGTTGTAGATCATTTTACATCATCAACCTTTCTCCCTTCCGCTTAGTAGCAATCCTTCTAGAAAACGATCCCCTCCCCTGCTCTCTCATAGAAAGTGTCCTTGTTGGGAAAACAGCTCTCAGTTTTGATACATATTTTATTGTCTGCCACAAACCACATCACATCAATCAGTAATCAACTGTGTAACTCCAAAAGGAAGTTTTTGTCTCGTAAGAGATCCATTAAAAGGACAACTCCAACGGTTGATGAACCCAGTTGCCCCAGAGATTATCCAAAACTCAGTTCATTCCATATCCCTTGATCCTTGGTGCAGGTGTTCTCATCCTCATCTTTTTAAAGCTGAAGCAAAACTTCTCTGAAAACACTGCCCAGACCTTTCCCTGCTTCTCACGGTTGAGTTGCATCACGGTCAAATGCAGTCACCCTTGGAGGCATTCTTGACATCTGTCTTTCTCTAACATGTCGCACTGGATCTGTTGGCAGGTGCTGTCGGCTGGCACTTCCAACCATATGCTGCATCTGCCCAGATCTCGCCCTGGACAGTGCCAACAGCCTTGCACTGTGCTCCTGTACTTTGCCCTGTCCCCCTAGATTCTCAGAACAGGAGCCACATCACTCCACCAAAAATTCTCCTCTGGCTTTTGTCACCACATTACAAGTAAACAATCTGAAGTTCTTCAGGGTTGTCTCTATGACATGCCCACCCTCCCCATCTCAGCCTCCATCCCTGTTTCTCTCCATTTTCTTATTCCCAAACTCTAGCGTAGCCATACTGGCCTCCTTGCTGTTCCTCAAACATGTGATGTTCCTGCCATTGTACCTTTGAGTCCACCAGGTATCCAAAAGGCCCACAACCTTGCTTGCCTCTGTTTGTAATCTAAGGGTACCTTTCCTATAAGATCTTTTCTGGCTGCATTGTTGAAGAATTTAACTCTTAAACCTGATGATCCCTGTGTGTTGATGTTTTGTGTTTTTCCCCATAGTGCTTTGTGCCATCTCAGTCCTAGCTTTTGGAGGCATTTGGGGAATGAGCCAACAAGTAGAAGATCTCCCTGTCTCTCTGTTGATCTCCTTGCAAATAAATGGTTTACGTGTGTGTGTGTGTGTGTGTGTGTGTGTGTGTGTGTGTGTGGGCTATCTTAAAATAGATGGTATTTCCAACTCATTGAAATCTCACAGTATCCCAACACCATGTATTTTCCATGAACTTTCTGAAGTTCCCTCATAAGCTGCATATAAGTAGATAAGCCAATATTGAAATTTCCCATGATTTTCAAGAAAACTAGGCATTCTCTCTTTTTTTCATATCTTCATATCAGGAACCTTTGATTTAAGATAATGTCTGAACAGAGAATCTTGGTTCAGCAATGTCATTTGACCTAGATTGTATGTTTTTATAGCCTGAACCAATTAGTTAAAGTGACTTTGACTATAATAGGGACCTGTGACATTCCTCTGCATTATTGCATTAGTCACCCTGGAACAGTTCCTGGCTTGTATCCGTAATCTGGCTCCAATTGTGCCTTCCTCATTCTGATAGATATGTGATTTGTTGCTGTCCTGTAAAATAATGACCTCTGCGTCCTTGGACATAAACCCTCTCTGATTTTATTGTAAAGTCCTTGGCACTTGCTAGGGCGATGCGAATTGCTTTTATTGTTCTGATTACTAATCAGGGTTGGTTAAGGTTTTTTTTTGATGCATTTCAAAATTTCTGTTAATTCAGATGAGAATTATGAGAGGTTGGTAGTCAGCTAATGTGGGTTCTGCTCCAAACTCTATTCCTTGGAGAGGCAATCCTCTCACCTGCTATCCTTTTCCTTGACTCCACATGTGGGCATATCTCTAGATAAGCCAGTTCTAGAAGTCAGTGATGCAACAGCCTTGGGATGCCAAGGTATGCTTTAACATGGGTTACCGTTCCAACTTCCGTCTCAGGGCTGCGCTGGTGTAAGACGACCTCATTAAGTGAACTAACTTACCAAATAGTTAGAGAAGCACTGACCATGAACTCTCTGAGGCAGGACAGTGCGTCACTGAGCTTTGAAACACTTCATTAGGTAAACGGACCTCAACAACAAGAACTGTGTCTACAACATCCTTTCTGTATCCACATGCCCCGCCCCCCGAGTCTAAGTGTGCCCTACACATGCACTGCATGGATAAATAAATCCTCACTGAAATGTGGGACTCCAGCTGCTACTTGCTCTCCACCCTGCTGGAAACCTCAGCTTGCCTTCCCTTCTGTGGTTTGTTCCTTCACTATGTTCTACCATACTTGTTTCTTCTTTACTAGTCCTACTTTTGCATTCACTTTTTCCCTCATGGATATCACATACCAGTAGTATAAATTCTATTCTCTTTTGTTAGTAACACACGAAATGCTCACTTTCAGTAGCGTTAAGGATAGGCACATTCCGCTGTAATCAGCACCCTGAATGCAAACCCTGCAGCCACTACACAGTAACTTCACCCTTTCTCCTGCTCCCCAGTCCCGGGGAAGCTCCGTTCTCATTTCTGTTTTTGTCAGATGCTCTATTCTTATATTCCCATATAAGTTTAACTCTGGTTTATCTAGTCATTTGTTTGTTTAGTTTTCCCTTGGTTCTTTTACACACTTTCTAACTAATTTTTTTTTATTTTGTTCATTTATTTATTTGAAAGATGGTGTGTGTGTGTGTGTGTGTGTGTGTCTATGTAACAGAGTCTTCCACCTACTGGCTCACTCCCTTGTGGCTATAAAAACCATGATGGAACCAGGTCAAAGGCAGGAGTCTGGAAGCCCATTCAAGTCTCCCACCTGGGTAGCAGAGACCATCCTCCACTGCTTTGTGAAGTGCACCTGCAGGGACCTGGGCCAGAAGGGGAGTAGCCAGGACCCCAACAGACACTGTGATATGGGCTCTGGGTGTCCGGAGCAGAGTCTTAGCCTGCCCCTTTCTTTTTCTTCCTTATAGTTCCCTTGCCAGGGCCTTGTTTTTTGTTTTTTGTTTTTTTTTCTGTCCTATGCATCCTTAGCTACCATGTAACATCACAGGACTTCCTTTCCATTTTCTTCTATCCTTATGTCATTTTTAGATTTTAACTCATCCTTTGAAAAAAAGCATCATGTTATATTTAAATGTGTTACAAAATGTTTAAGGAAAGAAATATAGCTTTTCAAAAATTTTTTAAAGCAGTTTTCTGGAAAAGGCTAGCTCATGAAATGATAGCATTCACAGAAACCACTGAATAGATAGAGGGGAGCTGGGGTGCTTAGAAGGGATTTGCCCGAGAAGCCTTTTTCCAGTTTGAAAACCATCATTGAAGCTACATAAATGTAAGGATTATGACATAACCTAAGCATCCATGCGTTTTCTTCACATGATGCCCCTACCTTACTTGGTTACAAAGGCATTCTGATTCCTTCTCTCTGATAAGGTATAAGCTAGGCAAGTAAAATAACAATTAGAATCACTCTGAATTCTGCATTCTCATGTGTTTCTCTCCATGCACCAGGACTCTGCAAAATGGTGCAACAGAGAAACACAGAGATACAGATTTCTAAGTGC
The DNA here is from genome assembly GCF_017591425.1 of Ochotona curzoniae. Lineage (NCBI taxonomy): Eukaryota > Metazoa > Chordata > Mammalia > Lagomorpha > Ochotonidae > Ochotona > Ochotona curzoniae. The sequence goes on along the minus strand of NW_024467122.1, from coordinate 31,787,420 downwards.
ATTACAGGAAATGGATTAGATTCCATTTAAGGCATGATATATAGCAATAGTGTGTGTTTTAGAGGCATGGACGTAGACAATGGATCCTCTTTAGAATGGGAAATAAAAAGTGCTTATCTCAAAGACTGTTGTGACAACTAAATTAAATGTGTATGTAAATCACCTGGCATTTATCCCAATCTCCTGTTCCTCAAAGCTGGTTACATACAAAAAATAAGACGGCTATTGAGGAAATCTAACCAATCAACCAGCATTTAGGTTTAAGCTTAGAAGGTTGCACATTTTGGAATACCTACTTTTGTCCTGGTTTTATTTATTTTTTTGAGAAGTCAATATCCAATTTTGTGTTAATTTATACTTGCTTTCTGAGCGTCCTAAGCCTGGGAAAAATATTCTCTGGTTCACGCAACCCAACACTAACAACTGGCTTAAAAACTCAGTCCTATGAGCTAGTCTTCATTCCCACCCGCCCTCCTCAAAGCTCCTAGCTTCCTGTTCTGTTTATTGTCACGTTCTAGGGAAATCTGTGTGTTTTTCTCATCTCTCTCAATCTTTTGCCCTTATCTTTTCAGCCTTCCCTTCTAGTCTCTCTCACTGTTTCCATTTTCCTGCCTGATTTTTATTCCCTGTTTAAATCTCTACTTTTTATTTGTATTTTCTTTTGTTCATACTTACTTTGATAAAACCAGCAGCTGTAAAATTTTCTTGCCAAGGCTGGTGCCGTGGCCTAGGGGCTAAAGTCCTCTCCTTGAATGCACCCAGGATCCCATATGGGTGCTGGTTCTAATCCTGACCGCTCCCTGCCTGTGGGCTGGAAGGCAGTTGAGGACGGCCCAAAGCCTTGGGATTCTGCACCCACATGAGAGAACTGGAAGAGGATCTTGGCTCCTGGCTTCGGATCGGCACAGCACTGGCCGTTGCAGCTGCTTGGGGAGTGAATAATCAGATGGAGGATCATCCTCTCTGTATATATCTGACTTTGCAATAAAAGTAAATAAATGTTTAAAAAAAATTTTTTGCCATCTTGCCATCAGGTTCATGAGACATATCTATTTCTGAAATTCGTCATTCTAGAAATCTTCTATCACAAGTCCCATCGATAATGATAGCACAAACTGCAGTGTTGATACACACATAGAAATAGAATAGCAGTGTGTATATGGGTACTGTCTTTTCCCATATAAATCAGATCCACATGTGATGTGGTATGATACTGCCAAGTACTTTGTGGGCGCTCAACAAAGATTTGCTGCTAAAATTCATTTACATTTACCAAGCCTTATATTCTGATGCATCTGAAATCGCAAAACTCATGCACTACAATGTCTATGACGGGAAAAGGGAGTAGGTGCGGAAGAACTGCATGACTGATGTACACCGTAGAGCTCTCTGGTTGCTAAGCCTGGTCTAGACCCAAGCCTCCTAATCCAAAGCATGACAGACCCCACAAGACACTGCTGCTCTCTCTGGTTAGCCTCTCATCCCTAGCACCACTCTTGCTACTCATGATAGAGTTAACTGCACGGGGATCCCGGTGACTACCAAGCATCCCTACCTTTATGTATCCCTTGATCCACCTGTTAACACCAAATCTACACATCAGGAATCGCCCTGCAGACACATGAGCAACACTGATGACATCCTAGGAAGCTAACATCTACTAGTGTGTGCCATGTGCTATGTGCTAAGTGATTTATGCTCCTTCACATTCCACTGTAAATGCTTAGTTACCACAGAAGATGCATTAGAGTTCTTCCAATACACACTGTTTGCTATACGCCTTGCCAAATATTATATCCATTTAATGTGGGCAAAAAAAAAAAAAGGAGTCTTGAGGAGACTGAACCAACCAATCTGGGTTCCAAGAATCTTTCCTTCTTCTTACTGAGTCATCAGTCTGTGGCATTTGATTTTCTGATGGACTAGTCCCAAGCTAGCACAGAACCAGTGACAACAGGAAAGTAAGTCTTCACACTGTGAAGGCTGCCTGGCTCATTCTGGATACTTTGTCTCCTTTCTGTAGACAGCACTATTTCTCCTCCGCAAACTGAGTAACTTCCCTAAAAGATCCCACCAAATTGTCACTGTTAATTATTGGGATATAATCAGCAGATCGCAGGAGAATAGGAGACTGTTAAAATGAAAGGAACAGAAAGAGTTCCCCTAAGATGAAAAGCTATTGCCAAAATACTATCAATGAAAGAAAACTAAGTCTCATTACCTAATATAAATCCCAAAGAAAAGAAGATAACCATTACAGTAATAATTATCATTATTACTACTGATGGGAAGAGAAATGCTCCGCTCTAAGTTCACTGAAAACTTTCCCTTGGTATTGAGTGATTCTTCAGAGCTCCCCAGGGGTGCAAGCCTGTAACTTTAATTATATCTTGGCACTCTCAAAAAGCAAACAGCCTGCTCAGGTCGTATTTATCACCTGTTAGGAAGAACACTCACGAATATGCCTCACAAATTCCAGCTGCTGTGCTCTGCCATGGGCCTTCTCAAGGACAGAAGGGGTGAGTCGGAACACAAATAGGAGAAAAGTTGCTCATTAAGGGAAGGTTCGTTATCCAGGAACGTATAATTAAGGTAACGGTCCCAGCTTGCATGACAGCCACCACTCAGGTAGTTGTTTGCCATGTGGGTCAGGGATCAGCTCCTGCTACAAGATGTAGCCACATTAGTGTGTTAGTGAACAGGTTAGAAAGTAAATTACAGCTGCCTTTCTCGAGCACATTACCATCGGTCGTCGTCGGCGTTTTGTTTTGACTGTACATCAGCAGGCTGTGACTTCTGAAGACTTTGTGTGACAGGTTAGGCATTTTATCCTTTGAGTAAACAGTAATCATGGTGTGAAGAAAGTGGGGCATTGGAGAATTTTTCCTATTCTTTGAGAATTCCACTCTTCCTTTTGAGTTTGCTCCAAGGGCTCATTGGGGATACATATATTAAGCCCTTTAAATGGTTCATAATAAATCTTTGTCTCGGGCTGATTCTGACAGTTTTTTAAAGAGTCTTTTAAGAGAGAATCCTCAATCATTTGTTAATCCATGGGGTGATCTTCAGACTTCAGGAAAAAAATAACAGCCTGGGCTCTTGGGTAGTGAAAATACAATGTAGAAAAAAAATATATATATATATATATATATGTATGTATAAACAGGAAAATCCCAAGAACATCACCTTCCTGAAATTACATGTTCTGCATGGATCTACTCGTTCTCCCTCCAGTAAGCCAAAGGAAAGAGAGTGGAAAATAATTGTCAAAAATAGCAAACATTTTTTATTGCTAATATTATGTGTTTGGCCTTAACATGCCTCTCCCAAATTGTTCAACTTCAAACTGTCTTGGAGAGAATATTCTTTTTCAAGTAAACACATTCTTTAGGTGGGAAGATAATTTCTTCTTTGCCCTTGGTTCCCCTTTAAAACTCAACCTCTGTCTTTCCCTAAATTACTTATATATACACTGCTATTTTACCTGGATGGGAAAACACCTTCTACTTTCAGAGAAAGTGTTGTAGATATCGGTTATTAGTGTCAACGATGACAACAAAATCTCTGAAGGGCAAGACACATCACTTTGAACATACAAACCTATGTAGGTTGATTTTAAGTGTCTTTAGCTCCAGCTTTAGATATGAACTGATTTGTCAAATGTGGTAAATGTTCATCATTTTAACAGAATATAACTTTTGATTTTACCACACATGATTTTTAATACCCCAAACATCAGTTATAGCACTTTAAAAAAAAACACAGTAAAAGCAATATCATCTCCCTTGTAGATGATTATTGAGTGACTGTTGCATCTATGCATTATTTTCATAACAAATTGAAAATATTTTAGGATCTTTCTATGTAAGAGAAGAGTGCTCAATTTCCAGTGTTTTATGTGAAAAATTGTCTACTATTTCAGGAAAACATGCTTAAGTTTACTGCATTTTGCTGCAACTGATAGAATTAAAGAGAAATCCTAGAGAATGCTGGCCAGCCATATCCCTGAGTGAACCTGAAGTTAAACTTAGCCCAGGAGCCTCTCATCTATGCAGATAATCAAAACCTTTAGGTCACTGCCAAAATGCAGCCTCTTAAGTTACAAAAACATATGAAGAACTGTACTAATGATATGTAAATGCAGTTGGCTAGAAATACTTGCGATAATAAAAATGGAGAAATGGAGAGAGGACAGCGTCCTGTTACAGATGGATTAATTCTCACATAAGGTCAAGTAATTGAAGGCCCACAGCAAGGCTAACTCTTAGAGGATTAACCAGGAAACAATTCCGACAAGTGCACGGGCAGCACTCAGCACCCACATGACAAGGCACAGGTGGTGCCAGTTCTGACAATACCTATTTGTCATAGTGGAATATACATCATGGACCTAGAAGCCATATGCTAGAATGTCAAAGTGTTGATGGAAAGAAACAGCAAATATGTCTTGAGAAACTACGTGAGGGCTTCACTCTCTGATAGAGCAGAGAGAGGGTAGAAATTATTATCAGCAAATTTGCTTGCCCTGTGTCAGAGAAAAGACTGGCCACATGTATCACATTTTCCCTCATCATCACTAGCCTATATTTTTTTGATCAAAGAAGACAGGAATTTGCAGCAAGACTAACTGCAAGCTATGTTAATATTAAGTGGACTTGTTAAGAAAAAAAAAAAAGGAGAACTTGTAAAATTCACTACTTGGAAAGATTATGCACAGCCTTGAAGAAAATATACAGATGACCTCATGGTCAGGTCAGATGTGGAAATGATGGCTACACATAAATTAGCTGACAAGATCACAGTGATAAATCCTGCCACTGTTAAAGTATCAAGATGTGTAGCTGTGGTCATTGAAACTTATTGGGATCATGAGAGAAAGCAAAAATTCACATAATTAAAGATGTCAGAAATAGATATTCATTAGTGAAATAATAGATATGGATAATTATTGGGCTATCTCCCATATCTGGCTTCTCTAAATTACTGCCAAGTATAAATAATGTTACTAAGAATATTCCCCCAATAAATAACCCTCAATTCTGTATTGATGGCAGATGAAACAGAAAGCTAACTGAAAACATTGGAAAAGTAACCATTTCAAGATGTGCAAGAACATAGACACATAAAAGCAACAAATTCTAGCCAACAGGCAAAGTCCCTTCTCTTTGAAAAAATAAACTAGCAGAAGATACTGACTTGGGACACGTTTGTGAAAACCTGCCAAGCCTCCCTTGCCAGAGCACACAGGAAAAACAAAAACTGTTCCCATTCCTGAAGAGGCAAATTTGGAAAGCCTACATCACCACATCAAACCTGACTTGAATACCACTTACTAGTTCCCTGACACTCTCCCGTGAGAAAGCTCTGACCATTTGGCATTCTCTCCATTACCCAACCATCACAAGCCAATCTCAAAGTTTCCCTTCATTCTTCCTGCCGACTACAGAACTACACTGAACTCGAACGCTTCCTCTGCCCCACATGACGTGTCTGTATTCTTCCACAATATGAGTTATCAGACTTAGCAAATTAAATACAAGATTCCCAGGTAAATCTGACATTTAAATACATGGATCATATTAAAACAATATGCACAGTGTATCTGAAATGAAAACTCAATCACGTGTCCTAGCTTTTTTTTCCAGCCATGCTTCTTAAAAGTTAATTCTGGTAGTCCCTATCTTGTCCATCAAGTCCAGTTATGTCTCCTCACCCTCACTGAGTTCTGATTCCCCTGGGGACCACATCCTGACAGCTTACCCCACCCATGTCACCATTCTGTTTAGAGCCAGCCTTCTGCACAGGCTCTCCCAGCTTGAGAAAGAAGTGGTTGTCGGACTTTAATTGTGCTTTCACTGCCATACCATGGCAAAAAAAAGTGATCCTCGCATTTCTCACTGCTGCTGAGGGTCAAGTCGCCACACCCGTCGCCACTCTTCCTCTGTGGTGCCCCCCACATCTGCCCGTGAGCCTCGCTTCTCAGTTGCACAAGCCATACATTTAATAATCCCTTCACTGACACCGAAACTGATGAACAAGACATCTTTAACTTACCTCTAGCCACTCAGTGGCACGATGTAGACTTTGTTCTTGCTTCATAGTCAAGCTCCCAACTTTGTGTAAAAAATAAAAACAGATTTATAAAAGAATGTACAGATTTCCCCTCTATAAAATTTTTACCCATACATGTACTGTAAGTATCATAAATTCAAAAGGAGAGGAAAATACAGAAATATTTGCAAGAACTACATCAAACTGAATGCTTTCAGCATTTAAGAATACAGTTTCATTCAATTTGATAAGGAAACACTGAAACCCCAACTAGGACATAAAGGATGCAAATAAATGTGACTCCCTGGAAAAAACCCAATTCTCCAATAAATATGTATTAAGATATGATTCAGCCTCACCAAAAATAAAAATATGATTTTATAAATTTCCTGTCATTGAAATCTCTATGTTGTTCATTTGATGGTTTACATGAAACAAATATTTTAAAGTGGCTATCACCTTGAACATTATGAGAAGTTGCTAACAGATGTAAACTAACCCAAAACAACTTTTCTGGAAATTCATTTATCCATTATATGAATAGTCCTTAGAAGAAAAGTCTGTGCCCTTTGACCCAGCAATGTTCCTTCTAGAAATCTATCCTCAGGCATAGCAAGAAAGCTGAAGGAAGGTAACCTTCCAAGAAATTCATCACGATGCAATAGAATATTACGCATTTTCTTACAAATGAAGTAATGACATGGAAAAATGCAATTGCAGCCTTGTTATTTAAACTTCTAGAGTCCCAATATATGTTCCCTTGAGTGTCTAAAAACAAATCACAAGTATTACATAGTTATGACATCTTTAATATTAAAAATGTTGGCACTGTTGGTGTGCTGGCTCAACACTGCAATCCTCTGCCTGTACCACCCACAGCCCATATGGGCTCTCCGCTTTTTTTTTTTTTAAGATTTATTTATTTTTATTGGAAAGGCAGATGTACAGGGAGGAGAGACAGAGAAGAAGATCTTCCGTCCGATGGTTCACTCCCCAAGTGAGCGCAACAGCTGGAGCTGAGCCAATCCAAAGCCAGGAGCCTCCTCTGGGTGTCCCACATGGGTGCAGGGTCCCAAGGCTTTGGGCCAGCCTCGATTGCTTTCCCAGGCCACAAGCAGGAAGCTGGATTGGAAGAGGAGCAGCCAGGATTAGAACCGGCACCCATATGGGATCATGGCATGTTAAAGGCATGCACTTTAACTGCTACGCTCTCTCACTGGGCCCATAGACTCTCCACTTTTGAACTGAGAAAGCAGTGGCACACAGCACATGCACACGGCCTTGGCCTTCTATATCCTCGTGGGAGAACCAGAAGCTCCTGACTCCCAGCTTCAGATTGGCTCAGCTCCAGCCATTGAGACTGCCTGGGGAGTGACCCAGCCAGTGGAAAATCTATCTCCTCTTCTGTAAATCTTTCAAATAAAATAAATAAATATTTATTTTTTTAATTGCTGACAAACACAAACATGTTCACACTATTGCAATAAATAAATAATAACTAAGGCTTCAAGAAAATATATCAGCGTTAAAGTGGCTACAATTAGATAATAAGGTTACTGGGATTTTTTTTCTTATTTCTACTATCTTTATCTTTCATTTTTTTTATGAACACAGGAAGAAAATATAATTTTTATGTATGTATATGGATGAACCATGTGAAAAGCAGCAACATCTCAGAATCACTGAATACCCTATTTGCCACCTCTCTCATGTCCTGTCCTGCCATCTTTTTCCATCCCCAGCTCCCCCTTCCCCTCCGTTTTCATTTGTTTGTGTCTTATCCTGCTGTGCTGGCTCTTATCCCCCCAAAACACCTCCCTGTCCTCTATCTCTTTTAGAAAAAAAACACAAAGCATTTTATACTAGGGAACATCAAAAAAACCAATGCTCTTAAACTTAAGCCATACTTCTAGCTGATGCAACCACAATACATTTTCTTTGATTTCCACACAATATTTCCTGCAATAGTGGTTTTTTAATTGTTTTTCTGCTCTCTAGACTCCCTCCCTGTTCCCTGTCCTGTGTCTCAGCTAACAAGCTTCACTTCGTTGAGATTATGTTGTCTAGCACCATATCACTTGCCCTATCTCTCTTTCTCCATCATACCCCTGCCATCCACACGTTTTATCCTCCCCCACAACCACCCCTTTTCAGAGACTCACTTTTCTCTCTGTGTTTCTGGTTAAACATTACTTGGGATTTACAGTCTTCAGCCAGCATTTCCAATATAGACAACACTAAGCCCCAGCATCTAAGTCCATAAGCATAGTTGAGTCTCTTTTACCACCAAAATTCAGCAAAGGAAAGTACGCAATTATGTATCCAATCTTTACTTTTCCTACTGAGCCTGCTCTCCTTGGAGATTTGCCAAAGAACAATAGCAATGGGAGCATCTAGGTGGGACTGGACATGCCATGCAATGTTTGTTTATTAATTCCATATTGATTAATTCCTCCCATAGTATCCTACCTACAAAGTCATTATTGCAGACAAATAATGTATTTTATTTTTGGGCAAAACTTCAGAAGATAGCCTTTCTAGCATTTCATTGTCTTTAATGCATATCTAACCAAATAATAGTTTTCTGTGAAGCCTCTCTGAGGTAGTAAAATTAGAATCTCTTACCCTGGATATTCACATGCCTTATTCACATCTCAGATGCCTCCAAAGCCATGAGATTCCTTGTGGCCCAACAACCACAACGTGGTCTCCCATCAGCCTCAAGCCTCTTACACAGCCTTGTTTTTTTTTTTTCCTAACTTGAATCTTTGTCTGAAATTATAGTATTTTTGCTCACTCCCAACCCTTAAGCACTATTATGAGCGGGCCCAGATCATTCTAACAACTCAGTAAATATTTCATCAACGTAAACAGAGTAAGAGGGCTGTGGTAAAACATGTGATGTGTCCTTACATGCTTTCAAAATAACAGTATTGTTTCTGGGGCAAGAAGTTCCAAGGGCAGACAAATGATCAGCCTTTGGAAAATCAGAACGCACACTCTCAGTCTGTGTCCCTGCATCCAGAAAGTGACAGTTTGCCTCTCAATAGTTTCAATCACTGCCTGATTTCTCACCCAGTGCTATGTAGCTGTTCCTCATCACACAGTATTGTTGGCCTGGGTAAGAGAGCTTTACAGCAAGGGAAAGGCAGAAAGCCTATGTGTGTGTGTGTGTGTGTGTGTGTGTGTGCAAGTGCCTCTGTAACCAGATTCCTTCTATAGAACTCCATTTTAAAATACAGTACATTGGCAACATCTGTCCCTGACTTAGAAGCTCTGGCCAGAATGTTTAAATAAATAAATAAATAAATACATAAAACATGGCAGTTCAACTGGGTCCTGGCAACCAGTTCTTGCCCCATGCATGGACTGCACCAAAGATTCATGTATATAAAACAGTATATTAAAGTAAACTTACAAAAGCAAAGAGCAATCATTGCAACCATAATTTTTTCTTCCTCTTTGGGATTCTAATTTTAAAAGCATTAAAGGAGACAGCTGCTCATGCTGTGATATGCGCTAAACAGCCTGAAGGATGGAAAAAAATATATTTGTAGCTCATAATAACTATTGACCTTTCTGATATACAATGTTCCCTGTGTTAGCTATTCGGTTCTATCAACAGCGAAGATTGAACATGACTTTTTAATAGAAAACATGGGGTGTTGAGCTGCCTTCACAAAGGTGTTTATGTATTATTTTGTATTGTACTACAAAGACTAAGGCCGGATGCCCTTTGTCTGACATCATGTTTGTCATTAAAGAAAAAAAAAAGTGAAGGAAAGAAGGAAGGAAATAAAGAAACAGAAAAGAAGAAGAGGGGAAAAAGCCTCACTGTTACTGAGTATGTTTTATATAGAGAATTGGCTCGTAACCACTTTATAGATGTGATAAAAGCATTGCCACACTGGATCCCATACGCAATAATGGTAATAGAATCCACGTGGCATCCCGGGAGAACTTGCTATATTTTTTTCTCCCAGAATAGATCCCTCAAGCGACAACATTTATAGGGAGTTTCTAGGAAGATTTAAATCACTTGCTTGCGGTATTCAGGTGGCACATCTGTCGTCATGCTCAGGCCGCTGCAGAATGGGTCATCATGGATACCAGATGCTCTCCAAGGCCATCTTTCTCATACTTAGTTTTTCCCCCTTGAATTTGTTGCTTAACCATTGTGTATGGAAACACCCACCGGGAGCAGCTTGACTCTCACACCGTGCGCATTGCCCAAGAGTGGTATCTTGCAAGCACCAACTGCGGAACAGCAAGAAACTCTGAACACGCACATCTTCCTCAGGGGACAGCCTCCCCAAGCATGCCCAGAACACCTGCAAAGCAGCCACATATGCATTCTGACTCTGATCCCAGCCAGGCCACACACTGCCAGGGAGTCCTTCCTGACAAGTGGCATCGGCCAAGTTATTTCCCCCCTTTCCAAGTCTATTTTTAACAAGATTTTTGAGACAATTTTATGACATCAACATTGAACTACAGTTATTTTCAGAGTTAGAATCTCGAGTTTCTGTTGATGATTCATGGATTCCCAAAGCAGAAGCCTTACCAGTGACTGGGGGCAGGTATCAGTCATAATGAGAGTTAAGTAAATGGAGCTTTTTTGGTCACACTCCAGAGCAGGCATTGTTGGCAGAAGATGGTATGGCCTGAGACCACAGGGAAAGGGAGGCACTGCATCACCACCCATTCCATTTTACTCAGGATCTTTGCCCCCATGAGAGTTCCCTGGCACATACTAGAAGACAGGCCAATGGGACGAAAACCAGCTTTCCAAAGACAGAGAACGAAGTGTTTTCACATCCTGGGAGAAAGCGGGCCAACGCTCTTTTGACTACTCACCCAACTGGCCCAAGACTCTCAAAAGAACACTCCACAGAAAGCACTTCCTTAGAGATGAATGAATACCAGGCACAGACATCATGATCCCCTCCTCCTCTTCCCCCAAAATACTACTTTAGAGACAAAATATTGTTTCCCATGAGAGAGTAACAGGGATAAAAAGAAAGCATCTGAATGTCACTTTATCTCCACATGCACAGCTGAATGCCACTTGTGTGAAACACAATTCTAGGTACTTGAAGGGGAAGAGGGAACCCAGAGTGGACCAGGAAATAAATACAACAAAGGCAACCAAGGCTCCACCATCCCTGCTTCTAAAGATCCAATATTCTCAAATAGCCATGTTGGTGGTGGCACCTTCTGCAAATTATATACTTAAAGAAAGAAAAGGAAAACCCAAGGAAGTTAATTTTTTGGAAATGTAGACTTGGTCTATTTAAATCAACTGATTTTCCCTACACACGTTCATTTACTAGGTAAGACACCTAGGACTATGCATTGTTTGCAACCATCATGTAAGCTTTGCCTATGTACAGGATAGTCACATATCAAAACAAGCCTATGGATTTTTTTTTGTAAAAATTCTACAGGGATATTCCAATAGCAGTCTATTGCTACAGAGCTATCACCCCAAATATTGATGGCTTTAGAAAAGCAAAGGCCCCTTAGATCATTTTTTTTTCAGGCCAGGCAAAATCCAAGGAACAACTTCTCCAGGTAGTATAGGCTTGGGGTCTCTCCTGAGGCAACCAGAGTCTAGTAAGCTGAAGGCTTCCATGGGGCTCAGTGACCCAGCACACCAAGTCCTCTGCTGTAACTGTTGGGAGCCAGCCTCCGTGTCACTCTGTAGGGGCCTGTCTGCCTCCTGCCCCTTTCTAAAGAGAATGAGAGCTGCACCCACAATAGTTACTGTGAACAGATGGCGAGGAACTTAGACACGATTTCCCATTAGAGTGGCATTTCCAACATAAAAATTATTACATTTTTGGCCATAAATTGTTTTGTACATTTTTATAAAATATGTAAAAGCTAACATTTGAATAGCTGAGATAATTTAGATTTTTTTTTTAACATTGAGACCCTTGATTTTCCAGCAAAGGATGGCATGTTCCATGTAATTCTTAGTCGTTGGGTCTTTTTTTTTTTTTCTCAACTCCTGGTTTGTAGTGTGTAGGTCAAAACTGAGCGTAACTAGGCTTTGAACACTTAATTCAGTTTTATGCACAGGAATATAATACGAAGAGAATTCTAAAGTTCATGGATGGGGCAGGATTTGGGCATTCCGAGGTTAAAGCCACAACTGGCAACACTAGCATTCCATATGGGCCCTAGCTCAAGTCCTGGTAGCTCCACTTCTGACCATACTCCTTGCTAATGGGCTGGGAAAAGCTGTGGAAGATGACCCAAGTACTTGGGCTCCTGCCACTCATTTGGGAGGCCTGGATGAAGCTTCTAGAACCTGGCTTCTTCCTAGCTCAGCCCCGGTCTGGTGCTAAAAGTTGGAATCAGAAGTAGACCTGTAACTCAAACCCATGTACTCCTACAATGGGAGTCAGGCATCCCAGGCTGCCACACCAAATGCCTACACTTTACAGGAACTTCTTGAAGATGCCTTGTTTACATGGATTTCAAACATTTTTGTGCCAAAATAAATTCCACTTTTCATTTTTTTCCCCTGATTTTTGAAGTATCTCATACTTGCTTGCCCTCGAGACAGCCTAGCCATAAATGTGCTGTGAATGAGTCTGTTCTACTTCCCTTTGCAAGGGGGAAGCATGGCAGGCTGCCCTTGCCCCACCCTCTGAGCTGGGAGACCATGGGAAATTCAAGCAGCAATCCTTCTCAGAAAGCATGATCGTTTCAGATCTGCCCCTCTGTGCTTCTCACCGACTCACCCAGAGTGCCTCACTCTTGGGACAAAACTTGAGGACCCATTTAGGTTTCAGTGAAACAAAACCTGCTCTTAGCATTTGTCACCAACACTGCTCTGTGTGTGGAGGCAGTTAACCGCTGCATGAGAGTGATGGGTGCTGGGGCCCTCCCGCCTCAGTGAAGGCACAAAGTTGGGCTCCACAGCTCATTCGAAACTTGTGTCTTCACCCAGCCGGAAGCACCCATGCTGTGCCCTCTAATGTACACTTCAAATGTTTCGCTGTGCAGTTCCCATAACTGAAAACAATCATCTCTCACAATGCCTGAATTATCCACCCTTCTGCAGTTAAGTGGCTGGATCCTAGTAGCCAGGATTCTAGCCCATAACCCAAAAATACATTTTCCCTCACCGGGAAGTTTTTCTTTCTTTTTTTTTTTCCTCAGCAATTGCAAACATAATCTTGCTGAACAGAGCTGAATTTTTCAGGCTGAGTTGATGGCGCGGGTTCTGATGGCTTCATGTGAGTGCAGGTCTCTGAGGACCGAGGCCAATCCATGTGAAAGGGACAACAGTAGATTGGCATGCTTTTCCATTTCCACCAGGATGAAAAAACTGCTATAAATTAAGTCTAACCTTAAATGTATAATCTGTCCTTGGGAGGAAAAGAAAAGGGGGGAGGTATATAGCATCTTCAAGCTCTCAGCATCCCTTACGAGAAAAAAAAATTGGTTCTAAGGGTCTCTGATCTTGTGTTTTAGTAAAATAGAACTGCACGGCTGACTGACAGTTCTGATCTAAAGCATTTACGTTTAAGTTTTGATCTCTCTGCTTTTGATTAAAACTAATGAGCTCATTTAATTCAAAATGGGAATCTCTGATAAGAGAAATAAGGTTGATGTGATTGGATTAGAGGGGCAAATTAAACTCTTAGAGCAGAAGTTTGTGCTTATATAGTGTATTAAAAAGCTGTTGGCGTATTATGGCGTGTTAGATGATGAGAAAAATTTCATAGTAATTCATATTTAATCAGAAGAAATGAAAGTACTAAATATAACATGGCTCTGCTTTTCCCTCGAGTGATAAAAAGCTGTACATTTAAAATGACATCGGATCCAAGCTCTCTAAAATAAAATAATAAAAGACCCTAAGAGAGACACATGAGAAAGGGACAGTCGCCAGTGGCTCCATCACACCAGACTGAAAATGCCACAAATACAGTAAAATAGAGTCATGTCAAGAGAAGACTGCTCCGAGAAAAGCCCCAGACCACAGGGAGCAAAAGTACCTGTATTCTCATTCCTCTCCCGTTCGAGAATCAAATGTGGAATTACCCTTAGAAATATGTGAATTACATTTCATGACTTAAAATGTAACAGCTTGTTTTGCCAATTTTTCCCGTGTTTCACAGCTATCTTCACATATGCTTAATTCTGAAGTCTCTTTCTTGTATGTCTTCCTTCCCCTCTACTCTGGAGAAAATGGTGTGAGCATCAGGGTTAATTAGAAGAAATCCTGTGTGCTGTTGACCATACTGTTTTTAACTTCTGAGAAGGCAGGGACACGTGTATCCCATTTCAGGGTGCCTAGGTTTGTCCCCAGTCCCAGCTTCCTGCAAATGTGTATCATGGAAGGTAGCAGAGGACAGCCCATATATTTCGGTCCCTGCCATGCACATGGGAGATGTGTTTCTGGCTTGGACTCCCTCTGCCCAGTCTGGGCACATTGCATGTTTTGGGACATGGAGCAAGTAGATGGGAACTCTGTGCTGCTCAAATATCTTTATCTCCAGATTAATTTCTTTGCAGGAAAATAAGCTTACCTTTCAATAAAATAGGTTTATGCTATAGTCTGGTATGATTGCTTACATATATTTATAGGTTAGGCACAGACTATATGAAGCTTCCTAAGTGAGGACATTCTGCTTAGGCAATAAACATGAAAAGGCAAAGAAAGGATCATTATCCTAGAAGCAAAGGAGTGAACAAAACAGCAACTGTTTCCTATTTGGGTGGAAGGTGGAGGGAAGCTGTCTTTAGTGACAGAAATGGAAAGTTGACATCATATGTAGTTTTCATTTGGTTTCTGTCTGCACAGCCCATTCTCATCTCTTTGTTGAGTCATCGGAGTTATTGTGTGCCTGTTATTTTCTGCAATGACAGAAGCCTATTTGTAGGCCAAAGATAGGATGAGCACAGGGTACCCAACTTTGTAGGTCCTGAAATTCCCCAGCAGATAAAAGAAGAGATGGACAGGGAGGACAGAGCATGAGTTTTCCTTGGTCTTCATTAGAAGCACCTCTGCCTGTGCCTAGGTTGATCCTATGAGTCTAGGGGGTCCTTTGTTTTCAGGAAAGTTCTCTCTGCACAGACCAGTTATGCCTTAAAGTGACCTGAAGGTACTGACTAGTAGACCCCTCCTCTAGGAAACTTTCAGAAGTTGCAAGGTCTGAAAAGCTCTTGCAAAAACCCAGAAGAGACTTGCTTTAGATATATTAATTTTTCTTTTTTGTTTTCTGCAAAGCAAATCTTTTCTAAATGAGGTAAATTGATTGCTGTGCTCTTAGTGCCCATCAGTCATGTATTTTAGTGAACTCAAGGATTGCACCTGAGCAGTCTCTGTGAGGGCCTGTGCAAAACTCTAAGCCCCGTGTTTTTGTATTCCTCAGTGGAGTCCACCAGCCCCAGTCTGCTAACCACTGACAACACCCTTGAGCGTTCCTTTTTCATCCGAATGAAATCTACGCTGACCAAACGTGGCGTGCACATCAAATCATCAGGATACAAGGTAAGCTGGAACCCAGGGGGTGGGGGCATTTTCATTGAGTTGTTCATCTGCCTTGAGTCCACAGAATTAGCACTGATGACCTAGACTAAACCCCATAGGGTTTCCTGGTCATCTTTCTTCAAGTACTCCTGGGGCATTGGGTGTCCCCGTTGGAGTCTTATTTTGTAAAACTCTGGCTAATGGCACACCAAGTGCCTGGCTAATTAAAAGCCAATTCACTTTGACAGAGAAGGTGAGTCAAATTTGTGTCAGTCCTTATTATGACTGTTTTAGAGCTGTAATTCACACACTTCCTCCTTCCAGGTTTCCTCCTCCTTTGCGAGAAAGGCGATCAATTTTGTAGTAACATTTTGGCCACAGACATAGAAACCTTAATTATGAAATTGTAATTGTTGAGCATTCAGTCATTCTTTAGCATACCTCCACCGTGTTACCTACAGGGAAAAGGTTCCTCACAAAGACCAGTTCTGTGAGTATAATGCACATTATTGTAAATTTAAGGTTAAAAGATATAAAAGCCTTCTTTTTGATCTCAAGGAATTCCAACATTCTAGTCACTACAGCAACACAAATTAAGGCCCATGAAATGTATGCAATGCCTTCGGCAACGTGAATCTTCTCAGTTCTACAACATAGTAACCAGTCTCCCCAGCAATATTTATTATATATGGGAGGGCAACCAGAACCATAATGTTCCATGGCCAACACAGCGATTCCTCATGTGTGAGTTTAGAACCGCTGACAGCTCAATCCTTTAGGGTAAACATGGAGCTGTCAGGGTTGGCCACAGCTGTGCGCATCAGGCCGGAGAATCCTTACAGATGTCGTCAGAACACGAGCTGCCATAAAAAGATCAGAGTCAGGCACTCCCTGTGACATTCATCCCACAGTAAATGAAGGACGGAAGTGGGGACACAGGGCTGCCCAAGACCTTTAGCTGAGCTGTCCTATAGACTGAAAGGTGTCTGTGGAACACCCATACCCTGTCCTGAAGAGAGGTCTGGGGCAGTAGGGCAGTTCTACTACTGTGCCCTATGAAAACCCATGACAAAGGAGAAGGGAAAAGTTGGATGCTATCCTTCGGACAGTTTTGTGTTTCCCTGCACTGCTGAACATGATGTGTTGATTCCACTGGCTGTGTAGCATTTGCATTAGCTGTGCAGTTCTTGGAACAGACTGCACATGCTGAGATGACTGTTGCTTCAGTGCTAGGAAGACCTGTCTTTGCATTCCAGGTTTTAAGAGCCATGGGCTTCCTTCCCACTCCTACTTTACTGTCTCCTAGTGTTCTTCATCTTTCCTGGCTTTTACAATTTTGTAGGCAGTATATCCCGGGAAGGAGGAAGGTTGGAAGGGGTGGAATATAGTTTGGGAAAGCTTACGGTAATCCAATATTTTTAGACACTTGTAATTTTTTGAATAATAAAAATATTCTTTCAGCATACAAACTTGAGATCTAATCTCTAAAGTTTTGGATCTAAAAATAAGTGGGCATTATGGGTAAAAAGGAAATGATGAAAAAGAACAGAATTACAGTTTAGGTAGGAAATGAAATAGATTGGGTTGTTTGTTTTGCTCCATGAGCACCATAGGAGAGCTATTTTCACTGCATGACCTAAAATTAGGAAAGTTAGTACCCGAAATGCTAATAGTGTTCTCATTCCTTCATTCACTGATATTAATTGATCTTCTAGTATGGGATTTGTTCTAGATCTTAAAAGCCAGCATTGAATAACAGTACCAGTTTTCATGACACTTCTATTCTAAACAAAAAAGAGAGAGATTTCAACAAGTAAAAAGACTGGTTTCATGGGTAATGAAGGTAAAAATACCAACAGCTAACATATAGCCAACCATTTGCAATACAATGCATCTATCTACACAAGCTCCTGGAAAATAACATAAAAAAGTGGTGTATTAGTTCAAAAAATTTTTGCACCAAAGTAAACTTCTTTTTTGTTCTAAAACCTGAGGTGTTCTTGTAGGTTTAAAAGTATCATTCCTTGAGGACCAGCGAATTTCACCATCTTTTATGGTTGCCAGGTTGACCCTTGGCTGCAACACTTCTGATCCAGCTCCTTGCTAATGCACATGAAAAGGGAGCCAACGAGGGCCCCAGTGCTTGGGCCTCTGCCATCCACATGGGCTTTAGCCTGGCTTGGCCTTGGTCCTAGGGCAAAGTACTTTTGTTTTCTCCACTTTACACATGAAGAAACTAAGGCTGGAGAGTTAATTAAGACCCATCATCACATACTAAAGGAACAGAACTTGAGTTTGACTTTGGACATCTGACTCCACATTCCACCCACTTAACCACTAAGATATACTTCTCTGCAGCGTGAGATGATGTAATATGTGTATGTGGCTGATGTAGCAAGGGAATCCTCTTGGAAGAGGAAAAGCACAGCAGGTCTCAGTGAGGACGTGGCATGTTCCTGTGAATGAGAGGGGACTGTGCAAACAAGTGAAAGAAAACCACATCTGAATCAATTTGTTTTGGGGATTAACAAGACATATCCACTATAAGAGACTTTGAGAAATGAAATATTCAAAAATACAATCTTGAACATCAGAATTGGCAAAGATTGAGGGACTGTTACATATTCTATCACATCACATAATATTAAAGGAACCAGACCTTTTCGACAGGCCACCAGTATGTGGGTATTTCTCAAGATGCAATGCAAGTCTATACCTAGGGCCTTCTTCCTCTCCCAGAACTGCTGTCCTCAGAGCTGGATGCAGCCACTCTCCCCCAGTGAGATGAATACACCACGCTCTTCTCCCTTCCCCCTCCACCGCGGAACTTCCCTCATTAATTAACCCTGTCTGGAAGTTAGGAGAAGAGCTGATGAGAACCTACGATATGACACAGCTGAGTAACATCCCTATTTATCTTCTCATTCTCAATAAGTAAACCTAACAGCTAATAAAACATTCCAATAAAGCTGGTAATCGTCCTACCACCACACAATAAACACAAATAAAAAGAAACGGCAATGATAATTTCTCCGTACTCCCAATATTCTCCCAAATTTATTGCCCTTGTGTGCATCTTTCATTCCCCTTATTTAAAGATCTGAGATGTTAAGCCTTGCTCAGCACACGTCACTGCATTTCTTTCCATGTCTTCTGTAACCTCAGCACGTGGACCTGACTTTCTTTATCACGTAGTACCGACTTATCCAAATTGCAAGCATGATAACAAAGCTATCACTTATTGAACCCCGGCTCTAGAACAGAAATTATTTTATTTAGCCCCTATGAAGTACTTTGAAAATTCTTCTATTGCCCAGCATTGTCCCAAATTGACCTTGTCTTTTGCCCATTTTCAGGTGGTTCAACTGAGACTGTAAGTGTGATGCTTTCTCATGTTCATACAGTTTTTTAGGAGCTGGAACTGACTCCAGGCAGCTGAACTCCCAAGCACGACTTTAACCCTTCTAACCCTTCTGTTACACTATTTAAATATGGCTAAGTCCAAAGGACTCAGAGTGAACTGAACTTCAAACATATTTTTTTAAAAAGTCATTACTATACAGTGTTTCAGAGAGACCACTCTTGCCTGGTGAAGGTCTTTCCTTACCATACCCCACAGCACTAGTATATTGGGGCTTTGCAATTCTGACACCTGCCCAAGGAATAAATTATCATCCTTTCCAGTGCTGTCACACACATTCATGGACCCTCTACCAAGAATTCTAGCCAAAGAAGTGCACCTGCTAATTTAAGTAGAAGGGGTAATATAAGTTGTTACTGCTTGGTTTGCCACACTAAGTCCCCAGAAAAATCACCTTGTCTCCAGTGAAGTTACCCAACTCTGAGCTGTCATTCATTTCTTTTCTCATTTGCCTGGATATCCACAGTAGCATGTTATCTGGACCAGCCACTTTTTATGCCTGAGGGGCCTCCCTGTTGTTTAGGTCTCATTGTTGGTCACATATCTTAACATAACACAGCTCCCATTTAAATTGCATTGCATCTCGATATTCTGCCTTCTTGATTAGGTCTGTATCTGGGGGAACTTAGGAGGTATGGCACATGGGGTAAAAGAAGATATGTAATCAGGGAAATTAGAGAAGTGCAGACTAATTGGGTCTCTTCCTTAGCTAAGGTCTTTGGAGAATAATTTCCTCTGTCGTGGGACTTGCAGTTTTCTAATCCACTCTCAAGTGCTTACCAAACCCACTGTCATTTCCAGACTGTTTATCCACAGACCCTATGATGTCCTACCACTAATAGCACAAGAGAGCAAGCTAAAGTGGCGGGGGGGGGGGGTGGGGGGTGGGGAGGTTGATTCTGCCATGCATATATAACACCGAGAAAGTCTCCAAATCCTTCACAGAGTTGAAATCTTCAAATTTGGGGTGTTCTTATGTGGTTCATGCCAGCACAGTGTCACTAAGGGAGGGGAGAAGTGCTCAGATTCTGAAAAATAAACAGTCTCCCAAATGGGCTGCTTTATGTACATTGGTTTGCCTTTAAATGTTGAGCCAAATAACTTCTGCAAACTTTTGCAGCCTCCTTATGATACAGTTTGCCTCTCAGCTGCTAAGTCATGAGTGGTTTACATTTTCTTCCACCTTCTCCATCATTCTGTCTTGGAATTCCTAGCATCTGCAACCTAGCTACAGAAGGCTAATTGTCTTTCCTGAAAGATACCTGCATAGTTACCATGCTGTTTCCTCTTCTTAAGACACCATTTTATCATACTGCCAGTATTTTTTTTTTGCCACTAGAAATATTTGTTCATTGTGGAACCCTGCAAGTATTGCTGCTGTTATCGCTTCCCTGAATGCATGTAAACAAACTTATTCTTCTTTATGCCAACATACAATTTTTACATTTGCTCATGCTCTATGAAGCTGCTAATAGTTCATAACCTGAACAGTTTCCCATAGATTAAATGAAATATGCCTTGTTCTCTTCCTTATATGAGATACTTCATATACTTTCTCACATAAACCTTACATAATTCTTGTACATTATCTCAATTTTGAAAATAAGTAAAACACAGGTAAGAAATATGAAGTGACTCATGTAAGGTTACATATGTAGTTAACAGTAAGACTTGAGAAGTATCCAGATCTTCTGATTTCCACTTCTTTCCAATACACTGCATTGGATGCCCGGTACTCTCTCATTCTGCTTTTGTCCCCCAGCACCTCGCACAATATCCCGCACATAGTTGTCACTCAGTAAATGTTGGCTGAGTTGAATGAATACTCTTTCCTTTGAGATGCCAAATAAAAATGTTGAATGAGGGCCCGGCGCGGTGGCGCAAGTGGTTAAGGTCCTCGCCTTGCACGCCCGGGATCCCATATGGGTGCCGGTTCTATCCCGGCAGCCCTGCTTCCCATCCAGCTCCCTGCCTGTGGCCCGGGAAGGCAGTCGAGGATGGCCCAAAGCCTTGGGAACCTGCACCCGCGCGGGAGACCCAGAAGAGGCTCCTGGCTTCGGATCGGCATAGCATTGGCTGTTGTGCTCACTTGGGGAGTGAATCATCAGATGGAAGATCTTCCTCTCTGTCTCTCCTCTCTGTATATCCGTCTTTCCAATAAAATAATAATAATAATAATAAAAATAAATCTTTAAAAAAAATATTGAACAACCAAGCCCTGCACCATACCACTACATATCCTACTAGTTGACATCTATGTGTTTGAGATGTGATCAGTGGAATCGTTGTGAACCCAAGGATTGGCCACTATCTGATCCTGTTTTTTCGTCTTGTCTGTCAGGCCACTGTGAAACTCAGTGCCTTGCTATAGCCCAAATATACCACAAGCACTTTATTCCCTTTAGCCATCTGCTGAGGCTTCCTTTTCAAAAATGAGAAACAGAATGGCACTATCATCACTTATTCATCACGACTTCGTATTAGCCTGTGGTCATCCGTAGTTTCTTTCTATTAAATCATTAATCAAGATTTTTTTTTCCCTAGAGATGAATGCTTAGATACTTTCCCTTTCTAAGAATTTGCTAATATTTGCAAGTATCCTGTCTTCCAACACAACCCCATGATTTCTGAGAGATTACCAGAAATACAGTAAGTGATGTATTACTTAAAAGGGCTGGGTTCCTTTTTCTTTGTCCAGAATTTATACTGGGAGAAATATGACTTAGAGGAGTGTCTGGCCCTAACATAGTAGTGGTCCTTCTTTGGAGATTTCTGAGCACATATACTAAACGCATCAATCTCAAGTGTCTCTACCCCTACCCACGTGTGGACAGACTAGTTGCCATCTGGGTGATTCTTCCCACCCTAGATTCAGAGATGTTCTAAGTGCTCAGGTCCATCAGTGTCCCTCCAAAAGCCTGTGCTTCAGCTAAGTGTTGTCTTGACATGATGACCGTGGTATTCCAAGTTGCGCAAAATGTAACTGTCTTGTCAAATCAATAGATGAATTTTCAGAGACCAAAAATTCTGTCAACCTATTCAAGCTTTCTAAGGCAACACATTTATTTCCTTGCAATCCATCCAGATGCCCATAATAAATTGAAGGAGAAAAAAATTTTTTCCAGGGTAGAATTTACAGACTATCTTGATGAAAAAAAAAAAAATGCAAATAGAGGAGAGAACCAATAAAATCAAATTTTTAAAATCCTATTATCCTGCGTTAGTCTCTGCTCACCTCTGCACAATTGTGTATTATAAAGTGGTTTCCAGTGTCATTTTAAATACAGCTGACATTGTTTCTGATTTTAAAGAGTTTATTTCTCATTACCAAGGCCTGACAGTACTTGCAGCTTAGGGTATGTCATTTCTGCTGGGACTAATCAGCTAGCTATTTTACCAACTAAAGGCATAATCACTAGCCATTCTGTGAAGTGTCTGTAAATTTTAAGTATGTCAGTGTCTGGGGCCCAAGTATGTTGCTAACTTACAGATAGTTCATTTTTCATTATACTGATTTGTATAAAGAATGTGCAAGTAACAGGATCCCCTCTTTAACTAATAGTGCCTTTATCTTTTTGGCTTTTCTTAGCCATGGCTAATTAAGAATAACAAAAGTGATGATCTCTTTGAAAAATCAAGTCATTGGTGCAGCAGTCAACAACCTTTTCTGTATATTTTGCCTTTCAACTAACTAATGCCCCTACTTCTGAAACTGATAGCTGTTGATATGATTATCCCTGGTGTGTGACTCTGCCCCCCACTCAAATAATTTTCCAAGAAGACACAGAAACAAAAAGGTAAATACAAGTGCAGTTCATCCTTTTTATCAGGCCTACCACTCCTTACTGCGCCCTGTCAACAGCTGCACTAGCCCACAATTTCTGTGTCCCTTAAGTAATCTCTTGATCCAGTGGTCTGAAGGAGCCATTATTTAACTCTTTACACATTTCAAGTACTTCCAGATACATTATCCTGTTTGACCCTTATTATCTCAAAATAACTCTACTAAAGGGTGATCAAGCACTGAAGCAGGATGTTGGGCAAAGATTTGGACTTAGTCCTGCATTCCTGGCTCTTTGACTTGAAGTTAATTGTTTAACTTCTTTAAGTATCTATTTCCTCTCTTGTAAGATTTAAGTACCAATAGGCTGGGCCCAGCATGATAGTGTACTGGTTAAAGTCCTCGCCTTGCATGCGCCAGGATCCCATACGGGCACTGGTTCTAATCCTGGCAGCCCAGCTTCCCATCCAGCTCCTTGCTTGTGGCCTGGGAAAGCAGTCGAGGACAGCCCAAGGCGTTGGGTCCCTGCACCCATGTGGGAGACCCAGAAGAGCTCCTGGCTCCTGGCTTCAGATCAGCACAATACTGGCCATTGAGGCTGCTTGGGGAGTGAACTAGTGGACGAAAGATCTTCCTCTGTCCCTCCTCTTCTCTGTATATCCACCTTTCCAATAAAAATAAATAAATCTTTTTTTTTTTAAAAAATAATAGTACCAATATACTCAGTCTGTTGGAAAACAAGATGATAATGCAAGATGCCCGGCCCATTGTGAGCACCCAACACATTTTCACACAGAAGTATCATGTTTGTGGCACTAGAATCATGAGTTCCACGAGATGAGCTTTGATCATCCAAATTTGACTTTGTCTCTGCCTGTGCACCTGTACCTATGAGAGGTTGTCATTCGTCAGGGATAATTCAGACAGACCATGTCCTGATATACATGAGACCTGCAATAAATGATTTCTTTCAAATATAGAGAATGCTTTTGTTTCTGAGAAATTTCTCTCCTTAAGAGTTTTGAATATTGATTCCAAGGGACAAAGTATGACTGAAATATATCATCTATCCCTTTAACAAAAGAAGCACATATCAAATGGTTTTCTTTGGAATTGATTTAGCATCATGGCAAAACTAATACAGTCCTTTAATGCAAGAAATGGAGCAGGGCCTGAGCCAAATTGATGTGGGTCTCTGGAATAAACAGAGCTTCTGGGCTCCTGTAGACCATGAGGCTCCACAGTTGGGTTAGAACACGTCCATTTTATAAGCTGAATCCCCTATGGAAGGCAATTGCCACATGACTCCAAACGCTGCTGCACTGCAGAGATGTGATGCATCCTTCTGCAGGGGAATCCGTTGACTCATTCCAAACGGGGGAGAAAAGCCAGGATTCTGGAGTTCCTGTCTTCTCAGGGAGCTATTGTAGAAGGGACAACAGAACTAAGCACATCTTCCCAGGTGTCTGTGTGAATCTGCCCTCCACCTTCACACCACCAATCCCCATCAGACAAAGCACATCAAACTCAAGTGTTTTGAGGATAAAGATTGTCAAATGAAAGAATTATCTGTCATCAGTTCTCAAGCCCAAGGCATGGCTTTCCACCTTAACTCTGCACACATGTGGATGTGTCTTTTATTCTGACCTACCAGTGGGCAATGGATAGCTGTAAGTTGCCCTGCTAGAAAATTGGCTTTTCACTTACAGTTGGTACTTTTACACACAAACACAGAAAAGTTGCCATTTGCTATACAGCAGCATTTATAACCTCTCTGTCCTAGAACCTTAAGCTCTGCCTTTTATTCTCTGGGGTATAAACGGTTGTAACAAAGTCCCATGGGACCCTGTGTTGCCCTTATATTCTGCTCACACATCACCTTCTCACCTTTCCATCTAAAATAACTCAGGTAAACCTTTTGCACCCCATCTATTACCATGTTCCAGCTCCTTTTTGTTCTTCCTAGCACTTAACACAAACTGTTTTATACATGCTTTTCTGCATCATTTTTCTTTACCACTGAAGTACAAACTGAAATTTTTACAGAGTTTTTGGCAGAGGAAACTCAATAAACATTTGTTTAAAAATTAAATTGATAAATATCAAGCTTAATTTGTACTAAGCAGAACATACTTCCTGCTTGAGTCAGTATTGCATTTTCTTTAAAGGGATTCCAGGCATAAGCAAATGCAACTGATGCAATTCATATGAACTTTTCATTTCTGGGCCCTGATTATAGTTTAGTAATTTGAAGTTAAGAAAAAGGAAGATGCACTAATGGTTAATACATGGCATGACATATTTTTCATGCTGTCATATTCAGTTGGTTTTTTAAAATCAATATGTATTTAACTTGTACCCAATTCTAATAGCTAGATCTCTGGAAGCACAATCAAGAGACACTTGATTATTACTTGGCAGTTCTGAATATATTTAACAGTCCTCAAATAGCCTTGTCAAATGTCCTTCAAATTCATGATTCCTTGGAGAAGTCATGGAAACAGTGGCTTTCTAGGGGCACACCTGGTGGTGAGTTGGAAACTCGCATCCCCCAGCAGCACTGTGCTCCTGTCTGGCTCTGCAGTGTTGGACAACAAGCCTGATTCTGCTGGCCTTGTAGTGCTGGAGACAATAGACCTGGCTTTCGTTGTCCATCAATCATCAGTGGGTAAGGTGACATCTCCTTTAGTTCTGTTGTATATATTAGGACTTAGCCTTTTGAAATGGAATCCAATAGTTCCACTGGCAATTGAGTTCTGTATAAATGCTACTTAATTAGGAGTGGAACTAACAATATAGTGGTTGTCTGAATCTGTCATGGAAGTGTAAAACACTGTTAAGTTTTGGATTAGTTTCTTATTATGAACTGGTATGTCCTTTATGGAATGTGTCTTTTCTCTTTCTATTCACAAGATCTGGAAAGTAATGTAATTTGCCCAAATACCCATACTGTCCAGATTCTCCCAAGTCCCCTTCGCATGGTGAGGAATATTAACTTGTGTGAATCTAATCTTTAGGACACAATGGTGCAGGGCCTACCACATCCAGATTCTTCAAATGCTCAGGAAGAGGCCTGTACTTGAGACATGGTACCGAAACCCAAATGTAGACGCAGACTGTACATCAGGCATTCAATGGGCAACAAGAGGGAATAGAAAACAGAATCAGTGGATATCACTATCAGTTCCAAAAGACACCCCATGTCCTGCTAAGCATGGAGGGTCCATTGTTGGATCTCCCTCCATGCACAGCAGTTCTCCCTTGGGAAATTCCTCAGTGGAACTTTGAGTTTGGCCCCTCTTGCATCTAAAATAACCACACCTTCTAGTCACACTGTCTGGTCCAGACAGCTTTAAAAAGGAAGGTCCTCTGCTTCTACAGAATCACAAAGACCTGCTCTTTGGTTGACTCCCTCTCTTGAATAATGTCTGCACAGCTATGGTTCACAGAGTGGCTCTCTTCGGAGGAACCAATAGTGAGGCTTCTGCAAAGGCAGTGTGTGTGTGATTGCTTCTCGGCCTCTTGGCTAACATCAAGTGAAGACAGCACGTGCTGGGTTTCAGCTATCTCTCTGTTTACACAGCATCCTTAGTAACAGGTCATTCTGGTATCATTCCCTTTTACATCAGGGAGGTAAAAGAAATAATCACTGACATCAAGAACAAATGACATTTCAACAATATTTTTTCACTGAAGATAAAATGCTGAACCAGGCATGTGCTGAAACTACAGCTTTTATACTTCAGGTGATTCTAGAATGATGGGAAATAACTACTTCTAATTGTTCTAGTTACAGTTTCAGAAGATAGTAGACAGAAAACTGGGAAAAACTATGAAAACTCCTTTGAAAACAAGCTTTATGAGCTAATAATATGAGAACATAGCAGAGATGTCCAGTGTACCCAAAAATGATCTATGATCTTCATTTCTCAACATCACATTTTACCTGGCATATTTAGGAATTTATTTTGCTCAATCATGCAGTCAATACTGATAGTTCATCTGCTGTATGTTACACACTAGGTGGGGTGTTAGGAAAATGCAGATGGATCAAATCAAGACTTTGATCCAGATAGCAAAGTCTAGACTTACAGCGCTCTGAAGGAAATGAGTATGAGATAATGAGATTTGTGCTATAAAAGAGGTTGTGTTCCAAGGGCAATGGAATGAAGTAAGTAATTCTGTCTGGTAAAAAGCAGAGTCTCTTAAAATGACCATCATTCCAGCCACCCCTTAAGGGACAGCTGCCTCCTGCAGACATTTTAAGGAAGGACATTGTTCAGGTGGAGGGAATAGTCTCAGGAGAGAGATGTAGACATTGTCTGGTGGTTGCCCAAAGTCAAAGCATCTCATTTGACTTGAGAAATGCAAGAAGGAATAGGAGGATTCACTGGGTACAGTACCTGTCCCATAAGTTACTAAGCTATGAGAGTCACAAGAATGGAGATTATGAATGTTTTGCATTAACAAGATTTCTAGGTTTGTTGTAAGGGGGAAGAAAACATGATTTTTTTAAACCTAAGGAGACCATAAATGTCATTCCTAAGCCTCTAAGGTGGAAGAGAATAGAAACTGAAATAATTCATTGGATTTTCATTTAGATTCTCAGTATATTTTTCCTTCCACCATTATGATTTGAGTACAGGAAATTTCTTCCCCTGATTCTCAGATTGCTCTTGAAAATAGACATTTTTGGAAGCAGGGGTGGTTTTGATTTTCTAGAACCAGTAATTCAAGGAGAAGCATTAAAATCCATACGGAGTGAAATCCTGGCTTGGCAAATAAATTAGAAGCAGGATGCTTCACATAGACCTCACTCACCAGAGCATGTGGTCTGTACACTGGGGCATGCCTGGATTCTTGGAAATAACTGCTATTGGTACATTGTATGGAAACCCTATAGGGAGACCCACGGCATCAAAGATGACTTGTTTCTCGTAGAAAAAATAATTTGCTCTTCAAATCACTGATGCTTTTCTTCAGCCATTGAGCCTTTGTGTAATTGTGGCAATCCATGTAAACAAAATTATCTGAATACCCAATCCCTTTGTTCCAGTAAGAGCCAGTTACATCTCATCTCCAATTAAACAACTGCCCTCAAATGAATAGTAACTGGCAAAATGAAATATGAGTTTTACAGCAAAACAATTTCTCAGTACAGTGTGTGGCTACTCGATTTTCAATGTGAAGAAATTTCACCCTTCCTCTTTCTGTCTAGAAAATAAAAGGATCGAATACTTATGTTATTTCTGAAATATAGACCATCCCACAAATTAAGAAAGAGGGAAAAAAAAACCTCTTATTTTTTTCCTTGTTGCAGCATCTGTATTGGGTTTATCTTTCTGTCAAAGATAATATGAAGCTGGCGCTTTGTGTTGCAGATCATTAGCTAACTTGCATTTATCTGCTTGATTTTGTTTACTTTTCTTTCTCAAACATCTTTTTCTTCTCCAGATAATCAGTGCTCTCAATTGCTCTCAAATGCATCTACTTCTGTCACCACAAAGCTAGAGTAACCCGGAGGATGACACTCCCAAACCACGCAAGACCCATTTAAGTGCAGGTTTTTTTGTTTAAGTCAGCTCTCAGGATAGAAGCAGGTATCACATCCCCCTCATTGGCTTTTGGCTCTTTCAGCACCATAAGCAGAAAAGCCAGAAAGACAGCACCGGACAAAAACAGGTTTAGGCATGTGTTTGGTTTCTTTGCATGTACTAAAGCAGCCACAGAGCGGATGCACAATAAACAAACATGCATTATGGGTTCTTTTCAGGCACTTTATAGACAACTGCATTCATAAATTTTGATACTGTTGTAAGACGCCGACTTTGATGGGTCCAAACTCAGGCAAGCTTTCGATCACTGGGGCAACCACAGTCTATGCTGACAATTTATCAGCCTTTCTCCATCAAGGAAAATTGTTTTTTAGTGTGTGCCTATTAGCAATCATATGCATTATATGAAATTAGGTTTGGGGGAGGACGGTCTACCATCTGTCTTTCTGATTTTTTTTTTCAACATTTCATGCTAAAGTTCAACTCTGTGTGTTATCAGAATACTGCAAACCACCGTATTGGTACTTAGCAAGAAAAATGAGCTAGATACCAATGTCATCTTTAAAGTTACACAGTTGAAAAAAAGGGAGATCATTGATATACCAATCTGTCCATTATCTTTTGAGTACACTTCAAACTCTGCTGCCTCTCAGAGCCAACTGTGGTGCCGCTAGTTCTTCTCAAAGAACAGTTCATTAGTGTGCTTCGAGAAGCAGCAAAACTTTTGCAAAAAATAAATAAATAAATAATAAAAATTAAAATTCAAGGATAAAGTGAAATGTGGTGTGAGTGTGATCACCGAGCTCTGAAGGACTGATGTAAGGAATGAAAAAGATGTAATTTCCACTCCAAGTGCCAAGACGCTAAGATTTCTATTGATAAATATTGCTTTTCTGCAACAGTACCTGCCCTCGGCGAAACTCTGCTCTGTGGTGCTCAGGATCATACTGCCCAAATATACCTAGGATGATTGTGTTGACTTTTTTTTTTTTAAGTATGCTGCATAATCTATAAGGATTGTTTAAAAAGGCATCCCTAGACCTTTCACGTGCAACTGTACTTGTGTGGCAGGGCATTTATTTATGCTGTAACTTCCATTACTGATTTTGGCCAATTCAGATCGATTTTGTGCTAACTATAAGTAATGAACCTTCCAGAGCAAAAGAGAAGAGAAAAAGAGATGGAGCAGTACCAACACCCTATGGCCGTGGGAATACATATCACAGGGTTCATTTAGTTATTTTTTTAATAGATCATGAAGCCAGTACTCCACCAAACAAGAAAATACACATAGAGAAAAATCTTAAGTTTCCTTGCTCTGACTGCAGGAACCACAACAGGCAAATCCAGGGAAAATAGTTCCCGCAGAATGCAAGTATGTTTTCTTTCTCTCCAAAACATCGCATCCCACACTCATTCTTCCCAGCTTCCCCCCTCTCTCCAACATGAAGTAGTATGACAGAATAATGAGACTTTCAAAAAAATGAGCCATTCCCAAAGGCTGGCTTCCCTCAGTTCCTAAGGCCCAGGGCTGGGTGGATCCCTGAGTCCAAAAGAGCCTCTTGGGTTGAGGTTTAACCTCTTTTCCAAAATAATAAAAAAAAAATTAGTAACAGAAGACAAGTTGTCTCCTGAGCTTATAAAGATGGTAGGCCAACTAATGAGATGGACAGCACAAGACACACTTGGAGATGCTCTGCGATACCCTAACGTGGTGGCTGGAGAACAAAGGAGGTTCATGAAAGCTGTTGGGGACAACAGGAGATCAGTGCTGTCTGATAGGAGAGGGCCTTTTCCCTGATGTTCTTAGGCACCAAGCACTAAGAAAGTAAGTGGGTATGAGGGATGGATAGAGTATGAGTTTTGACTTATGAAGGGAAAGAACAGAGTCAGTCAGTCTTTGGGCAGCAGAAAGGAGGAGAGTTATAAATGAAAGGATGAAATTGGAGCTGCATGTTACCTCTAAAGAAGCTAAGGAAGTTCTTATTTCACTCTTGCCTGGTTTCTTAATTCTCTGAGCTCATTTTCATCAAACATATAGGAGCAGAGAAAGGTCAGTGCACTGACGCAAGGCCACAGTGTTGGCTCCATGACGATGCCATTGACAGAAGTGATAAAAGAAGGCCAGGAGTTCACTGTTACGTGGGCAGCGAACCACAACCCTGAGGTAACCTTATGCAACCCTGAGGTAACGGTCTCCATCCCCAGACCACTGACTTTCCACAAGACACGGGATATACTCCAGCAGTCTACTTCGCGGAAAGGCAAAGCATGTGCACTGCGCCTTGGTCTCCAAGAGCAAATACCATACATTGTTCTGAGAACTTTTGTCTATATTCTTTTCCCTTTCCCTCCTTTCAAAAACAAGGAATTGTAGAAGGAAGGGAAAGGTCGGTAGATGTGGCATTTGTCTGCTGTGAGATGGGCCTGGAAGGACAGATATTGGGGCCTCTTTGAAGCATGCATATTTTTCAAAGTGCTGTGGTTTAGAGTCATAGGACATAGCTTCCGTGTGATGTCTCATAGAACACAGGCAAGTCATGTAAATTCCTACTGAGAACCACATAGGGAAGGCCTGAGCAGGCAGAGCATCCTAGATGGCACAGGTCAGTAGGAGCATTTCTGGCTCCAAAGGGAACCTAACCAATCTGGGTACGTTATTGGATCTCACCATCAGTCACCTTCCCAGGGTCATCGTGGCTTGCTTTCTGGGCATAGCAGGAAGGAGAAGAGAAACGATGGGCCACTGAAAAGAGCTAAAATGTCCTATCATCAATTTTTTTCAGAAATGAGTAATGCATAGTAATCATGTTTTTTTTTAAATTGTGAATGACTTTAACCCCAATCATAGAGAGTAACTTGCTTCCAAACTGTCTCAGATGGCTCTACACTATGCTGCAATGTGACCCAGCTCTAGTAAGTTGGGTATTTTATTTTCAATAGCTGTGTTGGAATTTGAACATATTATTTAAAAAATCAGAATTACTAAGGGGACAAAAGGAGTAGTAAACTTTCAGAACTTTGGGTGGTAAGAGCAGAGTCATAAAATTAGGTTTACTGACAGCAAGCACAATAACTACATAATTCAGTGGGTGTATTTATGACTAAGTAAGACTACTGCAAAGTCAGGTGGAAAGTTGTAAAAAAAAAACCACTAAATAAATATTTGTACAGAAATTGACTTACATATATCATTGGATTCTAAACTCTAGTTATCATTTGTATGCTGAAATAGAAGTTCCAAAAACAAATTATGTATAAATTAAAAATGAAATAGAGTCACTTCCATGGAGGTATTTAAAAGCAGTTCTATGTTTAACATTATAAAAAAAAATTGCCAATGATTAGCATTTTGGAGAACTTAATAGTACATATGAGCCCCGGCCCTAAAATCAGTAGATGCTCCAAACAGCTACATGAGGATGGTCATCTCAATCTTGATTTGCTTTCCTTGAGCTGATGATGCTTTAAGAGACCAGTCTGTCAGCAAAATGCAAGATAGATTAGGATGGGGACAGAGACACCAGTTAGGCAGGTGCCACCAAGTTGTCTAGATGTGGGATTTCAGGACAGCATTAGAGTAGTGGCGCATAGAATGGACACTTGTCTTACCAGAGTAAGACACAGTAAGGAAAGAATCCCTGTCCTGATGACTAACAAGACAGTAAGAGAAAGAGAAACCAAAAGTGAATCCAAGAGAAGTCCTGGACTTAATCACTCTGCCTTTAGACTCCCAACGAAACGGGAGGGTCACCAAAAATAAGGAGCAATCAAGTTTCAAATCCAAGTAACATGTCTTACCCATGCTGATTCTCATTCTCTTTATTTACTTTTCCTGTTATTTCTGGTTATGCTCTAATAATGTGCAAAGAGATGATCGTGATAATGAGTGATAATGAGGGCCACAGAGTGGGAACTGTTAAAGACTAATTGAACATTGAGTGATTGTTGGAATGAATGAACTCATGAATTTTCTTCCTAAACCTCAAGTGAAATTGTTTCATCCTTTCTTCCTATTTCTGCATTGGCTCCCCCTTTGTCTATAAAATAAATCACAGTTTCTTTGTACAGACTTTCTCAAAATTTACAATCCACCATTTGCCCATTTACTCCATTCTGCCATCTCTCTGTACCGCCCTCAATTCCTAAGCACACACACACGAAGCAGTGTCCTAGCTCTGAGCTCTAGCTTAGGATAACTCTAAGCAAACATCCCATCAAGTTCTGTGTGTCCATAAGATTCTGTTCAAACACTGCCTCCTCCTTGCACCTGATCAGTAGAACCCTCCTGGACACTTTGCTAAATATGGTGTCCACCTAGTCTTATTCGGGGGTGTCTTCCATGTCCATCTCCCTTACAGATTTCCCTGGCAAGACTAATAGAGTGTTGACTCCCAGTAAGGGTTCAAAGACAGGAAACCAAAGTGGCAAACATAGGGGGATAAACTTAATTTTCATGCCCCATTCATTATAAAATGTCTGATTTTCTACAAATGTCCCTCAGTGGAATAACTCATTCAAACACCGCCTTTTCATTGAGAGGATCCGTTTCCTTTGTCTTCCTGTAAGGATTGCAGGATAACTTCATTTTATCATCCAGGTTTGCTTATTCCTTACTTATAAAAAGCAGGGGGGGAAAAAAGCCCATCCTAACAAAAGGAAGAAACTGACATATTTTGGACTGACAGATGTCAGGGGACACTACCATCTAATTTCCTTGTTGATTAATTTGAAGGTAATTTCCTGGTAACCCAGGCTTCCAAAAAATATATTTTAAGTGGCATGTTGGTGAAAGAAAATTAATTTCTCTGCGTTAGACTTGCCAGCTTTTGAATTAATTGCATGAGCATAACAATCAATTAATAAGTGTTAAGCAAACAAGGGAAAATCGGTCAATTAAAAATGACAAAATTGATTCCAGAGGTAGATAAACCCAAAGACTGTCAGAATATTGCCTTCCAGGTGTTGCTATCCAGGCTCTGCACAGTCTAACCTCCCACTTTTCTACACAGCCTTCCAATTGTTCAAGCTTTATTGTAATTTCTTATAAATAAATGACCACCTAAGCCCTCTCCCCCCCGCTGTATCAGAATTAAGGAAACCAAACATAGGCCTCAGCTTTCCAGCAGCCATACGGAGAAGGTGACACAGCTTTGGGGGAGTGCTTATCAGGAACCCATGCTTTCTGAGGACTGGCCAGGACATTCCAGTAGGAGGAAGCTCTCTGAATCATCTTCCTGTCTCCTGCTCATGAATCCAGGAGTCTTCCAGAGGGAAGGCAAGATGACAGGTGACTGGGCTGAGCCAGCCTTCTTAGAGCACTCAGGTTAAGCCTTCTCAAACACGAGATCGCTCTGTTTTTTATGGAGACATTTTGCATGCAACTGCACGGGACTTGGGATGCATGGAGTTACTTCCCTATCCAGACAAAGTCTATGAGGAATAAAATTGGTGTATGAAAATATCTTTCAATTCTGGTTAGAGTAATATCCTGGAACATGACAAGGAGGCTTTCCAAAGTTCCTGGGAAATGGAATTAAGTCATGCTTATTTTGCTGCAATTTTTTGGCTTCTAACTCACACATGAAAAATGTTTTTCATAATATAGATTTCCATGAATCTAGTGGAGACCCCTTGTGTTGTTTTTAACCAGGCTGCTGAGCTTTTGTCCAGAGGCAACAGTGTGTTTTACCAGAAAATACCTCCATTGTCCTCTCAAAGATCAAAAACTCAAAACATCCAGAAAATGTATTGTGTACGTTACTCACTTTCCTATTATGCCAAGATTTCTAGAATTGTGTCTATTTCAACAGACAAATGATTGAAGTTTATGATTGAAGTTTAAACGAAATATTAAGAATAAAGAAGTAAACTTAAGCTTCTCTTCCCAACTGAATCTTTACTTGAGGGTCTCAAGGATTTCTCAATATAAATAGAAGCCATGTTGCCATCCACTGGCCCTTTCCAGCTCAGAGAGCAGCACCTTCCTCTATGCTACGGTTCTGATTACTTCCTGGCTAATGTAAGCCCTGGAATAAGCAAAAAATACCCAAGTATTTGCAACCCTGCCACCCATGTGGGAGATCTGAATTAAGTCACAGCTTTTGGCTTTGCTTCTGTGTGTAGTTCAGCTACTGGGGGCATCCTGGGAGTGAATCAGACGATGGGAAATCTTGGTCTCTACCATCTTCCCCTCCATCATTCTTCCTCCCAAATAAATTTGAAAATAGGTAAATAAAATATAATCTTCAATATCAGAGTAAATATTGTGGTTCAATGGGCTCAGCCTTCACTTGGGATTTCTACACCCCATACCAGAGTACCAAGGATCCTGTCCTGCCACTGCTACCACACCTGGAAAGGCAACAGAGGATGGCCCAAGTAACTGGGTTCTGTTGGCTCATGTTGCAGACCCAGACGGAGTTCCTGGCTCCTGCCTTCAGCCCAACCCATCCCTTTCTGTTTCAGCATTTGAGAAGTGAACCAGCAGATGCCTATCTCACTCTTTCTTCCTCTCTCCCTTTTTCCCTCTTATCACCATCATTGTCTTTCAAATCAATAGATACAAAACATTTTTTAAATCTTAAAAACCAATCAGAAGTGTTTACAAAAGCATTGTTGTTAAAATTAGATTTGGGAAGTCTCCCTTTGTGCGTCCTGTGCTGTATCCCCAGTCCTTTAAACAAGTGTTTATCAGTAGATTAATCTCAATGACACTTCTGAATAAGCTTGAATAAGGAACACAAAAGGATGCACAAAAAATTTACACACAGAAAAGTCATCATCTGACCATCCTGAAAGGATGCCTATCCCTCAGAGCTGAATAATTCACACAGCTGCATTTGTCTGCTCTGCTCAACATTCAAAGTATTGTGAAAAAGAAATATTGGGTAAGTTTGCCCATAGTGCCTGAAGCCTCTCCTTGGGGGCTTGTCTGCCCATAAGTAGCAATGAAGAAAAAAAAAAGTCCAGTGCTGATTTGAGTTGTTTAAAACACTTGCATACGTGTTTGGTAGTCATGATAGCACAAGTTGCTCCAATAATCAAAAGAATCATGACTTGTTTTGCTAAAATCCCAAGGAAATAGCACAAGATGTGATATTTCGGCACTAATGAGGTTGTGCCCGAAGAAGTGTGATTTTAATTATGATAGATTTGGAGAATCCATTGCAAAACTGCAGGAGAACAGCAGGCTGTACCCGGTTTCAGGGAAAGTACATTAATATCCCATGTTTTTGTTTTATTTAGTCTTTGCTGGCTGTGTGGAGAATCACCTAAGGTAATGGTAGAGTTACTAGGGAGTACATCAAATAGAACCTTACAAAGAAACTTTATTTTCTCTTCCCATGCTATGGATGGAGACTGCACTGCAGAGGAATATTTGTCTCGAGTTGTCTTACAAGCTTACAAGATTGATTTGCCTGGCCACTGACAGTTCTGATCCTGACACAACCTTTCCAGCACCTTCCATCCTTCAAAGGTTGAAAGTCATCACTTTGGTAGATCCGCTCGCTAAGCCTTTATGCTGGCAGAGAGAGAAAAGGGGGTTTCTGCAGAATTTCACTTCATTCCAAAGACGGATGTGGGCTGGGGAGGAAAGCTGCTGGTGGAAGTCGGCATACGAGCCGTGTTGCTGATTGCTTCATTAGAACCCTGTGCGCTTCAAGAGCCATATGCTTTCAAGTTTCTTTAAATGGTATTAGGGAAAAATATCCTCAAGGCATTATTTTTAAAGGGGACTTCAAACGTTCCCCAAGAAGAGAAAAAAAAAAAAAAGTATAGCACGTTTGAACTCCAGGGGGTTGCAGGAAAAATCTTACTTAGCAAGACTGTGAAAATGGAGCCATCTTTTCAGTTTCAGGGTAAAAGTGAGTGTTGGTCACCATCAGGGCTGAATTTGAAATGGGGAGGGAGAAAGGTGCAGAAAATCTCCAAATTCTCGAATCCTTGCCATAAAACAGCAAAGGAGATAACTTAAGGAAGGAAATTAAAAAAAAAAAAAACAACTTTCATTCCTTTACTTGATGGAATAAAGAGAACCAAACACTCAACTCTCCTGTTTTCTGGCAGAATGCATAAGTCCACACACTCTTCCTGTTGCATCCCACAGAAGAGCAACTTCTAAAATGACTTTCCTCCTCCCGCTTCCCAACTTGTGTTACCAATATTCAAACCTCTGCTTTAAAGACCTGGGCAGTGAAATTACAAACAGGGAGCGCCTCATGCGTCTTGAGGTTCTCTGCAGCAACTCGGCTGCAGAGGTCAAAATAAAGATGCTTTTCCAACTTTAAACCCTGCTTTTTTTTAAAGTAGATCCCAACCTGATCTCATCTAATGCCTTGATGTCTGGTTTCTTGGACATTATAGTCACTGTATTACATATCAAAAGGACTCTTGAGACAACCTCTCGAATTGATAATTCTCATTTCTTATGTATAACTACTTTATATTCACTCAGAGGACAGTTGCATTGTATGCTAAACCATGAATCGAATATAAAAAAAATCAGTCCCTTTGCATGTAGGTTAGTATTAAATTGAGATACTCTTTTTTTTTTCCCCTCCTGTTTGTTCCCACACTTGAGTTCCTGGTGTCAGTTTGTATTTGGCTTCCAGAGTATATTAAAGTTTTTCTGGTGCTTATGATGTTTTTGCCAAGAGCACACTTGCAGCAATCTACACTGGAGCAGTCTTTGTGCCAATTACTTCAAAAAAAATATATTCTTTAAAATAAAGGAGGAGGGACTTTATTTTTTAAGAAAACTTTCAGGTTATGGTATGGTGGTTTCAGTTTTAATGCTTAGAGTCAATTTTTCCTGAAATGATCACTTACAGGCTCCCGAATATGGATCTTTGCTTTTTTTTTTTCTCCTTAAGTCTTTTTTTAAGCCCTTCTACAAAATGGAAATCCTGATAAAGACATACAAATAGCAGTGGGAATCATGGGTACCGAGGAAATCGCTGTTGCTGCCGCCGCCACACCCTCGTCTATTTCAACAGCTTCGGAAAGGAAACTGCTAGAAGCTTGTTAAAGAGTTTCCAAATGTGTGACTGTAAATGACTGTCTCTAATCATGGCTGAGTAAACCAAATGCAGCAAATGAGCTAGTGACACGCACAAAAGTCTTGAGTGTTTTGAATTGCATATGCTGAATGGATAATAGCCCGTGTTAGTGCCATAGGGGCTTTTGAAGGTTAAGATCCTAAGTTTGATTGAGTCATTTTCTAGAGAGAGATAAACATATTTTAGGAAAACAAAGAGAAAAATGGAAAGGATCTATGTTTTCTGAACTGAACTCTTCAAAAGAAGAAAAAGCATGGGCAAGAGCTTAAGAGACTTGAGCTCTCTTGCCTATAACCAACCAGTCCTGCATCCTTAGGCATGACAGTTTCCAATCCTGGGCCTCAGTCTCCCTGTCTGTAACATGAGCAGGTTGCCCAAAGTGGTCCTGCACAGCTCTTTCTGGCTCCTCTCAGCAGGGTTTTTGAGATACAGAGCACAAACAGGGTCCTACATGGACATGAATCCCTTCACTCTGTAATGGGACAAAATGCAGGATTCAGTGAAGCACTTTGGAGGGAAGATTAAAAACTACCTAAGAGGGCCTGGCGCAGTAGCCTAGCAGCTGAGCAATTCACCTTGAGTGCGTCGGGATCCCATGTGGATGCTAGTTTTAATCCCAGTGCCCCCGCTTCCCATCCAGCTCCCTGCCTGGGAAGGCTACCAGGATAGTCCAAAGCCTTGGGACCCTGCACCAGTGTGGGAGACCCAGAGGAGGCTCCTGGCTCCTGGCTTCAGATTGGCTCGGCTCTGGCCAGTTGCAATCATTTGGGGGTGTAAATCATTGGACAGAGGATCTTCCTCTCTGTCTCTCCTCCTCTCTGTGTATCTGACTTTGCAATAAAAGTAAATAAATCCTTAAAAAAACCACACACATAAGAAAATTTCCTGTTCATTCATACTAAAAACCTAAAGCCAGCTAAAAATAAAAACTAGGATGTGGAAATGATGGAATGTGGTCATGTTCTTGATGACCCAAGGCTTCATATTTTAAAAGACTGGACTTGAAAGAGACTATGAACTAAGGGGTCTAAAGGCCAGGCAGTGTAGAAACACGCAGCGCGAAGAGCTCCTTGCCATCACACATAGATCTATGCTTTGCCCGAGTAGTGCCAAGGAAACAGTAATCCCGTCTTCCCGTGCACCTGTGTTTTCTGATACATCGAGCAGGGGTCTAACGTGCTTCACTGAACAGAATTCTCTTTCTTCTTTCATGATTCTGAAGAGTGCCAGCTGCCTATAAGTACCTCCTAAGAAAGTGATAATTTTTAACATTAAGGAGTTTTACTGCTCAAGGTGTAAAACACTGAGGTTTTCCTATTTTCCCCAAACATAAATACCCCACCTCTCTGCTTTGAACAGTTTTAATGATATGAAACGGAATTATTTGCATTTTGCCCTGCCAGGGAATGGCTCCGTGGGTCACCTGAAAGGGCTGGAATACCCTCTCCTTCTGGTGGCTGCCTCAACTGCTTTTTCATAGCACATGAAAGCAACCCGAGACTACCAAATATACAGGGCAGCACTCTGTCCGGGGCACATGGCTCAGTGTGGTCACCCACTGCAGGTTAGACTATCCGACCCCCAAATTCTGTTGGCAAACTCAAGAAGCACAAAACCTAAAGAGATGAACTGAACACATAACTGGTTGTGGAAAAATTGAGGTAAAACACACAAGAATGTTACACAAGGATAAGCAATTAAAATACTTGATTTATCATCTACCTATCCTGGGAAGAATCCAGAGATTCTATAAAAGATCTAGCTGCAAACGATGGCTTTTCTTCCTGAGAACAGTTGAGTAGGGAGCCACTTTGATGTGTCGCTTGGCTCTAGACACTTCTATTCTTCTGATGTTGGAAAATATGGTTTCAGATGGTTAGATTGAGAAGAACTGCTCTCCTGCCCTCCAGGTAGTGAAACTAAACCGCAAGGGGTCCCACAAGGCTGTCAGGGGTGATACCCTCTCCTCCACATCAAGTGGTAGAGGAATAAAAAAAAAAAAAGTTGCCCTCCTTAGTGGTACAATGGTCCTCTGTCCTTTTCTAGGAGACTTGAATAAAGTAACTGAATCAAATGAAATTTGATCAGCTGTGTATAGTTCAGCCTTCTTGCTTTGCCCCTTAACAATTTATCGAGGTGTTTCTACCCATAGTCACCCATAGTCCTGTTTTATTAAATGATATTTGAAGTGTTCTACTCTCAGAGAAAATGTGGTTTATATCCTTGGCATACATTTACATAATCTCATTAAAGAGATCTCAGCAGCTTAGTTAAACTATCCCAATAAAAAAAATCGCATCTATGATAGAAGGAAGACTATTTTCTCCAAAGGGAACATGAAGCAAATATTATAGGGTCCAAGCACATTTTGAGAAGCTGATGCTGTAATTATAGTTGTATTTTTTATGTCATGTATTTGAAGTTTGTTAAAAGAGATGGATGGGAAGCAATTGTTATGTTTGGAGGATACAGTTGTAGGGAAGAAAATGCGGTGGCTAATGTATTTTAAATGTGAGTTTTAAAGAATACTTTTTTACTTGTTGCCTTAGAAAATGTTCTTACATTAAAAAAAAAAAAAAAAGCAGGAGAAGAAATCAAGGGTGATAAATTGCCAGCAATTTCTTCATTCCTTACCAGAGCCATCAAATGAAGGGTTAACCTCCCAGGATCCTCTGAATTAATCAGTAGCTAGGCCAGGGGCAGACTAGAGGGGAGGGGTTCACAGAGCTCAACTTCCCCCGAGAGACTCCCAGTAACTGTGCCGCTCACTGTGGTGTGGCCAGGAGAGAAGGCTGACCTGTGTACAAATCAAGGAGTGTGCACAGGAATCCTGCTCTGAGCCCATGTCCGCCTAGGGCTCGGTCCTGTTTGGCAGGAGCCTGTCCTCCATTTCTGAAGATCTAAAAGGCAAGGGGTCATTTTCTACGGAGTATTTTTTGGAACTGGTATGATCATAAAGACGTGTCCACCTTCCTTGGCTCATTTAGGAGGTGCTCTGGGATGCGCCTCTGGTCCTCTTGCTTAAGGAGTTCTGGATTTGCTCTGCCCTGTTTTAGAGGGGATCCCCAAGAGACCATCGGCACCTGCAGCTGTTGGGATGGTTGTTCAAAATGCAGGTTCCCAGGCCCCACCCTCAGTGGTGAGAAGCTCAGTTTGTGGACATGAGGTCCAGGACTCCACATTATGTACCGGCTCTCTGGGCAATTTTGTGCACATTCTTATTTAGGGAGCAATTATCATTGACATGGTATTATTTTTTTCTTTTAAAGAAATCTCTGATGTTAATTTAGGGGTTTTAGACTTTCCAATTAAAGGTACAATCTTACCGTTTCCCTCATGTGCCAGACCTAATTAACCAATTGAGTTATCTGTGAGCTGAACGAAGTGAGGTGACTCCATAAGGTAAGGAGTGCTCCATAAGAGTGTTCATGTACTTCATGCTTCCTGCTCACCTCCTTTTCATTCCAACCTACTGCAAGTCCATGAGATGCCCGAACTTGAACACCTGCCACATCCTAGATGCCCTTGAATTCAAGAGGATTGGCTTCTTCATTCTGGCCAGTCTCTACATGGTATCCAGTGTCACCTCCTCTTTGTTGCCAAAGCTGTAAGGCAAACCCACCTGCAACCTTGATACCTTCTGTAATTCTTGCTGGTCTCCTACCATCAGGACAGAATCCTACTCCACACTCCCTGTTCAGTGTTGAAGACTCCTCGTCGAAGGGAAGTTCTTCAGGATAAACCTCCAGAATGACTAGCAGGCACCCACTTGCCTCCCGACTTGAGAGCTGTCCTCTTACCTAGCTCATGACAACACCCCAGAACCCCCTCTCTGGTAGCAGCATCTGTGACCTCGGACAAGTCTGCATCTCACCTTTCCCCCTTGAGAAGTCAGCTTTTCCCTGTTCCCTCCTCACTTCCTAAATTCTCACTGTGACTTAGGGCAAAGCCTCCAGCCAAACCTGGAAAATCAGTTTCTAGAACTAAAATCTGAGCTCCTGGAAAGGGAAAAGTCCTGGAATTCTTCTGTGCCTCTCGCAGAGCCTCATCCTTCAGCCCTGAGCCCTCTTCTCCAGTGTGCTCATCCGCAGCTCTTAGCAAAGTCTCTCTTGTTTGCTCGTCTCAGACCTTGTACAAAGCTGCAGGTGGCAGGAATCAGACAGAGGTAAGACAGAGGACCTGTGAGGGTAGATTTCCCCAACCCATGAAGATGGTCTAACGCCTGGGAACCCAACCGCTCCTGAAAAATGTGTAGGAAGTTAATGTGCATCAAGTCATTTCCATGAATCTGATATTCTCATGCTGGTTTAGATTAAATTGTTATG
The DNA here is from genome assembly GCF_017591425.1 of Ochotona curzoniae. Lineage (NCBI taxonomy): Eukaryota > Metazoa > Chordata > Mammalia > Lagomorpha > Ochotonidae > Ochotona > Ochotona curzoniae. The sequence goes on along the minus strand of NW_024467122.1, from coordinate 31,745,732 downwards.
CTGTGGGCTAGATGTTTAGGTTCAGCAGACCTGACTCAGTCCTTATCTTTCAACAGGTCTGGTGGGGTTGGGGTGCGGGTGGGGTGGGTGCCTCCAGAGCCCCATCACTTAAAAATAATTAGCTGATTCTCCCACGTGAGCCAGTGATTTGATGATCTGTATGCCAAACAGGACTTCTAGAGCAGGAGAAAAGAAAAAGCAACCAGCGTGCCAGAAGCAAGCTTAAATTTTAAGGTAAATTTTGATTCCCTTAAAGGATGAGTGAAATATCTCAGAAGATGCTCTAAACCCACAGAATCCATCGTTTTTTCATGCCTGCAGCCTTTTTTGTTCCCATGGTTGCCTAGCCCTGTTCTGTACTTTACATTATATGTGGAAAATAATGCACATAATACTTGGCACTTCCTTTTGATAAAGAAAGCGTTTCATAATATGAGCACGGAGGTTTATTCCTGAAAGAAAAAGGGAATAGCTTCCAGATGTATTTTTATGTCACGGGCTATCTTAAAGCATTGACAGAGGGGAGGTTTTACCAAAGTGTTTGCGATGGACTTGTTCATAATGAGAAGATATTAGTGGAGCACAGCTAAGTGTGTGTCCCTAAGAGACAACAGAAGCAAGAGAGATAGCTCTTGGTCCAAGCACTATGGTTTGTGAACACTCCCACCCTTACCCTCGACTCGCAGATCCATGCTGCAACCATCACCCACAGCTACTTACTGAATCAGAGAAGAACCACCATGATTACTTTGTACTGGAGGACAATCAAATCCTGCTAATTTGGACATTTTTGTCAGAGATGACGGGATTTCAACTCAAAATCTCATGCATGCTAGTTCACTGTTGCTGGCATTAAGCAGATGGTGCTACTTTAGAAAACTATGAGAATGAAAAATAAAAAAGAGCACCTGAGGATAGAGTTGTCATACAAAGTTGAGTTTGGTGGTGAAGAGATGCTTTTAGTCCAGGAAACATGTTTGAAAACTGTCTGTAGATGGAAGGCCAAGCTAAGATGAGCCTTTGGGACACAGAGGCAGTTTCTACCAAATCATTATTTGTAACTCAGAGATGATCCCTAAAATCCCTATTGGTCAATTCTTAGAGAAGGTTGCACTTGATCCCTGGCAATGTACTGAGACTCCTGCCTCCACCACGGGGCTGCAATTGAGCAGGGGAAGTCATGCTGCAGCACAGTAATGTCCACTCAGCAGAATTTTCCAGAGAGAACGAACCCTAGGTATTATCACCATATTCTTTTCCATCATTTAATGGCCTCACCAAATAAATGACTTGTCAACACTGTCATAATCAGGGCTAAAATCAGATGTCCTGTTTCCCAACACTGCATCATTTCTACTCTACAGTCTTTGTTTTAAAGCAGCGCTGTTACTTTCAGTTCCATGGCAGTGGACTTGTCAGTGCTTGGTGTTCCAATCCTTTCCTGTTTACCTGCTTAACTCTACAGGGAAGCCACACCCACTCTTTGGGGGTGTTTTCAGTGGAACTGGAGATGGCATTGTCATCATCCTCTGAGACCGCACAAAAAGCTTGAGGTACTATCTCCTCTTTCTGAGTCCCATCGGCAGTCCTACTTGACAGTACCTGCCACTTTGGCAGACGCTAATTTTAATGTTCTTGGAACCCTGGGAATTGCCAATAGGTTTCCTTCTATACTCCTTTGCTCTATTTGTTCTCTGAAACCCTTCCACCACTCTATGATCTTATCTCATGTTAATAAATTCGTGGTAGTTTCACGTAGTCTTCCTGAACTATTCAGTGAAAAATATTTTTTTCCTGCCCTGAACTCCAAGATTTTTTCTTGGAACTTCCTTATGGAATATACCTGTTGACTGATTAACTGATGAAGCTTATACTATGTGCCAGGTATGTATACAGTCCTTTTCTATGTACATTTTCAGTGACTCCCCTGCATCGCTTAAAAATAATTAACTGATTCTCTACAAAAATAGTAGAAATATGGAGGTCATTACCCTATTCCTTGAGATCCATATTTAGTTGCTCTTGGAACAGGGGACTTTTTAAGACTCTTGAGCATAGCCAAGGTTAAGAATCACTAATTTAATTCCCAATCCATCCGGCAGATTATCTTAATAGTTATTAAGACCTCAGGAAGCTTTAAAACACAAGCAAAGGGCAAGCATTGTGGTATAGCCAGTTAAGTCACCACCTATGATCCAAACATCCCATACGGGTGCCAGTTTGTGTCCTAGCTGCTGGACTTCCAAATCAACTCCATGTAAATGGCCTGGGAAAGCAGCACACGATTTCCCAAAAGTTTGGGCCTCTGCTCCCATGCAGAAGACCTAAAAGAAGCTCCTAGCTTCAACCTGGCCCAATCCTGGCTATCTGGGGAGTGAATCAGTGAATAGAAAATCCCACCCCCCTCTCTGTGCAACTCTTTTAAACAAAACAGTGCATTTTTTTAGAAACACAAAATAAAAAATAATGCACACACAAATTCTGGGGTTCTACCAAATCTTACCAAATCTGAATCCCTGGAAAATAGTCTTGATGATCAAACAAAGGACATCTCATATATGACTATTCCCATCACTAGAATTGAGAGTCACTTTCTTGATCAGACATCTTCTCATCATGACCACATTAAAGAACTCCTACATCTTGGTGCTATCCCTCCCAATAGGGTCTGTGAACTCAGCAAGGACAGATTTACATTTAATGTGCTTTGGGGAGCTACCCACACCCAGCAAACTCTCTCATACATGTATGTTCTAGAAACTGAAGAATCTAGAAAAGAATTTGTTAAGACCCTTGAACACCTCTGCAGCAGGCAGTGTGTCCTCAGACTTTCTATTTCTCTGGATTCAAGTAACCATGATGAAAAAAATTTGGAGAATATCTGGCATCTGCTCTAAACAGATATAGACGTTTTTTGTTTTGCTTGTCATTATTCCCTATGTAATACAATATTGCAGCTGTTTATATAGCATTCTGTTAGAGGACATACAAAATTTAGAAGTTATTTAAAGTATGTGGGAGGATGTATGTAGGTTGCATGCGAACATTACACATGTTATGTAAGGGACTTACACAGCTTCAGACTTTGTTGTCCACAGAAGGTCCTGGAACCAAGATTTCTTTAATACCAAGGGAAAACTATACTGATTATCTTTGTACCAAGATTTATTTTATTTAAAAAAAATTTTTGAAAGGAAAAAGACAAGAGATCTCTGATCTGCTGGTACACACCCCATGTTCTTCCAACAACCAAAGGAAGGCCAGGGCAAAGCTGAGAGCCTGGAAATTAATGAAAGTCTTCTATATGGGTAGCAAGGACTTAACCACCTGAGTCCTGACCTGGTGTCTCACCAAGAAGCTGGACACAGGAGCAGGACTTGGCCTCAAACCCAAACATCCTGCTATTGGATGCAGGTGTCCTAAGCAGCTTCTGGACCTCTACACCAGATGCCCTGCTCTAGATTTCTGACATCTGATACGCCAACCTGGAAAGTGAGCAAGTCATTTCACATCACGTGCACATCACAGGTGCATGGCACATAAGTGCCAGAGCCAGGATTTGAATCTAAGGCCATTTCTCCATGCCTCGTTCCTCAAAAGCAACTTCCCGGTGCAAATTCCGTCTTCATATATGTAGACGTATGACATGCTCTTGGGCATGTTTTCAACATCTGAACATAGCTCATCCCCTGATGGGAAAAAATTCTGTTGGCATCATAAAGTGTATTTGAAAGAAAAAGAAATGTGTTGGGTTAAGGCTGAAAGATAATTATGGAATCGAATGGACATTCTCTCCCTCTCTTGAGTTTCTCCTTCCTCACTGCTGGACTTACATGCTCATGGAAAACACACCCTCTGTTCCTTGCCATTTCTTGATGACTACTTGTTCCTGCATGGGTCGATCTTCGAGTTTTTCTCCCTTACTAGTTCATGCTGCCACTCAGTGACAGTAAAGTAACCCAAGTCCCTCATTATAACTGAAATCTTTTAACATATTCCGATACAGTTTGCTTAGGTAGTAAATTGGCCTCTGGTACCTACTTCTACCTCTTTGTTCATTGTGAGTATACACAGACAGTGCGTACATGACATTCCAACAGGACCTGGATACTGTGAGAGCAGATTCTGTGTGCCATTTCTAAGCTAAGAGACTAAGGACATGGAAATTCTATAATTTCCTTTACTAAAAAAAAAAAAAAAGAAGAAGAAGAAGAAAGGGAGGAGCAGGCATGAAGCACCCCGGCTTGAGAAACTTAATCCCATCTTCAAGTGCCTGGGTTCCAACTTCCTGCAAATGCACGGTCTGGGAGGTACCAAGCGATACCTCAGGTATTTGGGCCTCTGCCACTCACGTGGGAGACACGGGCTGAGTTCTTGGCTCCTGGTACCAGCTTAACTCAACCCTGTCTGACGCTGATGTTTGTGTGTGTGTGCGTGCAAGTGCCCACACCCACATGATTATGTGTGTGTCATTCTCTCATCCCCCACCCCCACCTTTCAAATAATTTTACACTTTTTAAATATACAATACAGTTGTTTTTTTAAAAATGAAAGAAAAAGGGGGTCTAGTTTTCTCCCAATGAAGAAATGTTATGGTCCTTTAAAACAATAAATAATTTCTTGAACTTTATATCAACACTGAAAAAATTTGGCCCTTATGTTACCAGCTGAGGTTTTAAAGAGAAATAGAAACACTATAACAAAAGTCATAAAATTATTTGCAGTTTGTCAAGTGTTGATACCACCACAATTTCCTTTGATTTGCCTAACTATAAAATAATCACCATTATCCCCATTTCACAGAAAAGGCGGTTGAGACAGAAAAAGCTAACTGATTTCTCCTTAGTAACAGAGTCATGAAATTGCCAATCTAGACCCCTCTGTAGCCTTGCACCTAGGAGAGCCCCAACAGTCACAGGCCGAGGTGGACTTCAGAAGCTGCATGGGTTTGACATGTTGGGGTCACTCCGTGGATTACCTGTCTGTCTTCCCAACTTATTTCCCTGCCCAGGCACCTTTAAATTGGTTTGGAATAGAATACCAAGTGAGGATTTATTCAGCCTATCATTTCCACATCTGTGCTTTTCCAAGAAGCTGACTTTTTCCTGATAAAACAAGATAGATAATGATAAATGAGCATCTGTATAAGCCTAGCTGGGAGGAGGACCAGGGAGTGCTAACGCTCCTCCTGTGAAGTTCATCCTGTTTCTTTTAGCGATTTCTTTATTAGTTAATGAGGTCTTGCGAAAATGTGTGTCTGTGATGGTGTTTGAGCATCCTTGCCTCTAGGAACATTTTCAAATATTCATGAAGTAGCTCATCTGACCAAAGCTTAAAGCAAAGGTGCATTAAGTATGAATTTAGTCAACTTCAAATGTGGGTGGTCGAAAAGCTTCAGCTTAAATAACCCCCGTAATCCTCCTCACTGGTGCTTCCAGAGCCACAGCTCTGGGCACACACGCGAAGGGTGACAGGGAAGAGGTATTATTTAGAACAACTCAAGACTCTGAAGGGCAGGCCCCCTCAGCTTTGATCCTGCTTCCTGACTGACAGGCATGTGGCTCGCTTTTGGAAAATGGAATAACTTAAGAGAAACAAAAATAAAATGGAAGCGGAATTGGCAGCTGAGCCTCTGGGAAGGAAAGCAGACACTCGATCACATTGTTCCTGGAAGGCGAAGAGACCTGCTTCCCACTTTGGACTCCTGATGGCAAAGAGGGAACAGTCCAATCTCAGGAGCTGCTTTGTCAGTCAGTGATGCATTTGCAGAGCCAAAGCAAAGGGGCAAACTCCAGGTAGCTGTAAGCTGCATTCTACAGTGTAGAAGCCACAGCCATCACTTCTGTGACCTGGTGTTGGAGGGTCCCAGGAACCGCAGCAGGTCCCAGGAACACACACACACACACAGAGTTGCTTTCAGGCACACCCTGTTATCCAATCATCCCAAAGCAGGACCAAGCAATTCCTTTATTTTTTTTTTTTAATTCTTATGATTCTTTCCCCCTGAAACATTATTTAAAGGAGTAGACAGTCTGGCTTGGGTCTGGGTGTCTAGATTGTATATAGCATGCTTTGACTAAGAAGCCAAAAATTGCAGCCTGATATTCTCACTTCCTGAACAAGTACCGCTGAGCTGCCCCCAATAGGGTGCAGTGTCTTCCTGACCCTACAGCAGTAGTGGCTCCAGGAACGAATCCTGGACAAATCCTGACCACCAACCCCACACGACACAGCAATAAACCACGACAACCATGGTAACCCAATGCTGCCTGCCATGAACTATTTATCCTCATAACAACCCAATTTGTGTCACTGCCACTGATTCATTTATTCACTGGAATCTTTAATGTTTTGCAACATCGAATTCTAAAAGCAAATAAGCTCAGACTCATGCTTCTGGAAGGAGTCGGCCGCAGAATCCCTCTCAAGACTAACTGGGAGAGACAACATCTGCCATTCATGAAAAGCAAATCACACAAACATGTCTTCGTTAGCTCTGTGGTCAACTGTTGATCATTTTCTCTGGCTTTCCATTTCCCCTAAACGTGAAAGAATAGCATCAGCGCTACCATCACGCTGCCTTGAGAAATGCTCAGAGGGTCATGTCCTTTCTCTAACTTGCCTCTTGCCATGAGGACCCCGTTGTGCACACTGGCAGCCATGATGACTGCAGAAGTATGAGTTCATGTCAGTTGTCCTAGAAGTAATTTTGCATTTCTCAGAAGATAATACTGTTGCATCTGGGATTTGACTAGTGTCGTGTACTTAATGTTCTCTTCCAGGTGATTCACATCACAGGACGGCTCCGCCTCAGAGTGTCGCTGTCCCATGGGAGGACCGTCCCCAGCCAAATCATGGGTCTCGTGGTTGTGGCTCATGCCTTGCCTCCCCCGACGATCAATGAAGTCAGAATTGACTGCCATATGTTCGTCACTCGAGTAAATATGGACCTCAATATCATTTACTGTGAAAATAGGTACTTTGTTTTCATTTTCATTTGCCCTGTTGCACGTTGAGCATTGGTGAGAGTTTGTGTGTTCAGCAGTCGGAAGGATTTTAATCTCCCAATGATGCACATTAGAAATCCTGATTGTATCTTTAATGGCTGCTTGGACTGACACCAAATATGCTTTTTATTTGAAATTTACATTGCTGCCCTGATCTACCTGAAGGAGAACAATTGAGTGAGTCAGGACACCCAAACATCCATATGCTGCAAAGAAAGTCTGTACTGGCTGAGATGCCAAAGAGAAGACTGGGCAGGGATGAGATGGGCAAAAGGATGAAGCGGAAGGAATCTGCCACTGCCCATTTCCAACTTACTCAAGGGCCCACCGTTACCATGATCAGTGTGCCCACACACATGTACACACAGCACAAATGCAACCAATGAGAAGTCAAGAAACCTACAAAATGATTACATAAGATCTTGTCATCCTGAGGGCTTCACTTTTATAAATTAAAAAAAGATGACTCATCAATGTTGGTGGTAGTGCTTCCTCAAAACAGCTTTTAGAAAAAAGCATTTTTTAGCCTCTGGTTAAAAAGTTCACTTTTTCTACTGAGCACAAAGCAAGGGACCAGGAAATGGGACAGTGCCCTTCAGATGCTTCCTAAGAAGCCACTAGCCCATCTGCACACTGATTCTGAATGCAGGATCACAGGGCAATGGAGATGAGGAACCAATGTAAAAGTCACAGAAGGAAGGTTTAGCATTGCCTGCACCACTAGTGCCACAGAGAGAGGTACTGAGCCGTGGCAGAGTAAGGTTTTGTGGCCAAGATTCTTTTGGGGCTTAAAAATCCATGTTTGTTCCCTAAGCTAGCACTATAGTACTTTTGGAGGAGGAAATAAAACAGCAAAATGACCAAATAGCTTGGGTGATCTCTTCAGGGCCTGCCAAGAAGAAGAGAGTCCTGCCTTCAGAACTGGGTAGTACGGCAGATGTTCAGATCAGGTTAGAAACCACCTACTATTTCTGGCCAGGATGTAATGCAGAGAAAAGATATCACAGCAGGAAAATGCACCCACCTAGGCCATGAGTCTTGAGTCAGGTAGAATACATCATGAACCTGTCACTCTTACTTGATCTCTAACACTAGCAAGTCTCTTTTCAAGTTATTTTTGGCACTTAGTAAATTTTTTGTCATCATGACTACATACTAAGGTATTCTGGACTGACCCCAGAATAGAAGGAAGAAGGAATTAGCTGAAATAATTAGCTGGAGTTTTCAAGTAATAATAGAGAGAGCTGATGATTACTGCACATTTCACTACACATCTCACTAAACACACCATCTCATTTAGATTCACCCTTGCCACACTCCCCAAAACACAGAGCCCTGCACTGTTCATCTGACTCCCAATGGTGGCTATTAGCCCAAACACCTCTTAACTTCCATTCCTGTGATGAATGGGTTAAATCATCTGACACACTCCATAGGCCCCAGTGCCTCCTGGGGCCACTCTAGCAAGGGAGATTATTTTCTGCAACCTGCTTTGAACTTTGTTTCTGCCCATTTACAAAACTGGTTTTCACCACCCACTATTAGCCTGTACAATCCAGTATGTCTCCTCAACTAACAATGATGCCAATTATGAAAAAGGTATGTATTCAAGGCAATTGCATATTTTATAGGAGGAGTAAGAATATCAGTTTCCAGACACTGGACTATGTCAGCATCATCCATTCATGAGTCTCTACCCCTTCCACACAGTTTCACAGCATAGGAGACTGAGGGCTAGAGTCCAGCAAGGCACCAGGATTCTGATCCTGCTCAGGATGACCTGCCTGCCATTTTGGCTTCTGGACATCTGTCAGGAGGTCACTGAACACAGAGTTGGCTGCATGCACCACAGTGACAGGTTCCCTCGTACATAAGAGGGGTTCAATCATTGGAAGGATTTAATTCACATAAAGGATAAAGACATGGCTTACACACACACACAGAACTGGCTTTTTCGTGGGGTTTCTTGTTTAATTAGGGAATTGTTAACTAGCAACTCCCGCTCTCTGCTGATTCTGCCGAGTATTCTTCTCTGTTTTCCTCAGGACAGCCTCAGGCAAAGCCAACATCTGATGCCTTTAGAGGAGCTGGCACATTCCAGAAACACCAAAGAGGGCCTTTAAAAAATATCCTTGCTTCCTCTCTTGCAGAAGGGAGGTGGGAACTGTGCTGGGAAAACGAAGAACAGTTTCAGGAAAACTACTAATCCGCTTTGTATCGGAAACCATGGACTGCTTAGAAAATCTGCCTTTTGATTTCCTCCTATTAATCATATCTTCATAAGAATTCTAGTGTGGTCCAAAATGCTGTTTAAATTTCTAGACATTGCGGAGTTCCCTCCTTGGGTAGTCTGCTTAATTACTTTCTGCGGAAATTTGTTTTTATTGCCCTTGCTTTGGGGGCTAGATGCCTAGAGTCAACTCTTGTATTTCTTTAATGTGTCATTTCTAAGGCTACATGTGTGAAGACAAGCTTTGTCCTAAACCATGAGGAAACATGGGTACAAGGGCAAGTGGGCATTTGGTCCAGTGGATACAAAGCCAGTTGCAATACCCATGTCACCTATCAGAGGGCATGAGTGCAGTATCTTCCTCTAGCTCGTGATCTTGGCTTCTCACCAGTACACACTCTGGGAGGCAACCGTGATGGCTCGAGTGATGAGTTCCTGCAACCCACCTGGGAAAGCTGGATGGCATTCTTGGTCCCTGACCTTGACCTCTGCTAGTCCCAGTCACTGCCAGCATTTGGGGAACAGACCAGCAGACGGGGGAAGCTACTCTTTTGTGTCCTGTCTCTGTCTCTCTCTTTCCCTCTCCCTGTTTCTCTCTCTCAGACATTTAAATTTTAATGCAAACACACACACATACGGCAATAACTAGGAGAATAAACAAACAATCCCTACACACACACACACACACACACACACACACACACCCCTAGATTCTATTGTGACCTGGCAAAAATGAATCTACGTGATGACACAAAGAGTCATCAGCATTGTGACATTGTGACATGTTTGTAGAAACCTGCTAACGCCCCCAGTGTGCTTTCTAGAAATAAGGGGTCCTGGTTCTCTGTCCTGCCTGTGGGGCTTTGACGTCTGGACAATGAGGACAGAGGCTTACACACACACACACACACACACACACACACACACACACACACACACACACACACAGAGTCAAGCACAAGCCTGCAAGAGCTGCTGTGAAATGGTTGAAAAGTTTCTGTGCAGAATCACCACAAAGTACCAGTTAAAAGAGCCAGGAGTGAAGGCTGAGCTCCCAAATGACTAAGACTAAAAAAGATAATACCCCCAGGCATCTGTATGTCTCAGCATTTAAATTATATCCCTTGAAATGCCAATTTGGACTTTGTGCCAAGAAGCAGTTGAAGCCTTTTTTCATGGAAATACGCCATAGAAGACCAATCTGTTGAAATGAAAGGTGTCTCTAATCATTTGGTATAAACATAACATGTTTTTATTTTATTATGTAACCTTGAATTATCTTGGCCTGTAATGAGGATCTCGCATTGTTACTGACGTTCCTAATTTCATGGAATTATGTTGTCTAAATGTGCATTCTAATTCCAGCAAAAAAAGAAAGAAAAAGGAAAAGAAAACCCTATCTAATTTTCAACTACAATTGCTTTATCTTGCCCGTTTCTTACTTTGGACAAAGTCAGTTACACACTCAGGAAATAATCTCACCCATGAAACGGTTTTCCCTCCGAGAGCTGTGTCCCCACGGGCACCGTGGTAGGGCGGCAATGTGTGAGCGGACCTGCTCCTAAGGTATTTGACAGTGTCTCCGAGTTCCCTCTTCCCTGAATTCCAGCCTGTGTTCTTGTCCTTGTAGGATTAGTGATTACATGGATCTGACCCCCGTGGACATTGTGGGGAAGAGGTGCTACCATTTCATCCATGCCGAGGACGTGGAGGGCATCAGGCACAGCCACCTGGACTGTAAGTACCCGCTGAGAGAGAGCATCTCTCGGATGCTCCGGGGCTCTCAGCGCTGACTTTTCCTTTCATTCTTCCCGTGTGCACCTGTGAGGGCTGTCGGTGTGCAGCAAGAAAAAGCGAGACATAAATCACTTCGGCGTGGGTTAGGATGAGATTGAACGTTGGACCTCGGGCTCAGAGAAATTGCTGGCTGGCTCCCTAGGCACTCAGCTCAGATTTCTGCGGTCCCTCGAGCTCTCTCGCACACCAAATGGTAGAAAACCTCTGTCTTAAGTGCTTCCTTGACCCTTTCATTTTCTAGAGAACAACTTCCCCTCTGAAACGTGTAGTCTCCGTTTCAAAATATACATGGGAGACGACAAGTTCAAAAGAGGCCAGGGCTTCATAAAAATGCCTACTTGACTAACCACAAAACGGGGGCAAGGGGAAAGCCCGGAGGCAGCGGTGGAGCACACTGCAGGACAGCACAGCTGTCAAACACTCTGGGTTGTTTTTTTTTCTCTCCCTGTATTGGTAGAAAGAGGAGGATTCAGAGGAGCAAGTCTCCCTACCACCCCGTCCCCTCCCTCAAATCTGAGGGAAGACAGACACAAATGACAGCTCTCTGAGCTCAGCCCCCAGCTGCTGACCCACACGTGGCTGACCATGGGAGGTGAACAAGGTGGTATGGCTTGGAGTTCCCACACCGGCATCATCACAGTCTTCCCTCATTGGACGCCCCTGGGTTATCCACACCTTATGCAGGCAGCATCCGTCAAGAGCACTGACCCAATGAGCTATTTTAGAGGAGCAAGTGGCTTCCTCTCACCAGAGTGTTTCTTAGCACCACTCCACAGACGCTTCCTGAAAGATGAGGGTGCTGCTCACTGTATCTCTAGAAGATTCCAAACCCAGTTCTGAACTGATTTTTAAACACACGTACGGTGCCACAGTTAAAACAATACAGCTTGAAGTAGAAACATCTACACAGTGAACTAGCCATGGGTCTTTGCATTTTCCTTCTTTGCGTTTCCTGTCATGATACAGAAGAGCTACTTCACATCTTTCCTGCCCTTGCAATTGCTGCCCTATTTCAAACCGAGATCTTTCAAAAGCCTGATGGAGACACTGTGCAAGCGGATGTCTCAAAGGGGGGAGCATCTCGGACTCTGTCTTTAGCCTTACGTTAGTGATACTGACACAGGACCAGGTTCAATGTCAAATTCTGTATATAGTGTCTCTCTGCCTGCAAGGCTGCTCTCCAGCGGACGCTGTTCCAACACTGAGCACGTGCCTTCATATGGCACACCAGGGATTTGGGGAACACACTTGTTGCTAAGATTGAATGAGTGTCGTGTATCGCTGAAGCAGATGGCTTTTCAATTAATTGGAAGAAAAAAATGGTGCTGTTCCCTGAAAAGAAACATCAGATTCTTTGTTGCTGGGAATTCAGAGAAAATAGGGGGAAATCATGATCTTTGAAGTACACCATGGCTATGTGTGTATGTAATATAAATATATATGTGTGTGATATATGTAATATAAATATTACATATTATGTAATAAATATATATACACACATAGATATGCGCATATGGATTAGGTTTGTATAACAATATAAGCCAGAAACCAAGACTTTAAAAATAAAAATATTGCTTTTAAGTCAGTGTCAGAGCTCATGTGTGTATGACAACCGAGTGGTTCTCTCTCCTGTTGGAATCTTAATTAAGGTCTGTATTTGGACACAAACAAGCAAAAAAAGATTTTTCCCCGTCAGTTATTACAGTATTCAGAAAGCATCACACTATCTCTCTGGATTTGATTTACAGCTTGAAGAAAATAATTCCTAAGGCACTGTGAGCTAGGGCAGTTCCATTTCTTCCCCGAAAACAAAGGCCTCTAACAAATATTCTTGATATCATTCTTTCCTTCTGCTGGTTATATCGTTTCCAGTAGCCTGAATAATTTCAGAGAGCTGAAAATAAACTACTCCACCATTCACAAGGATGCTAGTCTCCTAATTCTTCTGCTATCTTGCCAGCTAATAAACAGAGAAGGTATGCTTTCAAAATCTGTGATTTTTGTTTTTATTACCTGCTGCTGACATACCAGCTCTTGCTTTATGACTCAACGCATTAACACTGATTGAGTTCACTGTTTTAATACGTACACACAAATTCTAAATTTGAGTTCTTTTAATAACCTTAAACACATGAAAAACAAATAGAACGAGCTGATAGTTCTGCACAGTAAAATACACTTCACGTATTTAGCTCTCCTGCTGTGGAATAACTCCACAATGTCAAGTAGCACACAATTAGTAAAACTGTAGGGGGAGGAAAAAGGAGTGGTTTGATCCTGAAGAATTTTGGTCCTAATCAGATTGAAATTTCAACATTCTTGTAGTGCTTAGTATCTTCAATCACACACACATATACAATCAAACTGATCCCAATGTCAGGTTTTGCATTCTGTGACTGAAATAAAATGTTCAAACATACAAATGCATCTCATTTTGTGCAATAAACACTAACATCATTATAAAGTAAGATGGAGTCTAAAATTGTGTGATGGAATGTCTAATGTTTACCTAATTCTCCAACCAAAGCCAGCCGAGGAACACAATGGCAGAGCGTGTAATAAGTCTTGGTTGTGTAAACACTGGAAGAAAAAGCGAAATGCTAGCACAGCATCTTGCTTGTCCAAAGCCCTAGGCTATTACTGAAGGATGCCTCAACTGTGCCGTCTTGGCAGGGGAAGGTCATGGTGACACAGAATCAGTTCAGGAGTAAGATAGAATTCTAAAACAAAGGGATGGCTAAAAAATAAGCCACATTAACTATTTAGCTTTTCTTCCTAGAGCTACTGATACTGTTCATGAAAGACAGGCTTAAGTCACTTGATAGATAGGAACTATCACAAATAGTATCTTTTGTTTCAGTTTATGGCTAATACTTTCTAAAAAATGCTCAATAAATTTTTAATAACTAAAAGCACAGCCAGTATCACTTCCTTTTTTCCCAATAAAAATATCTGTAAATGCATAAAAATAAACCTGCTGTCCAGTATAAGTAAGAGATCCTTAGCTGTACTAGGATTTGACAATTCTGATAATTCAAGATGCCCCTTAATTTATTCGTTTTGCAAAAAAAAAAAAAAAAGAATCACATGGTTGATGTCCACATGGTAGATTAGGGAAATACTAGGGTTCTGAAAAGAAGAATCCCAAGGAAGTTTGAGGGTTCTCATTTTACCACAGGTGCCAAATACCTCTGTGGTTACTTTTCCTAAGGCTGATTTCATTGATTGTTCAGATCAAACTGACCAAATAGACATTTCAAGGTTGGTATCACAAAAGGTTGGTATCATCTTACTACTTGTTTGGACACCTCTCCCTCTCCAGCACCCTCTGGTTTTCCATTGCATAGGAGCCGTTTCCCTCAGGGCACCAGCCAAGTCTTCCCAGAGTCCCACACTGCCGTCCTGCAGAATGTCAGTGTCACTCTGGAAGGACGAGAGGGCTTTCAGCTGCAGCCCTCTACAATTCCACCTGTACGTACGGGTCCCCAGCAAATGGGATGCTTAGCCCAACACAGACACACGCTGTGCACTGCTCCTTAGTCCCATTTGATCCAGCTTTGTGTCTACAGATGGAACTAAATTTGTCCTTGGATATTCCTAGAGTCTTTCCTGGGCCAAATCAACCACAAGCCACAAGTCTCTAAAAGCTTAAAGAGTGGCCTATGGGAAAACCTCCTTTCTCTTCATCAGCCAGGCGCAAGGCTCTAGATCTGTGGGATTTCAGAGAAAAGGAGCTTACATGTGGTAGTACACTTTTCCTTCCTAGCACCTTGCCCAGAGTGAGAATACTCTGGAAGATTTATTCCAAAAAAAAGTGAAGGACTTCCTGGGTGTCCGAGATCACATGTAATTAAAGTGTAGCCTACGCTAAATGTGGAGAGTGGGTGTTAAAAACAATACAGTAAGCCTATGTGTTTATTTCCTAATTACCAACTTCTATACTTCTTAACAAAATTAATATACAGAGCTACCTGGCGTAATGCATTCCATGCTGTTTTGCATCAATAACACCCCCTCCACTTGCCTCCTGAAGGCGCCTCATCGCCAAATGCAAGCAGACTGCTTAATGCAGGACTAATTAGTATATCCCCTTCCAGTCTGCAGGCCCTCCATTGTAATTCCTTCCTAGCTCATTTTTTTTCCACAACTGAGCATCAATCAAAGTAAGTGCCCTGCCTGCCTAGGCAACACAAGATGTCCTCCATGCATTTGTCATCTGCCACACAAACAAAGGGTGGATTTAATTGTTGATTTGGATTTGCTGCTTCTGAACACAGGAAAAGAAGGCTGCAGGTGAAGGAAGACAGGAAGGCTTGCAGGTGGAGGGGGAGGGGGCGGAGGCATGATCCCTCAGGGACTCCTCTGATCTTAGCCTTCTTCAGGGCTGGGTATTCAAAGATGTAGCTACAGCCTAGGCATGCCAGACTTTGTTTCCCCAAAGCAAATGAGTTTTGTACCAGTTCTTCCATATGCATATGGAAATGTCCATGGAAGGAAAGCCATGTCCTAGCCACCATGTCGGAAGAAAGCAGCCTGCACCATGTGCCTGCCCATTCAGAGAAGACTGCTGCAGGGAGACAAGACAAGTGAAGTGTTAATGCAGGACTTCGTCAGCATTACTGTTCTAGGTATTTCTGTTTTTGGTCCAGTGCCAATTTTGGCTGTTCAAACAGAATCCAGACAGAGGGCCTAACTACCACGTGAGTGTCCCTGCTCTGTGCTACCTGGTATAGGCTGAAGCAGCAATCTTGGCATCCCCTGGGAGCTCATAGAAATGCAAAATTTCAGGCCTACCTCAAATTACTGAATCCAAATCTGCCCTTAACAAGCTCCCCGGCCAACTCACTATTCACATTAAGGCTAGAGAAATACCAACCAGGCTGGTATTTAGAAGGCACTATTTTACACGGAGTAAGTTCCAACCAACTAGACTTCTGAAGGGGTTCATTTTCCACTTGAGTTGTATGGATTTCATTAATACGAGCAAAATGTGAGTAGTTCAGTGGCTTTAAGATGAGCTCAGTCCATGTTCAGAAGAAGTGAGTATGTGATTACTTGGCAAAGAAGTTGGTGTCTTATGAAGCTACCAAGTTTCAGATACTAACTGAAAAAAATCAAGTAATGATCCCCAACTTAGGACACAAAGAGGTGTCTGTACTTCCCACCCCTCTCCCTGAGTTAATATTTTCCTGTGTGTGCCTTGTTACACATGAATATGAGCAGCAGTGTATTCTCTAGTCAAGTTCATCTAACATTTTTGTCTACTTAACTATATACAAGGCCTCATGGTGTTGTGGATGAGCTTTCCACAATAACTAAGGTATAGCTTCAACCTTCAAAGAATTTACATAATTGGGAAGAGAAGAACATGAAAGGGGCAATTCTGAACAGGTGACATACAATTGGGATATTTATGTATATAAATATAGACAGATAATGAGGCTAAATATATAAACGAAAAACACAGACACATCGGACATGAGAGAAACCAAGGGTAGGACGGAGAAGCAGGCCCAGCACGTTATCTGTAGTTTCTGGAAGGGGTGGCAGAGCAGGCAGTTCGCATAGTGGCTAAGATTTCACTTACAGCATGCCCACATCCCACATCACACTGCCTACCTTCAAGTCCTGACCCCAGTCCTAGCTTCAGCTTCCTGCCAATGTGTAGCTAGGAAGTCCTTGGGCAACGGATCCCTACCATCCCCACTGCAGACCTAGAGTGAGTTTTCAGCTCCAACCTTTGATGTGTTACAGGCATTTGTTGTTACAGGCATTGGGGGAGTGAACTAGCAGGAGGGACTTCTCTCTTTTCTCTGCCTTTCCAGTTAATTTTTGAAAATCTTAGATTTTTAAAAGAAATGGTTACAAGAAGGTAAGAGGGTAGGGTTTGTGGCATTTCAGGCTTCACAGAGCATAGAAGAAACCTGAAATACACATTCTCTCCTCTTTCCCCAGAACAGAAACCAGAACTTGGATTGACTGATAACAAATAGCACCATAAATGTTACATGGATTCTTGGGCTTTTCATATATATGACAAAGAACAACAAGATGTCAAAATGAATGTTGCATTATTGTTTAAGTATAGATGTCAGAAAACTAAGGTATTTTGAAATTAAATGTCATACTTTGCTCATCCAGACGAGCACCATAAAATAATTCACATGTCTGCCATACTAGGGTCTTTCCCCCACAAATATGGGGTTAGCTCAAGATCCCATTATTCAAACTTCTTGATGAACTCCCACATCCCCTTTTAGGCTTCCTTGCATTATCAGTGGGACAACTTCCAAAAATATTGGAAGATTACCAGTAACAGAAAACCTGAGCAAAAAAATGACTTAAACCTCCTTTGCAGTTGTCTCAACGTTTTCTTTATGACCAAAAGACACCTATGGCATCGCCAATCATTAGTTTCTCACAGGGCAATGTCTGAAGTCAACAAAGGGTCAGTCAGCACTTTGTGTTCATTTCTGAGAGCAAATAAAACATTCCCCGAGGTCCCCCCAGTAAAGAAAAGGCCCTGTAGTCTCATCGTCCACCATGTCATCAAATACCCAAGCCAAAGCCACACACTAGCAGGGGGATGGAAGTACTACGTTAAACAATCCAGCTTCTTCCCTGTGGGGCTTGAGAGGAAGACATCAAACACAAAGCTCCCTATTAGACTTTCACTATCAGAAGGAAGGGGCAGAACAGCTGTACAATGGCCAGTCAGCAAAGACTGCCACATCTGGGTATCTGATGTGTGCACAACAGAGAACCTAGATTTGTTAACATCTGTGTGGTAGCCAAAGACATGGAATTTCGCTGATTTTCCAATGCTAATTTTTGTATCTCTATGCCTTATCACTTACAGGCTTGTTTTTAAAGATGCTTAATGAACTCAATAAAATTACTACATCTAGAAATGCAAGGTCCACCAGAGACATCAACTAAATCTGAGTGTAAGGTCCACTTTATCCCTCTGTCTTTGTTTAGCTCTCCCTACATCCCAATCAGCTTAAAGGATCCATTACTTCGTTGCTCTTAATTGTTGAAGTGAAGAATTCACCCAGAGTTGACTCTGTGGGCTCTCCTAGGCCTACATGCCACTTTCCTTCAAGTCATTACTGTTGTAAATTGATTAGAAAAAGTGATTGATGCATGCCTGTCTCCCTTTCAGAGAAACTAAGGGGTAAGCTCATATTTTCAGAGTGAAGGCGAACACTTTCGATCATGCCCACAGGAGGCACATACCCTTGAGTTTTGATGTCCAGGGTTTTATCCTGTTCCAAACCTAAATCAATCCTTGGTGAAAGGAATATAATTACCATGAATGCAGGGGGTGGGGGACAGATGCATGATCCTTTTTGCTTCTGATGATATCCGTTAGTGCCTAGCACAGACTAGGCACTCAAAAAAAATCTTACTGGATGATTAACTAAATCCACCGTTGCTCTCAATTACTGACCATAAATCTTCCCTAATTCCATGCTGGAGAGTTCACTGTCTCACCTTCATAGAGCAAATTGCCACAAAAAGAGAAGGCATAGAGGCTAAAAATGACTCCATGCTTAACTCTCCTAGGGTGAAAGGGGCAAGAATGAGTAGAACGGAAGTCCCTGGTGGGAATGAAGTTAGTTAAAACTTAAGGCAACCTGGAATCTCGGCTGCCGCTGGTGCCAGCCATCACCTTGTTTCTACCTGTCCTGGGACAGACACCATCAGTGTGTGAAAGCCTGGGCCATCATCATCTCAGCCCACTGTCCCAGAGAAAAGGGGAAATTTATTTTTGAAACTCAGCCAATTGGCAGATTCTAAATCAATGAAAAGTTCTCTGCATGATTCAATATTAACAGTTGATAGAATCTATCAATTGGCAAGTGGTATAGGAAAAAAACACCTCTTCTGAGGTTGTAAATCACACAGATAGCAGTTCAGGCAGGGCCTGTCATTAGCGTATTAGTGGGGGGAAAAATCCATAAATGATGCATAGTCATTCATAGAGCATCCACAGGTCTTCTGTCCTTCAGCACGTTACTCATATTAGGGATCATATGCCAATCGACTTTAGTAAATATTGCTCAGCTCATAGATGTACAAAAAAGAAAAGCTCTCTAAAAACCAATCTGTTGGATGCTTACTATTTAAGACATCTAGCTCACTAATTGCAAAATCTATTAGGAATGTCTGCACAGCATCAAAGCGTTGGCTGATCCTACAAGCAGCTCTAAATGAAAAACTGTCTGTCGCAAGTAAATAAAGCACTTAATACAGTTTCTGGCTATAATGTTGTTTCTCCTGTGGGTTTTGAAAATGACCTTCCTGTAAGCATCAAGGACTATCACTTTTTAGATACAGACACTTGTTCTTGTTTTAAGTTTATGTCAGGTCCGTTCCCCTATAGCCCACAGTTTTCAAAAGCAGAGGAAAAAGTAATCCAGAATTTAAAGAAAAAAAGAAAGAAAGAAAGAAAGAAAGAAAGTCCTGTTTCCAGAATGAAGTTCCCTGTCAGCCTGCCTTGGGCCTTAGGTGGAAAAGCAGAGATTAAAGAGCCGGTATTCTTTTTCATGTTTCATCTGCCAGTTTTGTGAATGTAGAAAGAGAACTAGTGGCTACAGCCAAGCACCCAACTGTGGTATTAAGTAGCAAGTGTGATTCAAGCACGCCCCTCCCCCCGCCTCCGCTTACTTATACACACACGCACAGACACTCCACTTTAGAGAATTCAAAAAATAAGCCCTGCGTCTCCAGCTGAAAGCACCTGCTCTCCATTCTTCAGGGCCTAAAGGCAGGTAGCTCGAGGAGGGGGTGAAGGGTACTGCAGATGTGTGCCTCTATCGCCATGACGATAATGAAGCTCTTTGTTCAGCTGTGTGAATGTCAAGTGTGACATCTCCCAATGACCTCACCATTTCCTATGTACTCTATACTTACCTGAATGCACCAAGTCTCGCAGCTTTTAAATGCGTATGTAAACCGCCAAACTGTCTTTTTGTGAAATGCTTCGGCCAACAAGCCGCTTTTGATACATGTTTTCCATCTCTTCTTGAAACTGCTTGCAGGCTGCTTCGTGAAACACAACCCCCTCACTGTGCAGAATCACGGGCATTGCTTTGGCGGGACAGTCACCACAAGAAGGGAGCACCTTCTCTTCGCCCTTCCACATTTCTGAAGGCAAACTCAGATGGATGTGTTTGCATTTACTGGCGGAATTGTGCTCTTCCTCCAGACACTGGCTTCCTTTGTGTGCTATCAGGCATCACCCTGGGTCTGTGGACCCTCCATTGGCTCCTGCACATGGGGCTAGGGATGAGGACTTTGGCAGATCTAAGGGCAGAAGCTACTGTGCCCTGCAAGCAGGCTGCTACTTATATACCCACTTCTAAGCTCTGACCATGAGAACAGGTATCTTAAAAAAAAGTTAGTAGCACTCAGCATCCCAACTTCGGTGGGGAGGCAGAGAATGTGTGCATTTAATGTAAAAAGTCATGTGCTCTAAAATGTACACACTGTGCTATTTGCTTTTGCTGGGACTGTATTTACCAGCTCACTTCCTGGCTAGTGGCCACAGCGCTCTCTGAAGCCATTTGCTCATGGTTCTCCCAACAGTCAGATGTTCTATAGCAGACCAGCTCAACCAGTAAGATTGCAGTCTGTCTCCGAGTCCTCCCATAAATGAGAGCCACCCTGGGCTGCACGCTTGTCTTGGTGCAGGTGGAAAGTCTGATGAGGACTTCTCTTTTTCTCCTATACCAGTAGCAGCAGCCAAATGCACTTGACCTTGAAGACTCCCTAGATGCCAGGGTGCAGACCATTCAAGCATAGATCTGGAACCAGTCAAGAGTCTGTGTGAACCTGTGAGATCGTATCCTCCCTTAGCTTCAATGTTTACCTTGGAAAATCTAAAATGAGTCCATGTGTAAGTTTTAAATAGGAACCGAGTCCCTGGACAGCCCCTCCAAGGGCGTGATTCTGGAGACGAGAGGACATGCCTGGGTGCATTCAGCGGAGTCACACGAGATCTCCAAACTCAAAATGTTCGATAGCAAAGTGAATTTCGAACACACTCAAAAAATGATGCCAAGTTATGCGCTAGAAGTCCACAGACTTCTAGACAGGATATTAAAAATGGGATCCAGATACATATTTCCATTGTTTTCTCCCCTTATAGTTTGCACGCATAGTTAAGAATTTACGCCTGGGTTTACTGGTTGGAAGAATGTCTCTTTTAAAGTAGCAACGAGCTGTTTTTAAGAACTTCTGTACCAAGTAGTTTGCATGGTGTTTATTTTCAGCTTTCCCCACAAAGGGGATTCTTACGGGCTAGTCTAACTCAAAGGTTCTCTCATTTCTCCTACCACCTCAACCTAAAGTGACGGGGTTAGAGGAAAGGGTTTTGCCTCTCATTTCTAAGTTATCTAGGACATCCTAAAAAATCCCTTCCAAACCGACACCAACGTGGCTTGCTTCATGAGCCGGTGAGGACCACAAGCTGTCAGAGCTGGCCTCTGGCACAACTGGGATGATCCCACTGAGGTGCTAGTGTGACTTCTGTTTTCAAGTAAGAAAAAGCTACATCCTAGACCTGGAGTGATAGCTCAACTGGCTAATCCTCCCTCTCCAGGCCCCGGCATGGTCATGTCCCGGCTGCTCTGCATCCCATCCAGCTCCCTGTTTATAGCCTATCAGGGCAGTGGAGGGTCACTCAAGGCCTTGGGACCCCACACCCACAAAGGAGACTTGGAGAAAGCTCCTGGCTCCTGGCTTCTGATTGAACCAGCTCCAGCCATTGCAGCCATCTGGGGAGTGGGCCAGTGAAGAGAGGATCTGTCTGTCTGCCTTTCCAATAGAAGTGGGCAAATCTTTGAAAAGAAAAAAAAAAGCTGCCTTCCAAAATTTGTGTTTTGG
This sequence comes from Ochotona curzoniae, assembly GCF_017591425.1. NCBI lineage: Eukaryota > Metazoa > Chordata > Mammalia > Lagomorpha > Ochotonidae > Ochotona > Ochotona curzoniae. The sequence goes on along the minus strand of NW_024467122.1, from coordinate 31,723,805 downwards.
AGCCCCAAATAAAAATGATTCCTTGTCCATCTTTAAAGAAGCAAAATTCCATCATGGCCTCTTTTATGGCCCCTCCTGAGAAGGGAATCTAACCAGGCCAGTATTTGCTCTGTTGCTTTCACAGGATGGGAGCTAACTCTACACTTTCTCAGTCATCACATAGAGTTCCACCAAAGCAGGTCATCCACTTAGAAAGTACCTAATGCCAGGAAAAGAGTCATGACTGAAGACCGTGTGAGGTTTTCCCAGTAAGAATCACTGATCAGAATGGCCCTGAGCCGAACCACAATTCCGCTGCCATTCATCACCTTAAGCTTTTCACAGTGACTTGCTTTGTGGCTGTTGCCATGCTTTGTCCAGCCGCATAGCTCCCAGACTTTCCAAGGACCCTTTGAAGGAGTCCCCTCTTCCTCAGACCCTGCCTTCTCTCATCTGCCCAGTCTTTGCCACATGGCTCCTGGCTTGAGTGATACAGAAAGCAGTATGAATATATTCTTGGGCTCTAATAAAGTAATGGATATCTTCTCAGGAAACACAGGTGAATTTAAGCAGACCAGAATCCTCCTGTCTTAAAACCTAAGCCATGCCTTGTGCATCCTTTAGCAGAGGAGTCTCTCGGCCCCTTCGCAGCACAGAGCAGAGGCCACCAGACACAGCAAGGTCGCCAAGTGCCTGCTTCAGAACTGGGAGTTACTTACATTATTATCAAGAAGGGAGTGGGCAGATCTTCATATTCATTCTGTAAATTTTCTTACAATTTCTGAATCCACTAGCCCCCTTGATATGCCTCCTGTTCTGGGAATTTGTGGGGATTTGTTTGTTTGTCTGGGGTTGTTCTGTTTTGGTTTTTGTCTGCTTTGGTCAAATGCAGATCTCAGCTCCCAGGCTGACTGGGCTGATCCGATTTGATCTTCACAGTGCTGATTTTTCCCCCCTTCCTGTCATCCCTACAAGGGGTTGCTCAGCCTCTTTGCCTTTGTGGACAATAGCAGCAGCATTTGGAATCATCCCTTATTCCAGCTAGCAAGCACACTGGCACACACCACTCATCACTGGTGGGGGTGGACTCCAAGTTTACTTGGTGAAAACTGCGGACGGGATTACATAACCCATGACCCACGCCTCTGCTAATAGTTAACCAGGTTGAGAGTTAACTAAAAGCACATCTTGTCCCATGCAACAGTGGTTTGACAGAAGAGCTGTATGACAGACTTAGTATTTTACTGCTTTCAACTTCACCATGTAGTTTTGTAACCCAGGAAGCCATGCATAAAGAATGGCAGAGCGCACAACTGCCTGTAAAAACGGATTCTTATGCAACCTGTGGAACCTTGCACTGACAGAAGTAAACAAACCGGGCCCCTTAATTACCCTGAACTGGTCAGTTACCTCAGTCCAGACTAGCCACACTTTGAAATACTCATCCGAGTAAGGCTCCCCCGCAACCCCCGACCCCACCGCCAAGGAATAATTGCAACATAAGTACTGAATTCTACAACCATCCTTTTAGCATATTGTGAGACAAAAGGAAGACTTGGAGACAAGCCTGAAAGTTTGTATTTTTATGAAGAGAATATATGGAAGGTTGATATTTGATCGCTGACAATCAGGAAGAGGAGTTTAGGACATGATGGGAAAGCTTCAACAGCCTTCAACATAGCTCTAGTCCAAAGCAACTTCCCTCTACCCATCACCTCCCCCCCCCAAAAAAATCAAAATGTACTTCATGAAACTATTGTATATGAAGCACTTATTAGCCGTAATTAAATGGACAATATGAATTTACTACGTCTTTAGGACTCTGGCTTGTTCTGGTTTAGAGCAAGATGATTAATGCAAATACATATTACTTGAGATAACCATTTAGCAGCTAATTTAGCCAAATTTATTACAGCAGTTAAAGGTTTTTCATTTTAGCAGACGGAGACAAGGACATGCCAAAAGTGGGTAAGGTAGACGAGTGCACACTGCCCTCTAGTGGCCGGCCAGTTGGCAAGCTATGGGGAGGGGGCACCGAGCTGCTGCCATCCCGATCCAAGCAGTAACAGCAGCTTTTGGCACATTTCCGGCATCTTTATAAACCATTCCCATCCATAGTGCTCTCTTTCGGGGCATGATTTACTGCACCTTCCCCTTTTTACTAGCTCAGGACTATCCAGATACAAATCAAATCACTTTCAACTTGGCGACGTTTTGGTTAAAGTATCAGTTTTAACATCTGCATTTTAAAGCTGTCTCAGTGAGCATTTCATGGCACCGACTTCCATTACAGATTGTTTTTACCTGTTCCTTCCTTTGGGGCCATATTTCAGAGTCTGCGTGGAGCTGTCATTCTCTGTGGGTCTCACCAAGTCAATTCTGTGCCACCCTTAGGCTAATGTTCTTCCCTTGACTCAATGGGGGAGTTGGTTTTGTTCCAGTGTGCCGCAAAATTCTCACCGGAATTCCCCCCCACCCTCTCGGATGACCAACGTAAATTCATCCCAGGACTATGAAGTCTGTTAGACGAGATCAAAAGCAACAGCTGTGTAGAGATGCTGGTGGGTAATGCTCACGCCGAGGAGAGATGATCAAAGACAGGACTGAGGAATGCCCTGAACCATTCAAATACCCAGATTCCCTAAGAGGCCTACCTTGGAGCTAGAAATAAATCCTATACAAATTTGCCTTTCTTACAAGCTGACGTCAAACCCATTGACAATATCCACACCACATTAGGTGTTCTGTGAGCCAAAAAGATTTGTAGCCTTTTGAGCTTTCTCACACCATGGCTGCCCCAAATGGAATGAAGTCTTGCTACAGATGCCAGCGACTCCCACTCCTAAGCTGCCGCTCCACTGAATTGTTGATTTCGTATTTACCCTCCTCATGTTTCTACACAAGCAGAAGGGGTGGCCCCCTGACTTGGTGCTGGCTCTCCTGTGTCTCGGACTGAGCTCTTGCAAGATGAAAACTGTATGATTCTAGTTTTAACACGATGCCTTCTGTTTTGTTCTGCCTTTTTTCCCCAGTGCTAAACAAGGGTCAGTGTGTGACGAAGTACTATCGTTGGATGCAGAAGAATGGAGGATATATCTGGATACAGTCTAGTGCCACCATAGCTATTAATGCCAAGAATGCAAATGAAAAGAATATCATCTGGGTGAATTATCTGCTTAGGTATATTTCTAATTTTCTTTTTATTATGTCTGCCTCAGTTGCAAAACACGCTGCCCTCCAGTTCATGGGCTGCCATGTGAGTGCTACCTTTTGACAGTACCTAGTGTGAAATTTCATGGCTATCCTGCTCATCCTGCCACAAGATTCAAAGAAATGGGAGATCAAGCTATGTTGTGAGGGACTTACAGGGAAGATTTGCAAGATTTCCAATCATCCTTAGACTGTCCGTGTTTGGGTAGCTTTGGCTTCCCCATAAATGCACAAATCAGGTAAAGAATACAGAGCTTTGTCTGGAAAGGAACATTTTTCTTTAAAAAAATAAACACTTCCTTATCCCCACCACATGTACACAGACCCACTCCGGTCCCTGCGATAAGAGGGACTGGGGAAAAAGTAGCAGGGTTTGTTACCTTCTCTTTGACCCCTTTGACACTCTCAGTGTATCACCTGGGGTTTCATTCCCTCTGCAGTAAAAGTATTAGTCAATGGTGTGAGTCGCTTTGCCAGAAACCAAGACAATCTTAGCAGCAGAGAAGGCAATGTTCTCTTGTCCACTGGTTCTGTGATCACAGGCAAGTTTGACAGCTCTTAAAATACAGTCTCAAATTTACACCCCTGCAAGTCTCTGATCAATGGCTTCTTCAATTCTGAAATGTGATATCATTTCATGCTCTTTTCCATCAACTTTCTTTACATACAAACCAGTAGAAATGTAACCAAGACCAACAGTCTGCATGGCCCGTGTTGGACGGGCAGCTTCCTGCGAAATTCTCTACCAGTCCTGTCGCAAAGTTATCCCGATGCCTGACCTGGCTTCCTTTCCACCACAAATTTGCTTCTCTGAGCCTAAAGCCGCCAAGCGGGGCCCATACAGTAGGAAACCTTAGGAATGGAAGGCAGTGTGCTTTGGCTGATAATCTGGACAGGGAGTCTCTGGATCCTATTTTTCTTCAAGACAGCCCAATGGGGCTGAGATGCTAACAAGCATGGCTCATCAGCATCGGCCCTTCCGTCTTTCCCATACTTTGGTAACGGCTCAAAGGCATGAATGTGCTTGCTACCAACAGCATATCAATCAGACACTAATGATTATCGCTGTAGAGAGGGCCTTAATGTGTACCACTTAGAAGAGTCTTCATTTATCTCCTTCCCTTTTCCTTTGCTGACCTCGTCTGCTCTACATTAATCCCCACTAAAGGTACAAGTATGTGTATTTAATGTAACGTTCTCCAAGGCCTGACTGCCACCGAACTATCCCTTGAATACAGTATCTTCAAAAATGACAGCAGTATCAAGAAGTCCTTTTACTTAGAGTTTTCCGGTGCAGGTTATAAAAGGCAACATGCCAAACAGAAAATAGAATGAGCTATTTTGCCGTTGACAATCTTCCACTAGGCAAATGTGGTATTATTCCAGGTTGAGTCATCACTATGAAGAATTCAATACAAGAAACAGGAGTACTAGAGGTTAGAAAGTATTCTCCCATACTGATGTAGTATGGCATACTAAAACCATCTATGTGGTTGTCCCTCTTGTTTTGGGAGATTTCTTACTGTCTCACCATCCTCATAACTTCCTACTCCATCTCCACTGGAGGAAGGAAGCAGCTGCAAGGACAAATCAAGCTGTATGACTTTCAATCAACCATGGATCACTGAGCCTAGGACCAAATAGTACAAGTTCATGTGTGCTGATGATTCTGTTCTATCACATTCCCCATGGACAGGAAAAAAGCGGTCTGAGCATCCAGGCCCAAGAACTTTAACCTCAAGTATGGTAGGCTTGTTTCAGTTGATCTAAGGACACACCCTAAGGTCGATGATAAAAGGCTTTAAGTTGGAGGACCAGTGATCCAAGAACCCTTGACACATGGACCAAGGAGACTCATGCAGGCAGCTCCAGCATGCTGGCCTGTGTCATTGCTGCAGACTGGCCCGCTAGTCCACAAAGGAGGTAGCCTTGGCAACACTGCAACTGCTGGAGTTCAGTCCACTCCCCCCATCTTCCTGTCTTTTGTTCTTTCGCGAGCAAGACCTCTTCCTTCCCAGAATCCCTCACTTGTAGGCCCCATCCGGACACTCCCTTCCTTGCTCTGAAATGACTGCTCTTCCAGTCTTCTTCCCTGTCCCTCCCAAGGCTTACCAGAATTATAGACTCCAAGTATTCAGAGACTGCAGAGTGCTAAGTCCATCTTCTCCCCATTAGTCTTATCTGATTATCTGCAGAAAGCCTTGCTGCTGAAGCTAATTCTCACTAAGGCATAAATGCTTGATCATTCATCTTAGTGAATTAACCCTCCAAGGGACGTTTACAGTTCTAAGTGGTTACTGAAACAGTGACTCTTCAACGCAGGGGTTTTACTAGAGGTTAGCTAATGAGTCAGTGATCATCTGCTCTAAGGCTCTGTGTGACTGGCCATCATGGGAGGGGACAGGAGGCATGTCCCACTCCAGCCCTTGCTTCTAGTAGCGTGCACAGCAGGCAGGCCTGGGAATGGCATTTCCGGAAGACAAACCCAACACAGACTGACCCAACGAAAGGCTTTGTTTCTAAATTTAAAATAGAACAAAAATGAAGCACATGTGCGCAAATGGGGTTACAACCACTCTGTTGGGGACTCTTTCACACTGAGGCTCTCCCCCACTGCAATCAGGTTTCCAGCTAACAAGCCACAGGTGTACACCACGTGAACTGCTGAAAATGTGATTGTAATGGGTGTGTTGACAGTTCAGTAGCCATAATCCATGCATCCCTGAGGTGCACCTGTGCATCTGTCAGATCGTTAGGCCCTGAGGGCTCTGGCCTCACTCCCCATGGTTCTGGAACCATCTGAACAGCTGAGAAGCTATATCCAGCAGCCAAAACAAGGGTACTGAGGCAATGGACTCATTAGGAGCCCAAGAGAAAGTAGGGCAGAGCAGGAGGGATAGCAATGAATTGTTGAGGGTGCTTGTCACCCTTCACCCCACGCGTCATCCTGGGAAGAATGCCAAGTGGCAGAGTTCTCTGGCCCCCAGGGGCACCTGATTATTTAAAAGCTTTTCAGTGGCTTTCATGTCACATTTGGGTATCCAATCATTGCACCTGTTCTCTGGCAACAAACAAAAAAGGGGCAGGGGGAGCCAAGCTGATGTGGAAGTCCTGTGCAGAACTATGGAATGTTTTCACATTTAGTCTCCTAACCTTTCTAAACTCCCCAAGTCTGGAGCCAGGGAGTCCAGGCAAGGAAAAGATGGTGCTCAGCCAAGTGCAAAATGGGCACCTGCTCTGACGCATGCTCCCCGCCCCTCTGCTACAGCAATCCTGAGTACAAGGACACCCCGATGGATATAGCACAGCTCCCCCACCTGCCGGAGAAGACCTCAGAATCCTCAGAGACCTCGGACTCCGAATCTGACTCTAAAGACACCTCAGGTACTGCAGGTATCACCTCTCCATGCTCCACAGTCATGGCTCTGACCTTCCCAAGGTCGAGGGGTGGGCGGCAGCCAGCAGGTCAGGGTCAAGTGTACTCACCGTAGGTCAAGGTCAAGTTTTATAGAGAGACATTTTAGATGGCTTTCCTACTGAGTCTGCTCCCTACACAATGCATGTATTTATACACCCTTACAGACAGGTGTATAATAATAACAATGTAATTGCTCTCTACATATGTGCATGCTTGTGATGGCTTAATGTGGCATGGCCTGTGTAGACACACACACACACACACTCTATCACACACATATATACTGAGAGACTGATTTAGCCATCACTTAATGCCAGCCCTCCCTTAGAAATACAGAGGGAACCCGACTAACTTCACAGCGAACTGTGGCCTCCTCACGGGAAAGCAGGTGCTGGGTGTAGACAGCCTGTGACTTGGAGGCTCCCATGGAGGGGGCCTTGGAGAGGCTTCACATCCTCACTGAATTGGGATCGAACTTGTGCAGTGGACTACTCAGTGACAGGAAATTCCCCTTTCCGTGTGTGGGACTCGTTTTCTCAAAGTCCGCAGCACAAACTCCCGCTTTCCCATCTCTAGTTCTTTTGGGAAGTAGACTTCCTAAGTTAGTTCTTTGGGACACAGGAAAGTTGTATTCAAATTTACTTTTCCTTCAGTCTCTGACTTCCTTCTGCAATACACAAAGAGAGGAGTATACATCTTTTAGAACTGTGCAGATTAAAAAAGAAAAATCCAAACCTTTGCAGCCCAACCTCTTCTGCTACAGGGGGGAAGCAAAGGCAGAGTGGTTCCAGGAGCATCCTAGCGATGCTGCAGCAGTCTCCTGAGGTTGCATTGCAGTCCAACGCCCATACATGTGGCAGGTAGCCAGGCTTCCCGCCAACCACCCCCAGCATGCAGCCACTGCTCTCTGCATCGCTCAGAGAGGCGGGAGGAAAAGAGCATTCCTACAGGGCTGATGGTTTTCCATCCCCCGTGCCGTATTCATTCGCAAGCCATTTGCTATGGTAGAAGTTCTAGAACAGTCTCTGCACCTTAGTTTAAGAGGATATAGCAATGAATTGTTGAGGGTGCTTATCATCCCTGACACCTGGGGCTGGTATGCTAGAAGGAAATAAAGACAGGCAGTGAATCGAGGGGGTGAGTCCTTAGTGCTGTGGAGAACAGCCCTTTGATAGAATACAATACGGCGTTGTAAATACATTCACCAGAGAAGGGGCAGGAGTTTGAAGGAGCCACCATCCCTGTGCTATGTGACTAAGCCCTTGAGCATCCTGCCCCCAAATTGCCCATGGCCAAAAATCACCTGCGCAGGGCCTGGGAATCTGCATTAGTAACAGGTGGCCCTGAGTATGCGTCACAAATGTACAAGGAAGCCAGGAACCCGCCAGCGAGAATGCCAGCCCAAGGTGGTCGAGACGCACAACCGACCCGGGGACCAAGACCCTATCCACCTCTTGCTCTGCTAACTGCCTCTCTCCCTCCTTCTCTCCCCCATCGCTCCCACCACACGTGGGTCACGGACCCCACACAGAGGACAATGAGAACTCCAAGTCGGATGAGAAAGGCAACCAGTCAGAGAACAGCGAAGACCCGGAGCCCGACCGGAAGAAGTCCGGCAACGCATGCGACAACGACATGAACTGCAACGATGACGGCCACAGCTCCAGTAACCCCGACAGCCGAGACAGCGATGACAGCTTCGAACACTCGGACTTTGAGAACCCCAAGGCGGCCGAGGACGGCTTCGGCGCTCTGGGCCCCATGCACATCAAGGTGGAGCGCTACGTGGAGAGCGAGTCGGACCTGCGGCTGCAGAACTGCGAGTCGCTCACGTCCGACAGCGCCAAGGACTCGGACAGCGCCGGCGAGGCGGGTGCGCAGGCATCCAGCAAGCTCCAGAAGCGCAAGAAGAGGCGGAAACGGCAGAAGGGCGGCAGCACCAGCCGCAGACGCCTGTCCAGCGCCTCGAGCCCCGGCGGCCTGGATGCCGCCGCCGCCGGCCTGGTGGAGCCGCCACGGCTGCTGTCCTCCCCGCACAGTGCCTCGGTGCTCAAGATCAAGACAGAGATCTCGGAACCCATCAACTTCGACAACGACAGCAGCATCTGGAACTACCCGCCCAACCGGGAGATCTCCAGGAACGAGTCCCCCTACAGCATGACCAAGCCCCCCAACTCCGAGCACTTCCCGTCCCCGCAGGGTGGCGGTGGCGGCGGGGGTGGCAGCGGAGCTGGCGGTGGGGCTGGCGGTGGCAGCGGGGGACTGCACGTGGCCATCCCGGACTCAGTCCTCACCCCTCCGGGCACCGACGGCGCAGCCGCCCGCAAGACTCAATTTGGCGCCTCTGCCACCACCGGCGGCGCTGCCACTGCGGCCTTGGCCCCGGTCACTTCCGACCCGCTATCGCCCCCGCTGTCGGCGTCCCCGCGGGACAAGCACCCAGGCGGGGGTGGCAGTGGTGGCGGCAGCAATGGGGGTGGCAGCGGTAGTGGTGGTGGTGGTGGTGGCGGCCCCGGCGCATCCAACTCCTTGCTGTACACTGGGGACCTGGAGGCGCTGCAGAGGTTGCAGGCGGGCAACGTAGTGCTGCCGCTGGTGCACCGGGTGACCGGGACCCTGGCCGCCACCAGCACAGCTGCGCAGAGGGTCTACACCACAGGCACCATCCGCTACGCTCCCGCCGAGGTGACCCTGGCCATGCAGGGCAACCTGCTGCCTAACGCGCACGCTGTTAACTTCGTGGACGTTAACAGCCCCGGCTTCGGCCTTGACCCCAAGACGCCCATGGAGATGCTCTACCATCACGTGCACCGGCTCAACATGTCAGGACCGTTCGGCAGCGCGGGAGGCGCAGCCGGCCTCACGCAGATGCCCGGCGGCAACGTGTTCACCACCGCCGAGGGACTCTTCTCCACGCTGCCCTTCCCCGTGTACAGCAACGGCATCCACGCGGCACAGACTCTGGAGCGCAAGGAGGACTGAGGCAGCCCACCCCCCGGGCGCGGCGCGGCATGGGCACGGTCCCGCTCGGAGGCATGGTCTCAGCGTCTTCCTTTCCACCTTTGATTCTAGCACTTTGGATTCGAGCAGGTCCGCGTCCTCTCTGACACCACGGGCCCCAGTCCATCCCCGTTTTCTTTGGACTCGAGACTCTTCCGTTCCCCGTACAGATGTTGTTTTATTTTTGGGCGCCTTCGGAGGGTCGGATGACCGGTTTGCCTGCCGTTTCGTCTAATTCTGAGCTGTGTGTTGGGTTTCTATTGTCGTTTCCTTTGCATCTTTATGAGGATGTCTGTACTGTGTTTATGCCTCTGCCACAGAATACTCACGCTTGTGCTCCAGAGATTTCTCGAGCGACAACCATTGGGCTTTCTTCTTACCCGTCTTGATGTGATCAAGATGGAGAGAGACAAGCATAAACAAATGTGCCCTCTTTGACGAAGTCAAATGCAGTGGGGGTGGGGTTTGATGGTTTGTTTCGGTTCCTAATTCCTTTCAAGATAGGGGGATAGTATTTTAGAATTTTATGCAGAATTTAATTCTCTTTTTATGGTTGAGATTTTAAAGATTTTCTTACTTGCACAGAAAAAATAATTTGGGTTCTGAAACTTAATTTCTGGCCTGTGACTAGAATGTTTAAAAAAAAAAGTTGGACTAAACGTTAATTACTGAAACATTAACTTCATTTCTAAAACCATGGTGCTATCATTTATTAATCTGTAATGTCTTCATACAAAATGCAGCTTCTGGGCTGGGTTTTGGAGAAAAACAACACAAAACAAACAAACAGAAAACAAAACCAAGATCTGTCCTGGTCTGGAGCCCGTGGCTGCAGTCTCCTTGGTTAGTTCAGACGAAGCCCTCATTAAAGGACTCACAGTACTTTACCTCCCAGCTAACAAACATAGCCTCGCAATTCATGAACCGGGTCAGGAAAGCCCTTTATAAAGGGGGCTTTTGGAAATCTCAATCCAACTGACTTGGGAAGCAATTGAGACACATACTGCCTTTGGTTGAGCTTTCTGTTTGTTTGTTTGTTTCCTACTCAGTGTAACTGAGACTGATTTTGCAACTTCAGTAACACTTCTGCGTACAAGCAGGGAAAAGATGTCACATGTTTGGGTTTTCTTCATTTCTCGCTAAACACAAAGAAAGGAAGGTTGTGTATTGGGGGGCTGATTTGACTTGATGGAATTTATTTCCCTTTGGTACTTATTTCTGAGTTGAAATCATTAAGTTTTAAGACTAAAGAATGGGTTAATAAGCTTCTGACAGATAACTGCAACTGAAAACTGCACACAAATTTAAAAAAAAAAAAAGAAGAAAAAAAAAAGGGGAAAAACAAGAAAAACAAACAAAAAAAATCCTATTTTGTCTTTGTTGCCAGAAATCAGTGTGGTGTCAAACACACAAATGACTGTCAAGTATAAACTCTTCCTGCAGTTCATTTTTGGCAGCTGTTTGTTAAGGCATCTAATCATGGATGTGCGAACTGTGATGTGTGCAGTGTGTACGTGTCTTTGACGTCAGTCCCATTGCGGTTTCCGTGTGTGTTGCTATCTGCAGTATATACTAAGCTAATGTAGTTGTTTTGTCCTTCGTCTTCGCTGTGCTCTCTCTCTAGTCCGGAGTGGTCCAGTCCCATTCCTGCAGTCCTAGTGAATCAGTGATTCTTGGGGGTTAGTGGTGTTTGTGTGGTGGCCTTCCTCTGTGACGTCACCCTATGCTGCTTCTACCGTGTGAACCTTTGAACCTATGCTTTTCCTTCCTAAGACTCCTGCTGTTGCTTTGCTGGTGTGTATTCTCCCTACCTCTCCCTTCTCCCTCTCTCCCCAGCCGCCTCCCTTTCCCCTTTCCCTTCTCTTCTTTCCTTCTCCCTATCCCCCAAGCCTTCTTCATTCTCAGAGATTAAAAAAGACTCTTAACTAGCTCAAGGTTTAATGGAGCCATTTTTCCCACAGTGGAATTCTGGGTGTAACTCTGTCTTCGAGTGTGACACAAAGCACTGAAGACTAAAGCTCAGATGTATTCCTTAAATCAATGCCATATAGCCTCAGCTGTTAACATTCCCAGAGTCCCTTGTGCTCTACCTATAAGCAGTGGGTGCTTTTCTTTGGTTTTCCTTTCAGGTTGGCTGATGGAGCAATACATAAAGCAATTACCAGTGAGACAGAAAATTATCTCAAAGGTCAACCAACATTTTAAAAGCAAACAAAAAACAAAAAGGGAGGGGGGTAATGGAATATAGAATTGTTATATATATAAATATATATTTGTCTATCTGTGCAATGCTAATAACAGAAACTCGGCTGTCCTTTGAATAGATCACTGTGTTGAGTGGATTCCTCTAGGACTTTGGATTCTGTGAGTTGGGCCCAAACCATGATCGAATCCTAAGTACGCGAAGTGAAGTGCTGCACCTTTCCATAGCACGCTTCCTTGAAGGCTTTCGGTGGGTTTGGATGGTGAAGAAGGCCAATTGAGAAATTTACAGATGCATTTTGGGAAGCTCTGCTCTAGCTATCGAACAATCAAGGGAATGCACCTATCAGCTCTGAACAACAGCTAGACAGCTGGGTGGTGGTGGTGGTTTTTTATTTTCATTTTCTTTTATAAATGTTTCTGTGTTGTGTCAAAATGATTTCTGGTGATTTAAACTAACAGATCATCACAGCTGCTGTCTAAAATCCATAGTGTTTAAAATTACAAAATGAAAAAAAAAAAAAACACTTCATTACCTGTGAAGGCTGTGTCTGTGTTTTTAACTATTTCTTGTACAAATATATGAAAACTTTTATGAGGAGACTGGTGCCAAGTAGCTGAATAATGGGGAAAGGGTTATCTGTTCGTAAAAAATCTTAGCAGTGTTGCCAACTCTACAATATATATATATAAATATATAAAATAATTAAAACATTACAAAGCGACAGCTATGGTACATTTGTTTTGTGTGAAGCTAATCGGACCTAACTCCCTGAGTGCCTGGCTTATTTTGAAACATTTTTTTTTTCATTGACCATTGATAATGCTGCAAATTAGAAATGTACATACTTCATTTACAACAGGGTTCTTTTTATACTTTTGTAGATTCTCATACATGTCACATACATGGTTGTCTTTATGTAACTTAATTTTTTCATCTGCAGGTGCCATTTTCATAATAAACTTCTCTTGGATTTGTTACTATCTGGCATCATTTCTTTTACATGAAATCATCCAAACTAATGAATGCTGGTAGTATTTGTTTAAGCAGGTACATCAGTCATTCTTTACTTAAAAATAAATGAAGTTTTAAAAAATCCGTATTTCTGCTAGTTTTGAAAAAAAAAAAAAAAGGCATAGTTGAGTGCTGATGAGGCTGACAAGGCCCAGAGTAAGATGCTAATCCAAATACTACGCCAAACGTGCCACCATCCTAGACTTTCAGCTACCCCAACTCATCATCATACTGAGCATTACTCTGCACATTATCAAAGCTGAGCAACGGGCCTGCTACATGAACCACTAAGGCAAGTGTGCATTTTCTCTTGATGAATGCACGACCAGTGATGACAGTTTTCATGCATTGATCATTTAAAATGTACTCGATGTTTTCATCTGTGGCAACCTGTATCTGTATAACCAACTGTTCCGTCACTAGATCTTCCCCCTACTAAAAAGGTACGTTTTCTTTCCCCAGCCAAGCTGAGCCATGGTTGTGCTGCATACAGTTGGGACAGCATGTGGCCTGTCACAGGTGAAGGCAAGTCAGCTGGCAACTTTAAAAAAAAAAGGGAGGGGAGGATAAATTAGGTCAGCTATTATCTAAAGGTGGATCACATTTTATATCTGCTTTGGGAAGAAAAATGAAGGGTTATGAGTGGATTGGACTAAAAAAACGAAACACCTTTGTCCAAAAAGTTACCAACAACAGAAAACAGTATCTCCCCAGTTTGTCTTCACTGATACTTGTTTTCATGAATGGAAGATGTTTCAGACAGGTGTAAAGTAAAGTTTAGTTAGAGTGATGAGGCCTTCGATTTCTGTATATGGATCCTTGAAATGAATACTTAAAAATAGGAAATAGGGAGAGAGTGACTGAGTATACAGGATTGGTTGCACCCAGCTACTTCCCCAAAACCCATCTGCCTTCTGCTCTTAAGAGTCAAGAGGATATTGAATGGTTAGAGTGAGTGGTCACATGCTGGTACATTGAGTGGCTGCCAGAGAATAGGCCAGCTTACTTTAGGTACTCATTCCAGCAGATACTGAGGGAGAAGGTTTAGTGGCAAATTTCAGAGCTTAGGGCACAGTACTACGACCAAGGCTAAGGTGGCAATTTTTTGAGTTTGGTAGGGGATGATGTTGGTTGCTCAAACGTGACACTTTATACTTCTGGACCTTCCTTTTGGCCTCTGACCCAGAGGCAGTGACAACGGGTGTTCAAATGGGGACATTGGATGTGGAGATGGTGAATTGAAATCCTCACAGTATTTGGTATTTCTGCAACACAAGTGGTAGAAATTGTATATTCTTATGCAGGCTGGAGCCTCCCTTAGCATCAAGTTCCCTTTTTGATGCATCAAGGTTTAGATCAATCACTAATCCAATAAAGAACATGCCATGGGTCATGAGAAAACCCTCCCACATGTCCGTCCCACTGTTGGTGAGCCCACCAGAGCCCTGAAATGGCCAACAGTGCAGGGTTTCTGCCTGGCTAGCTCAGTGGCTAATAAAGGGCCATGGTTCCTGTCTGCCGGTGATGGACAGAAATCAGGAACAGTAGTCAGCTCTCCACATCTCCTGCTTTCTCCCTCCCAGTTGATACTAAGCTTAGGTCATTTGACATTGAGTAACAAGAAAATAATTGTAAGAAAAACCATCAAGCCCAGTAAGAGAGAAGACAATACTTCAGCTGAAAAGAATCTTGTTTTAATACTTACAAGCTAGTGCTTACTGATCTTTCCCTACTCCAAAGCCTATTTCCTTTGAGATTGTTTAAAGCGATTTGAAATCCACTTGTCTTACGCATTGTATTGAAGGGAAGCAATAGTATGGGTGGTGTCAAGCCCTGAAAATAGTATTTTCAGGCCAAGATTATTATCCAGGTTTTAAAAGTACAGTAAAAGACTTGGAAGAGAACCAAGACTATCTTTGCCAATACTTACTCATAAACCGAACAAAGAAAAAAGACAAATTTGTTGTGGAATGTAATTCCCCCGATCTAATGACACTTGGCAGACCTAAGAACCTCTCCTGGCATTAAGGTAAGTGAACCCCCTCCACTGCTTTATGCTGTTTCTCTGACAAAAATCATAAAGAAGGGGAGCCCAACTGGTCAGCACCCCACAGGCATGAATCATGGCATGTTTGTCTTTGTGCCTCTCCATCATAACCAGCTCAATGAATTACAAATAGCAATGGCTCAGTTAAGACTTGATGAAGGAACAGGCACTAGACTGCTAGTTAAGATGCTCATGTCCTTCTCAGAATGCCTGGATCTGATTCTGGGATCTGGCTCCTGACTCCTGCTTGCTAGGAGGCAGCAGGAGGAGGCTCAAGTAACAGAGTTTCTGTCACTTACATGAGAAGCCTGAACTAAGCTCCCCATTTGTGACTCGAACTCCAAGTCTAGATCCAGACCCAAACCCAAGCCCAGGCCTGGCACCAGCTGTTGCAAGCATTTGGTGTGCAAACCACCAGAGAGGAGCACTCTTTTTCTCTAACTCACAAATTAACAACGCGTATGTAAAACAATGAAGTAGGCCTAAGCTGTCATGCAGTTTTAAAAGGATAGCTCACGTTTGTAAAAGGAAAGCAGTAGCTTCTCTGTGCCAGTCAAATGCACCTCTGTAAATGTTGGAGGGTGGTTGTGTTGTGTGCATCCACAATTCTATCTACCCTGTATCTGACAAGAAACTAGATAAGCAGACAGAAGAACAAAAAACCCAAGCATTTGGTAACTAATACTGTGAACTATGACACTGTATCCCATACACAGTTAAATCAGTTGCTCTTGGTTTCAAAAGGAAGCACCACTTACTAGTGTATCCACACCAAGGATCACTGAGCTGCAGAAGCGCAGCAGTCATCCAAGAGACTTCAGGCAACTGAGAGACACCCTCTCGTGGAGAAGCTGCATCGGCATCATTCTAATGTTGAGAGTCTTTCTCACCTGTTGCTGGTAGTTGCCATTTTTAGAAAGTGTTGAGCTAAAATCCAATTTCTGCATTTCAGGGGCCTAAACCTCAGCCCTGTTCCATCAAAGTAGCCTTTAAAGATGTGAGGATGCTCTCAGAATTTCAGTGAATGCCACTCATTCTTTCAGTCAACCCTCTAATGGCATGGTGACAGAGCTCTTGATCCATTCTGTCATTCTTATCCGAGTCCCTGAGATTTTGTCAGGGCATCTGCATTTGATTCTTGAGGCTGCCTCATTACCCCAATTGGGGTGGCTTGAACCAACAGAGATATATTCTCAAAGCTCTGTAGGCTACGAGTCTCCAGTACAGGTGCAAGCAAGACTGTTTTGCTGGAAGCTCTGAGGAAGTTTCTTCCTTACTTCTGTGCTGGCTCCCCTGGCAGTTGCTGACAAGCCTCGACACTCCTTAAGCCATAGACAGATCACTTCAATCTCTGCTCCTGGTACACAGCCATCTTTCCCCTGCATGTCTGCATCTTCATATGGAGCTCTCCTCTCCCTCTCTTCCCAATATCAAGTTAGACTAAGGACCAGCCGTACTCCAGTGTATTACAACTTAACTAATTCCATCTGCAACTACCCTATTATGAAAAGCAAATGACAATAAAGTCACAGGCTAAGGTTCTGGGGGGTTAGGATTTCAACTTACAGAAGGACACAATTCAACTCATAACAAACTGTAGTAAAAATGAAGCACCCTGGACTAATTGCATGGCCCCAGATGTGACTTGATGCCTGCATAATACAGAAATGGCCCATTCTGTCTCTGGTTCAGGATTCTGAGCTCTTACCAAAAACTTTCTGGTATAGCAGAGACTTCTAAATAATTGGATCAAGTTGTCATCTCATCTCAAGCTTTCGGTCAAACAGGACACCAAGGTTGTTTTGCAAACTTTTGTTAAGGTAGGTCTCCTATATTCCTCAGTGTCTGTAGCCCTCACACGATGCTGGCATGTACTTAGGTGAAAAGCTTTTGAGGAAGATGATTCACTAAGCCTACAAAGTGGACAACAGCCTAGTCTCAAAACATTTCCATTTTCACTACACTTTCCATGCCCTCTGAGGCTGCTTCATAGATCTGTTAGGAGAGACCTTTCAGAAAGAATAAATTACTATGTTTTTATATACTTAAACCTTAATAGATCCATTTTTGCTTGAAAAAAATAAACAGATTTCTTTGAGAAGTAAACCGAGGCAAAGAAAAACCCTGCATGAGGAGCTATCAAGATTTACAAAGATCTCCATGTGTGCATGTGTCTTCCTCTCTGTGTGAATGACTTCAAAATGAGTAAATCTTTGTTAAAAAGACTTATAAAGGGGCCAGCACAATGGCACAGAAGGCTAATCCTCCATCCTGTGGTGCAGGCATCCCATATAGATGTAGGTTCTTGTTCCAGATGTTCCGCTTCCCATTGAGCTCTCTGCTTATGGCCTGGAAAAGCAACAGAGGATAGCCCAAGTCCTTAGGACCCTGCACACATGTGGGAGATACAGAGGACACTCCTGGCTCCTAGCTTCAGATCACCTCAGCTCTGGCTGTTGTGACCATTTGGGGAGTTAACCAGCAGAACTTTTTTCTCTCTCTCAATCCTTCTCTCCAAAAATCTACCTTTCAACTAAAAAGACTCATGATGAAAAACCACCATACCAGGCACAGCATCAGAATGAGAAATGTCAAGACTCCTCTGGCAGGTGTATGAAATCTACACAAAATTTAAGGAAGAAGTGTAAACCCAAATTCATCAATTCTGTGAAGATAAAATGCCTCCCTCTAATGCAATTTTAATGTATCCAAATTAAGGAGACCAACCCAAATATATTCACTAAGTGGTTTTCTCCTGGAATTAGAACTCTCAAGACCTGAACATCTGTGTTATTGACCTGACACAACTATTTTTCCTTCTCCTATTCATTTCTCCCTATATGAGAGCCTTGAAATCAACCAAAAGAAATAACCCAGAAACTGTTTCCGCATTGAAAGAATTTTCTGGAAAGACAAAAACTTTTAAGTAAAAATAACAGCAGAGGGTAAGGAGGTGGCTCTTCCTTGTGCTGAAGGGGTTTTCAGATTTATGGCAGAAGTGTCAGAAACAGGATGTAATATCCTTGTGACCCCTCCCACTTCCCCCAAACAAAACCATTATACCCTTGATGAATTATTGACTTTAGAGTTTTATCTTAGCCATGAATAATCACAAACTTGGGAGTCTCAGGGCACAGTTCATAAACAAATAATTATATCACAATGATAATTTTTCAGAAATTGCAACATCAATCATGGCCATGTTATTATCAACTGCATTTTCTGGTTGCCTCTATTCATCAAGCCCTCTCCCTCCCACCCTTCTGCACCACACAAGCAAAACTCATCACCAGATTGCCTCTTATTTACACATCACTCAAAGCAGGACAGAGCAGGCATGCACAAAATGGGCCAACCCAGCATTTATGAGAGATGGGTTTTCATTAAGAAAGTTCAAATTAAATGCATTGAGAAAGACGGAAGGGTAAAGGTAATTAATTATTCCAGACTCCCCAAAAGAAGAAGTCTTTGAAAAGATCTCATTCAGGAAGATAAAAATGGACAGAAGGTTTATACCATTTCGGGCAGTACAAATAAAGAACATGGAATTAGTCTGAAAAGAGAAGCAAATAGCAGAACAGTGATGTGCCACTATTTTTCTGTTCACAGTGCATGCACGCGCACACACACACAGCTTGGGCCCAGTTCTGCAATTCTGCCTGCACGTGGAAGTGACAAGTAAAGAAGGGTATGGAACCTGATGAAGTCTAATTAACCTTCTCTGTGTCTACATATGCACATCAGTCAGAACTGCCAAGGATGCTGGGTTTGATCTAAACCACTTATCTTAGATTATGGCAAAAGGCAAATTATTTCTAAAGAAATCAACCATACAAAGCACCTGCAGCTGAGCTACGTTTCAAAGTATCACTTATGGTCATAGGACTATTCAAAAGATAACCTGCCCGTCATAAGAACAATGACTTGCAAAGCAAGACAGAGAAAGCAGCCTAGTAAGATTAGATCATACAAAAGTTAAATCTGTCACACAGTGGGGTCTGCTACTAACTCATTGTGCAAGACTTTCTCACCAGTCTGTATTTCGTAATTGACAAGGTTTTTAGGCAAAGCAGTGTGAGTTAAAATGACCAATAGGGGCCCTGGTGCAATGTTTAGCAGCTAAATTCTCGCCTTGCAAGCACTGGGATCCCATTTGGGCACTGGTTCATCCCCAGTGAGCACTGGTTCATGTCCCTCCAGCTCCCTGCTTGAGGCCTGGGAAGGCAATAGAGGATGGCCTAAAGTGTTAGGACGCTGTATCCATGTGGTAAATCCAGAAGAAACTCCTGGCTCCTGGCTCTAGATAGGCTCAGCTCTAGCCATTACGACTACTTAGGGAGTTAGCCAGCAGATGGAAGATCTTTGTAAATCCACCCATGAATAAATCAATCTTTTAAAATGATCAATAGAAACTATAGAAACACTGTAAGTGTTCAGTGTACCCTTTTATACCATACAGCTAGCTTCCACCCTCTTTGCTGCTCTTGTTTTAAATTCTTAGTTTCTAAAATGTACCTGTATTATCATAATCCACCTGCCTTAAGGTCAACGTTAAAAGATAAACACCTTAAAAAGACAAAAGTGGAATGGGAAGCAGGAAAGATAAACATGCACAACTCCTAGACCATGGTCCAGCAACATTTCTAACCACCTGCCTCTGAGCATCTTCCATGCTCTAGCCCAAAGCTGTGTGCAGACCCTACCCACTGTCTCCAGCCCGTCCCCCCACCAACAGCTCCTCCTACAGCCCAGCACTCTTCTATCCCTTGCTCCTTCCTGCACAGGAACAGGTCGTGCGGGATCCTTGCCATTTTTCCCACGGAGGGACAATTTGACCTGTCTTAACTTTCCCTTATCATACTTCCTTCAACCATCACCCTATTCAGTGTGATGAGTCAGCCAGGAAACCAACAGCTCTTCTAGAAAACCAATCCTTTGTAAAAAGCTGGGGAGGGGGGGGAATGCTTTGAATGCTGAAAATCTAAAAAGTGATTACAAAAGTACACCTAAACCAACAGCTCTCCCCCTTCTCCAGCCCTGAACCCTCTGGTAGGACTAGGAGCCCAGAGACAATCTCACCTAGTCACTGCCCATCCACCCACCTCCTTCTTGGAATAGGACTTCACTGCGATGGAGAGAATCTGGGCAGTGAGGACAAAGATGGAAGAAATCAAGAAAACCTATATCCATGAATTGTTCATGAGAGCTTAGAATACCAGGAAATAAAGGTGCCTTGTAGTACACATCTCTAATTTTGAATAAACAGAAGATTCCCAATGAGAGTTTTAAATATAACACTCTAAAATACAGGCAAAGGTAGAAAACCTAGTATTGTATCTAACATGTCATGATACATTTATATGTCAGCAAGTTAAACTTGTAACTTGTACTAAGGCACTACATTATTGTGATAATACAGGAGAAAATGGCAGGAGGGAAAGATGGGGAAGGGAGGAAAGGGAGGGGTAAATCCCCATACCTATAAAAATGTATTATGTAAAACAATAAAAAAAATGAAACTAAAGAAATCCACAAGACCATACAAGCAGTTAACAAGCTTCCCAAGGGCAGAAAGCTGCAGTCTACCTTGGCTAGACTCCTGGCTTCCCTCAAAAGCCCTGGGTCCTTACATATCTGGGGTTCAGACATCACCAGAAACCTCTACATGGAAATCACATGGAAAAACAAAGGATGCTGATGATCACTCAAAGGGCATGTTTCCCAAATACAAGTGTGCCTGGTATCTCTTTAATAGCATTTTCTAGGATGAGGACACTGGCAATTATTTCTCATTTTGAACATTTTAAATAAATGAGACGAGCTCTCAGATTTATTTCTCTGGTCTTTCCACCTGATTCCCCTCTACACAGCTCTGGATACTTACATAGAGTTGCCCAAGTTAGAGACATTTTTCAGACATTGATTAATCTATAATTCTTTGAAGTAGGGAAACATTATTATCTCCACTTTACAGATGTGGAAACTAAGACACAGGGGTTAATGACTAGCCCAGAGGTCAAACATGCAGTCAATTGCAAACGTGGATTTTAAGCAGAATCTCCCCCTTCTGCTCTTAGCTTTAATTCCAATTGGTTCTTAACTCATCGGCCCTGTTTCACATCAGAGCCGCCTCCCACATCCAGCTCCTCCTTACATTTTGCCTGAAGGCCCACAATACACTTCCTGAAAGACCACTGGCATTTTTCTTCCTGCCATCAGCGTTTGTCCCCCTTTTCATGCCTTTGCGCATCAACAAGAAACAACTTCTATATGAAGTAGTCTGAAACGGTTTTTGCATTACTAAACAGCAGTGTTTTCCTAAAATTTTAATCACAAACAGAAGCCCTGTAGTTCTGTAAAACCCTTGAATGTGGAAGTTTTGCATAGTGTCTGGACATAGCCTACAATTAATTGAGGATTTACTCAAACCAGGCCAGGAGTATGAAGCTGGATGAAGTATTACCCTCAGCCCTCCAGTTGTTCACAGAGTAGAAGGAGAGACAAATGCAGAAGTTAATCATTACAACAATATGGCAAGTGACATGACAGACATATATGCCTAGTCTTAGGGATATACTCGGGGATGACAAATAATTCTGCCATGAAGGTAGAGAAAGCTCCCATGAGGAGG
This sequence comes from Ochotona curzoniae, assembly GCF_017591425.1. Classification (NCBI taxonomy): domain Eukaryota; kingdom Metazoa; phylum Chordata; class Mammalia; order Lagomorpha; family Ochotonidae; genus Ochotona; species Ochotona curzoniae. The sequence continues at coordinate 31,702,303 of NW_024467122.1, read as the reverse complement.
GAATGCTTAAAGTAAGACTTGAGCATTGAGTAAGATTTAATCATGGATGCTACAGGAAGAATGATTTCTCTACAGCACAGCAACATCCCACAAGCATGAAAAAGCTTGCAAGTCATTTAATATGGAGTAAAAGCTGTATCCAGGGGTTTGCCTAGAGGTCAGATGACTAGCTCATGAACCCAGATCAAGTTCTGCAAACCAAGCCCTATCCCCACATCCATTGCCGCTCTCCCCCACCAAGAGTTCTTGGTCTCTAATTTGTATGTATTTCTTTGAAAAGTAGAGTGACAGAGAAAAAAAGGAGAGACACAGTCATCTTGCATCCATTGGTTCACTCGCCACATGGCTGCAAAAGCCCAGGAGCCAGGAGCTTCATCCAGAACCCTCATGGGGATCCAGGGACCTAAGAACTTAAACCACTTTCTGCTGCTTCCCATGGTGCATTAGCACGGAGCTGGATCAGAAGCGGAACTTTCAGGACTCAAATCAGTTCTGCCACTGCCATACATGATGCTTAACTCTCTGCACCACCTAGATTCTGGGTTTTAACATAAAAGCATGCTCTCCTCACTAAGTCTCCCTTCAACATCACTGGGCTACACATGCCCCAGAAGAGGCATCTCCTTTGGTTCATACAAAGGAGTCCTGTAGACAGCAGCAGCTCTACACAGGACCTATCATGACTACTGTGCCTGAGAGCTCCAATGGCTTCCTATAGGCAATGGGAAGTTTCATGGATTCTACTCAGAGAAGTAACACAGTGAGAGTTTGGTTTGTTTTGTTGTGTGTGTTCGTTTGCTAAAAAAAAAAAAAATGTTACTCTTGGGGTAGCTGAAGAATGATCTGGATTAAAGAGAGATGGGAGTAATACTTAAAACAATTAAAATTTAGGAGAGCGGTGTCACAGAAGTCAGTTATGGAAACTGCTTTCAGAAGGCAGAATAACCACCAGCGCCACCTGTTCTCCCTAAGTCAAATAAGAACTGAACTTGCCAACAATGAGAATAACAAAGATGCAATGAACTCGGACACCATATAGCAGCTGTCCTTTCCAAATATTTGGTGAAAGAATGGAAAAGAAGGGCTTTATTCTTAAGAAATATACCTTGACACTAACTGGTATGTGCTTTCCCTTGAAAAACTGTAGTTTTTTTTTTTTTTTTTTTTCCAATGGGCTCAGAGCAAGCAGACCAGAAGCAAAGTCTTAACCCCAAGAAGTGCATCTTACCATCCTCTTCCCTGGGTGCTTCCCACTGGCCGATTCCTCAGCGAGGCTCTGAAACTAGCCTTTCAATCACAGACAGTACTGTGCACGCAGAAGGCTGAGGCACATAACATGTTTGCATCAGGAAAATTCTGTAGAAACGTCATCCCTGAGAACTCTGGCACAACTTCTCTGATAAACCTTTGTGGCTCTTGTGTGATATCTAGTTTTAAAATGAAACTCCTTTCAAGAAAGAGAAGCTCATGGAAGTATAATAATAAAATTTTATTTTATGCAAGAAGCACGAGCTGGGTCCCAAACCGGGATGAAACTGGGTTGAGAGAGGATCATCATGCCCAGTTCAGCAGCACCCACAGCCATCACCATTGTAACAAAGATTGCTGGCTGACTACTCATCTCCATTCTCCTTGATAACAGAGCCCAAAATTTAGTGAGGCATAGGGTGGCCCAGAATAAAATATTTTATTTCCTAAGCTCATTTGCACCTGGATATAGCCACGCGACAAAGTTCCAGTGAATAGGAACTTCTAGGAAAAGTCAAAGAGGAGAAACAGCATCTTTCTGCTTTGTCTTTCCTCTTTATTCTAACCTGCAACCCAGACATGGTAACTGCATTTGCAGCAGCCCTATTGGATAATGAAACAACTTTGAAAATAAGCCAAGGGGAAGTGTAGGGAAGCAGGAAATCCATACCCTCCATGGACTATCTACTTCGAACCTCTTCTTCATAAGACTGAATCAACTCAGTTAAACTTTGTTATTTCGGTAAGGAGGATTTATCTTTGCTAAGAGATTCAATTTTTAATTGATACAACTGCTGTATTAGATTCATTTCACATATTGTCTGGTGACTAGTTATTTATCACTGAAGCATATCCCTTAGTTTTCTGCAAAAGTGTTCCTTTTGATTTGCGTTGCACTTTATGTATTCTGGTACAAGAATTGAAAAGAATCAGAAATTAAATATGGGAAAAGCTGGAAGCACTGACATCCTAAGAAGAATGCAGTAAGGTTCTTCAGCCCAGTAGTCAACAGTTATCAAGCGAGGACTTCTGAAATGGCTAAATCTTAAAACAGTCAAAATTGGAACCAATTCTGACTGCAATGACAATGCAGGGACAACTTATATTTCATTTTTTGTGAGTTGAATCTTCTGCGAAATCCCTTATTTTTGGAGGCATCATTTGAATGGTTCCTAAACAGCCAAACTCAAAGAAATGCTCATGGAAGCCTGCAAACAACTCAGGGAATGGACCAGGAAATGCCTCAATGAACTTCTACAGACAAGCAACTACTAGAGAAAACTCAGGGGCTCACCAATATCTTTCAAGCACGAAACTGGGAAAATCCTTTCAAGGAAGCTGGGCCACAAATAGAATACTTATAAACAGCCTGCACTTTCCTGGAGATGCAACATACTCTTTGCTGGACAACTTTTTATGTTTTTTTTTTTTATTATTAACGTTGTATTATGTGATACAGTTTTATAAGCACTGGGGAGTCCCCCCACCCCTCCCATACCCCTTCTCCCATAGTGGATTGCTCCATCTTGCTGCATAACCACAGTTCAACTTCAGTTGAAATTCTTCCATTGTAAGCATGTTCCTAGCATAAAGTCCAGCATCTTATTAGGAAACCTATAACATGAACCACAAATTGGTCTTTAACAAGTCTCACAAAATTTCCAAACATTGAAATGTTCAGATTCAGCGTGTTCTCTGATTACAATGCAATTGAACTAGAGAGCAGCCACGAAAAGGTAACTGGAAAATCACTATATGGTTGAAAACTAAGAAACCAACATCTAGATGAAAGGGGAATTATCATGGAAATCAGAAAACAACTGAACAATTATGAATGCTATTTATCGGGCCCAGCTTGGTAGCCTAGTGGCTAAAGTCTTTGCCTTGCATGTGCCAGGATCCCACATAGGTGCCAGTTCATATCCCAGCTGCTCTACTTCCCATCCAGCAGTGGAGGAAAATCCAAAACCTTGGGACCCTGCATCCATTTTTCACCTCCAGCCTTTGGATTGGCTCAGCTCTAGCCATTATGTCCACCTGGGGAGTGAATCACCCAGTGAATGGAAGATCTTTCTCTGTCTCTCCTTCCTTTTGTAAATCTGACTTTCCAATTAAAACAAGAAGAAGAAAGAAAAACACTACTTATCAAAACCTGAAGGACTCAAAGCATTTCCTACTGGAAAATATGTAACCCTGTAAATAAGAAAACAAAAATGACTGGGGGAAAACATCTCATCAGTAATTAAAAGGGAACTGATCATAGGATGGGTATTGTGGTATAGCATCCCAGTTCAGGTTGCCTTTCCAACCTTCCTGCCAACACACAATCTTTTTCTTTTTAAAAGATTTATTTATTTTTATTACAAAGTCAGATATACAGAAAGGAGGAGAGACAGAGAGGAATATCTTCCGTCCAATGATTCACTCCCCAAGTGAGCGCAACGGCCGGTTCTGCGCCGATCCGAAGCCCGGAACCAGGAACCTCTTCCAGGTCTCCCGCACGGTTGCAGGGTCCCAAAGCTTTGGGCCGTCCTTGACTGCTTTCCCAGGCCACAAGCAGGGAGCTGGATGGTAAGTGGAGCTGCCAGGATTAGACCTGGTGCCAAGCCGCTGGGCCCCTCAACACGCAGTCTTACAGATAGAAGGTGATGGCTCAAGTTGCGAAGTCCCTGGCACTCACATGGCAGAGCTGTACTCCTGGCTGTTACCTTTGGTCTGGTCCAGCTCGGGTTGTTACGAAACATTGGGAACCGAAACAGCAGATGGGAGATTTCTGTCTCTGTTTCTGCTCCTGCCTCTTTCTCCTTCTAGATCTGCTCTCTACGTTTCAAATAAATTAAAAGACTTGCTTTTAAAATCATAAAATCAAGTCAAGGATGTAGAGAAGATGAAGTCATAATAAAAACAGAAACTGGTCACTGAAAACACCCTCAAAGAAACAAACGTCATGGAGTTTCAAGATCATCGCAGCACTCAATGTCACCACATCAAATCATTGTACTGAAGTACTCCACGCACAAGCAGCCAGAAAAGTGAATCAAATAAGCCAACTTTTAAAGCATCTTCACCCAAGAACAGTAATAAATCGGGATCTTTATAGACAATTTATAAAAAGATGAGCTTGTACTTGAAGTTGCTTTTCAGTAAGAGGCATTAATCACCCTGAAAGAACAAGAAAGCAGCTCAGAAAACGCATGTGGCTTTTGGGCTATTCCTTGGCCAAGGGGAAATTGACTTTTAGAGTCTACCACCTAGTCAGAGTTGTGGCGAAATCCTCAGATTTCCCTGGTTTTGTGTTAAAACTCAAATTTATATCTTAACAACTTGTATAATACTCTAAGAAGGGTTAACTGGACACTCACAATGCCTGAGGCCCACCTACAACTCATCTCTGGGAAGTTATCTGAATTCCCATTTTACCCATCAGTAAATACAAATCTTCTTAGAGGAAATCTTACCAACTAAACCTCCAAGTATCTCCTCCTTTTAAATGTGCTGAGGTACACTCAAGCAGAAATAGTCATCCTATGAGTAGACATGACAGCAACTGAACAAAAAATGCAAGAGAAGCAACCAACAATACAAATAAGCCTAGAGAAAACCCATGAATTATCAAATAGGAATCTGAAAATCACAACGACGGATGCAAAGTCTGTACTAAGAATTAAGGCAAGTCTTCAAGTTACAAAAGGACTGAATGGCAAATTTTTAGAATCAAAACTTTAAAAACTGAGGAATCCAACGAATGTGTTTAACAGAGAATTAGACACATTTGAGGACATGAAAGTCAATGTTCACAAACATAGTGAAAGAAATAGTTTCTATAATCTCACCAAGGACATTCACCTTAAAAATGTGATGTTGAAGGGAACTGAATGCTTTAAGACAAACAAAGAGATTTCTTACCTTTATCAAACATAAATTTCCCACTCATTTGAATTTGCTGTCTTACCAAATAATTTTGTTCCCATTTTGCTTCATTTTTCCATGAACACGATTGACAGTGTTAAAACAATTCTTGATAACTTACATTTCAGAAGTAAAACAACTTGTTAAAACAATTGTTAGATAAGTTACATTTCAGATCCACAGATTCATGTACAACTTCAATGTAAGCCAAAATGTCTGCTCACTCCACTTCATTAAAGTTTCTTAAAATTATATCCCATCCGAGTAAAAAGAGCCATGTGGAATTACTGAATTACCGTAGGTCATGTTCCAGTGGCTGGTGGTCTTGACAGAATTCTTGTCTGCAGGTACCTACAAAATAAGAAAAACAATGATAAATGACAAAGCAAAAACTTTCTATGACAAAACCAGATAGAGGCAGGGTCCTGTCTAACAGGAAAACTTGAATACAGAACATGTGGGGATGGGGAAAGGGAGGGGAAATAGGCTCAACACAACTTCCTGAAAAGCACCTCATTCCACTTTAGATTTAGCCGAGCTCCAAGGTCAGGCCCCACAGATGGGGTCCTTCTAGCAGCCACTAAGAGAAGAAATTCAAGAGGATTTTATTTCGAGAGTAACCTCAGCATTCCAGTGTCCAGTCAGATTTGTTACATATTTATGTTTCATGGTGACAATACGTATTGTTCATTATAACAAAAACAAAAGGGCCCAGCATGGTACCCTTGTGCCTAAGATCCTCTCCTTGCACATGTTGGGATCCCATATGGGTGCTGGTTTGTGTCCTGGTGGCCCTGCTTCCCATCTAGCTCCCTGCTCATGGCCTGGGAAAATAGTAGAGGACAGCCCAAAGTCTTGAGAGCCTGTACCCGTGTGGGAGACCCAGAAGAAGCTCCTGTGTCCTGGCTTCAGACCAGATCAGCTCAGCTCTGGTCATTGTGGCCACTTGGGGAGTCAATCAGAGGATGGATGCATGGAAGATCTTCCTCTGTCTCTCCAACTCTCTATATATTTCACTTTCTAATAAAAATAAGTCATTTTAAAAGAAGGATGAAAACAAAAATGTTCCAAACATATCATGACCTGTTGGCCTTGAATTACAGCTAAGAAAATACCAACTCTCCATCAAATTTTAGTTTCAATCTTATACAAAAGACAAAAATTATTTCCTAAAATTATTGTGTCCCTATCACGCAAATTAAATAGTAAGGTCTGAGACTTAAGTGATTTGCCCAAGGCAGAGAAGCACAAGGCAAATGAAGAGTAACCAGAGAGCCCTGGCCTTTACATTTATCATGAAAGAAAATGCTGTTCACAATTGAGAACAAAATCCTCCCCAAACCATGGCCATTAGCCCTCGCTTGGCATTCAGGAAGCTACAGGTCATGGAAGTTATAAGCACCTGCATTGGAGTCCAACTAAGGTTGTCATTCGTGCTGCATCACTGTCTAACACAGCTGCCTCTCCAAGCCAGGCTGTCTTCTTTGCAACAAATACCAAGAAATGTGAACAACACTTTCTAAGTGTCTAGCACACAGTAAGTTCCCCAAAACATTAATTACATTAACTGTCACAACATACTTGATACTTCCCCCAACTGTCTGTGCCAGTCACGACCTGCTTGTAGAGCTCAGGTATTTGTGGTATATTGGGTTGCCTCTATATGAGCAACAATCTACTCAGACGACAACATGTATATTAATCAAGCACACAGAAGGATCAACACCTTCACCTCTGCTTGGATTTTGGTCCTAAGTCAAAATACCACTTCAAGGATGCAGAGCTTGAAGAGCATGCCACGCACAAAACCCTTCTTCGGTTCTCACGCGTGGGGCCTAGGAAAAGCTAGGAACTTGAGAAATCTATTGCAGCTAGAGATGTCATCGCTGCCTCCTCTTTGAGCACAACTTCCTAACCAGTGAGCTCCGAAGTCGATGGCTTCCTCCCTCAAATTTCAGTTTACCCTCAGGATACCGTAAGCCGTCATCTCTTAGTACCTTGATGTGGATAGAGTTGGGAGGCAACAGAGTACAGGAGTGCTTGTGCAAGGATCACCCAAGAACCAGGGAATATAGCTTAGAATGCTCATTGTCTGCCCTTCCATCAAAATTCCTTGCCCATGAAGTATCTGATCTATGGAGTGCACACCTTTGCAGCATGATGATCGATCAAAAAAATATTTGTTACTCTTAAACACTGTGGAGACCACCAGTGTACAGGGCAATTAATTTGTTATATTGTCTTGTTTAGCTATTTTTTTAAGCGTATTTCTGTGACCCCAATCAATTTGCCAACTCAAAGTTACACTCAAATCTCTTGGGTCTCCCTCCCCCCAAACCGGCAGAGATGGCTAGAAGTCAAAAACATTTTGAAAACACACCTTAATGAAAGTCCACTTTTCCATCAGATCTATCACATTAGAATGGGAAAACAAAATGCTTTGTCGCTTCTAATAAGCACAGAGAGCCTGACAAGGTAATGACTTCTTTCTCCCCTGGCGTTACTCTCAGATATAATAATGCCTACATGTGATTTTGATCTTCAAAGATGCTGCTACTGAGTAAAAAGTAAATCCTTGGACTTGGCCTTTGGGTGTGGATCTCTCAGCCAGTGACACCAAAATAAAGATGAGCGAGATGTGAATGAACCAGACTCCTGCCTCAAATGGTTTATGACAGATGATGATATATGATGAGAATACAAAACCCTGATGATAATAGGTTTATTTATCGATTGCAAATAAAATTCATGAAGTGTGAAGCTGCAAACTGCACTGGAGGGAATTGGGCAGGGAGGCCATCAGAAAAAGTGTATGCAACACAGAAATGGAGCAAAGTGATGCCTGATGGAGCCAGGCTGGACTTGAAGCAGGGACGGGGGCAGGATTCGGACCTTGCTGCTGACCTGCTGAAGACCTTGGGCAGAAGACACAGTCCTCACTTTGTCTCCACCACTTCATTGGCACGTTAGGCTGTGTGCAACAAATGCAGGCCTACATGGACGGGCATGGGGTTTCAGGAAGCTAATGTTCCAGAACTGGCTCTGCTGTTCCTTCAGCAGGAACTAGAATGCCCATGGCCTCCATTTACTTTCTTATCAGAGTAAAAGATATGATCCATTCAACACGCACGATATACAGTGTGGAGCCTACTAATGAAAAGTGAAGTGAGGAGTATTTCTTAGGAGGAGCACAACAGGGAGCATCACAGGACATTATGGTTTAAACAACACATTTATATTTTCCAAGGACTTGAAGATGCTTACCCAAAAAATGAGTTTAAGAGCAGGAAGATATAAGCAGCTTTTCAATTCCCAGATGGAGCCTCGGAATTCCCCAGGGAAAAGGATTGTCCACTGGAGTGGTCATTTTTGAATGATTTGCACACCAAAGGGAGTGGATAATCCCCAAAGTGCACAACTGAGTGTCCAACATCGCTGAGACAGTGCACTGTCTACAGAATGGCTTTGTTCAATATCGTCAGGAATTGGTACCCTATAACATCACCAAACAAGACCAAAAGAAAAGCATCTCTGTCCTATCTACTGGCAAATCTCCAGAAGTTGGATCACAGGAAGCCCTTCACGACACACTCTCCTAAGGCGTGACAGGGACAGATTTCCAGACAGTCATGACAAGTATAGTGATTGAAGAGAATAACTGACTTCGGCTTAGATGAGTGACAGTAAAAATGCTGACGTAGATGGCATCTTCATGAAGATGACATGGGAGATCGGCTCCCTACTCCAGCCTGGGGAGTGAAACAGCAGATGGAAGATTCCCTTCTGCATCTGTAACTATCTCTTAAAGGAATAACAGGAACCATTTAAACACACACGTGTGCTCGTGCACACGCACACACAAACACACACAGAGCTGGTGTCATGGCTCTATAGGCTAATCCTCCACCCCGTGGTAGCACTGGCATCCCATATGGGTGGGATAGCCCAAGTCCTTAGGACTTGTACCCATGTTGAGAGACCCAGAAGGGGCTCCTAGCTCCCAGCTTTGACTCAGCTCAGCCTTGGCTGTGGCAGCCATTTGATGCGTGAAGCAGGGGGGTGCAAGCTCTCTCTCTCGCTCTAGCTCTCCTCCTCTCTGTGTATCTACCTTTCAAATAATAGTAAAAAAATTTTAAAGCACACACAATATCTCATTTGAAAAACATGGAATCTGTATTCTTTTCAGTTGTTGCCCAACAAACTTCCACCAATTTGTAACTGGTGTAACAACCTAAGATATGCAAATATATCATCTAACAGTTTCCAGAGGTCAGGAAATTACACAGGAATCAGCTGGGCCATCTCTCTGGTCTTACCAGGCTGCCACCAACATGTCAGCGAGAGCGGCATCTTGTCTAAGGTGTGGGGTCTTCCAGGCTTGGTGACTTTTGGCAGAATTCAGTTTCCTGTGATTACAGGTCTGAGGATCTCAGTGCCCTAATTCCTGCCACACAGCCCTCCACAACATGGAAGGCTGGGTTTGAAAGCCCAGCTAATAAGTCCTCTGACAACTGCTGTTTGATCTGTAGCTTCTTTCAAGCCTTGCCTAATTAGATTAGAGGCACTTGGGACCACTTGCTTTTGACTAAAGTCAGCCGGTTAGCGACATTAAATACACCCCAAAAATGCCAGGTATTTTTTGTTTGTTTGTTTGGGTTGGGTTTTTTGCTTTTTTGTTGATGTTTGTTTTGTTTGCTATTCAATCACAAAGAACAGCCTTTCATTGATTAGAAACACATGAAAGGCTCCGCCCACACTCAAGGGAAAGAAATTATACATGGACATGGTTATGGTGGGGGTCAACACCAAGTTCCACCTGCAACAGGAGCTCTCTCCATATTCTGGCAGCTTCGCTTCATAACATTTTCTTTTTCTGATGCAAGGAAATACAGAAACAAGCCCTTCCTGCCTCCCCCCACCCACCCCACACCCAGTATTGTACCCAGATTGTGGTCATTGTTATCTGACATTGGGAATAAACTCCATGGGAAAATTTTTATCCCCCTAACCTGGCAAGTTCTCATTCTTCCTAATACTTTTCTCTTTCCTCATTTCTGTCTCTGGGGAAAAAAGAAGCAGGTATACTGTAGGGATCTCACAGTCACTTCAAAATTCCCATGGGTTTGATGAAACAGTCCCAGAGCAGATTATAACACACAGCAAGATCTTCTAATGACAGCAATCGGAACAGCAGTTTTCGACACGAGAAAAAGGTGCAGGGGAGGTTCAACCCCAACACATGGCAACAGATGTACCACCAACCACCAGAGTGAAATCTCTTGTTTAGCAGAGAAGTTATCTCTGATCTCTGCACTCCCCACCTCCATCTCTGGCTTTGCCAGGCACCTGCAGCTCCTGCCAGCAAACTTCTGACCCCATCCCTCAGTCCAGCACACAAGGGCTTAGCTTCTCAACATTATCTTTTCCAATAGAAAAAAAAGATGTTTGAGGTTAATGTGAGCATTGGCGCTTATATAAAAAAGAAAGGAAGGACAGAAGGGAGAAACCAACCAACCGACCTGTTCTGTCTGTATCTCTCCTGGATCTGCACATGTACCTGTCCCTGCTCCATCCACTTCTGATCCTCAATCCCTCCTGCTTTCTGCTGCCCAGTACAGCCACCACTTTGACCCACCCCCCAGGCCTTCTGTCACTCCTGTCCTGGCTCCCACTCTCTTTAATCCGTGATATAGTAGTTCTCTGAAAGGAGAAGCTCTTTGCATCACAAAACAAATGGGGTCAATTCACGTAGCAAAATGGGAAAGAGAACATTTTTGATAGGGCAAGAAAAAGGAAGGGAAATAAACACAACTAGACCACCAAAAGACCACAGACCCTTGACTAAAATCTCCATAATACAAAATGAATTCTGCAGACTCAAACTAAATCTGACTTTGTATAGGAAGTTGTGTTATAATGAGCACATTGTCGAAGTGGCATTCCGCTTCAGCATGGCAGCAACATTTCCCCAGGTTCTACCTGAAAGCAAGTCATTGTCCTCAAGCTGCAGGTCGGGAGCCAGCATTGTGACACACAGCTCAAGCTGCTGCCTGCAACACTGGCATGCCATATGAGCACCGGCTCCAGTCCTGCCTGCTCTACTTCCCAGTCAGCTCCCTGCTAATACGCCTGCGAAAGCAACAGATGACTTAAGTACTTGAGATGCCCCGTCCAAATAGGAAATCTTCTTGAAGTTCCTGGATTAAGCCTAGTTCAGTCCCAGCTATTGCAGCCATCTGGGGAATGAACTAGTAAGTGAAAGATTTCTCTGAAACTCTACCTTTCAAATAACTGAATCTTTAAAAAAAAAAAAAAGGCAGTGGGAATGATACGAGCGCAGTGGCAAAAAAAGCTAATCCTCCTCCCTCTCACACCAGCATTGCATACAGGCGCCAGTTCGTGTCCCGGCTGCTCCACTTCCAATCTAGCTCACTGCCTATGGCCAGGGAAGGCAGTGGAAGATGGCCCAAAGCCTTAGGACCCTGCACCACATGGGAGATCCAGAATTAGCTCCTGGCACCTGACTTCAGACCTGCTCAGTGCTAGCCATTGTGGACATTTAGGGAGTGAACTAGCAGAGGACGACTTGTCTTTCTCTATAAAAATCTGCCCTAACGGCCGTGACAACCAGAGCCAAAGCCAGGAGCTTCTTTTAAGTCTTCCACATGGGTACAGGGACCCAGTGATTTGAGCCATTCTCCACTGCTTTTCCAGGCCATAAAGCAGCAATCTGGATGGGATTCAAACCAGCACCCTTATGGGATGTGGGTGCTAGGAGGTAGCCCACTGAGCCACAGCACCAGTCCCATCACTTGATTTGTACAAGCTGCAGCTTTCCCTTTATAAAATGCAAGCAATAAGCAGGGCACCCACTTGACAGTTACCACTATGAGGGTCAGGCTGGGTACATGCCTGGTGGTGTAATTAGCACCATAGTTCCTGTGTTGTGGCTATTAACACTACCTTTTAAGGAAAACAAGTCGACTCCAGCATAATGCTCCACAACAAATTTACCCTCCTGATTCACTTGACTATTGCAACCAGGCTGAGATTTTTTTTTTTTAATTTAGAGAGACAAACAAAAATTCCTAACTGGAGTTCCTAAATCTTAAGCATCAAAATCATCCTTTGAGGAGGAACGGGGAGAGGTCACTCATGAAATCCACCATTCAGTTGGACAGCATAAAGAAATATTGAAGATCTTTTGTAAGACACAGGATTATACTGTATCCTTGAAACTGCTCAGCGTGGGCACTAAATGTTTCATCACACAGATGAAAAGTGGCGTTGATATCTTAATTGGCCTCGATTATGACAATCATGCCCCATATACAGTCAAGCCATTCATGCTGTACCCTAGACTGCATATACTTTCGATTATACCTCCATAAAGCTTGGTAAGACATAGTCACCTGAGGCAGAAGCTATGCAAATGTCGCATCTGCCCCAAGATTGATGTCTCCTAAGCATTTGTCTTTTCTTTGGGGCTAGAGTTCTGTAGAGCTCGATTGACAATTTGAGATTGAAGTCTGTGCTCTTTTTCTTCTGTAAATGTGCAAGCGATGTCTTAAGAAGGTTGGGAGAAACAATTAGAACCATTATAGGGGTGGCCTTTCTGGAACTACAGTGAGCTCATGAGCTTATTTGAAATCCTAGACACGGAGTCAAGGGAAAGCAGAAGGAGACAAGAGGGTTCTATTTCTAATTAAAAGATCAACACACTTTGAAAAAAAATGTTTGAATATAAAACACATTGTTGGCTTCAACCATACTCTCAGCAAATGAGACACTAATTGTCTTTCTAAAATAATCCCTTGAACCATACACAAAGTTCAATTCCTTTATGAATGCCTTATGCATTAAATCAGATTCCATTCCATCAACGCACGTACTAGCCCTTTTCACAAAGAATCTGGCTGCAGGTCATGAGCTTTGTTTTCCAGTAAGGTCAAAAGTCACCAGATATGAAGCAAATTATAGAGAACAAAGATAAGGCCCAAATTAAATTCTCCCCATGGCTTGACTTCTGTAAGTGGGGCTTCCTTTGGTAGTTCTCCAAATTTAGTGTGGCTAAGGACTCACTTGAGATGCTTGGATTTGGGGCTGACACATTTCATCATTATTCATCCCATAAGACATTTACTCAGTGACTTATGCAGTGAGGATACCAACAAGATCTCCGTCTTCATCAATGATTACTGTCCAGTAGGGAATGCAAACAATAAGCAGACTATTACAGTAATGCCACCTGCAAAATGGTTAGCAGAGAGGTCCTCAATTTCCAGGTTCTGCCCAGAAGTCAGCGAGTCAAACCAAAAGAAGAGGAGAGTGAGTACCTAGGAGGTGCCAGGCCATTTGCTTGTCAGTAGGCCACGTGGTTCCATTTGCCAGGGAAAGGCCTAGCACTCTGCATAGGTGGTTCCCACACTAGGCCTGGAATCTGAGTCTTTCTGCCTCCAAGGGCCATGTTTGCACCCTAGGCTTGACCCTCACGGACAGCAGCTCCATTCAAGTCTGTGAAATGGCCCTCGAGTTTGGCCAGATGGTTTTTCTCAATGGGTCGGCACATCATTGTAGAGCATGGAGAGAAAAGACCAAATGAAAACATGCAATTATATGTAAAAGAAAAAAAAAAAAAGAAGAAAGAAAGAAAGAAAGAGACTTGGACATAGAGACTGTGGGCTCCCAAGCACTCTTGCACAGAGTTTAGGCAACTACTCCTTGGGATGTGGAAGACCTTGGCCACCAGAGGGCAGAGTATATGCTGAACAACCACCAAAATCCCAAGAGCTCTCTAGAGATCTAATGCTGCATGTGTTGTGAACTATCCCACTACTGATTGATGTTTGCCGTACTCCTGAACAGATGCAGAGCCAATAAGATATTTACACTAGAAGATGGCACCTGCTGACTGCATCTCAGAAGATGGCGGTAAGGATCTTCCCTATTTCCAATACTGTCAGAAGTGTAAACCTGGGATGATGCTGTGCTACAGTGGGTAAGCCACCGTCTGCAACACCAACACCAAGTATAAGCACTGGGTCAAGTCCTGGTCATCATACTGGCAATCTATCTCCCTGATGATGTGCGTGGGAAAACAGAAGATGGCTAATTACTCGAGGCCTGACCCTCCACATAGAATATTCAGAATAGGATACTCAGATGGAGGTCCCAGCTCTTGGCTTGGATCTAGCCCAGATCCAGTCATTGCAGCCAGCAGATAAAAGATTTCCTTTCTCTCTCTCTCTCTCTCTCTCTGCTTTCCTCTATTATTCTGTGCTCCAAATAAACATTTAAATACATATACTACATATAAAGCTGCACAGTTTATCCAACCATACAGAATGAAACCATGTTCAAACTACTACAGACTTTCGTGACAGTATGGAGTACAAAATTAACAGTTGATTTGGAAGTCAATATACTAATAGGCATATCATTAATATATTAATGATAATACCAGGGGTTTTGCCATCAGCTTAAAATTCATGTCCTGACTAATACTTACCAATTGTTACTTCGGTCAAGTCACTTAACCTGTATAAACACCAGTTTCCTCATTCATAAAACAAAACCTACCCAATAGGTTTACAAGTTACTGAGTGTAAATATTCAGTAACCGCTGTATAGTGTTCATTGCTAACCAAGAAATTAGATCTCTAAGATTGCTGTATTTCTTTTGCCACAAACCCCTTGAATTGCCCCCATCATTTTTTTGATCTCTTCTTCCTTTCAACAGAGTCAGAAGAAATTCTGTGTGATGCCTGAAACTTTTTTTCATGTAATTATTTAATTTCATTTAATTATTTAACAAGCAATATAAACTTGGTCAGGTCAGGAATATTGTGTCTCCCACATGGATGGCAAGGCCCCAAGCACTTGGGCCATCCTTAATCTTTTGCCACAGGTTGCTGGATGGGAAGAAGAGTAGCTGGTACTCAAAATCACGCCCTAAAATGGGATACTGTGTCACTAGTGGTGGTTTTACTTGTTGCACCCCAATACTGGCCCCTCATCACCTTTCTTCCCTCTTATAAACACAATGTTTTCCCAGACTAAGGCCAACTCTTCAATCTATAGCCTGCAGTTCTATCATTCCTTTTTTCTCTGGAAACTTGATTCTTTAGTCACCATTTACCATCCCTCCCTCCCGTTTCCCTGACCCTTTTACACCTTTAAATGTGATCTAGTCTTTTCTAGCATTAAAAATACTCAATCCCATTGCACATATCCCTCAAAATGCAGCCTCTATCCAGCCCCATTTTGCAATAAAACTTCTCAGTAGACCTTCCTACAACCCCAAATTTGTTTCCTCCTGCTCCTTGATCTGTACCCCATCTGTTTCCCAGGATGCCTTCATGGTCCTGCTGATGGGGCCACAGTTCCCCGTCAGGGCTAGTTGGTTCCCTTCTTACTCTACCTCTCAACTGTTTTGGCCCAGGCAGCCTGGGAACACTGTGTGCTTGGGCTCAGTAACACCTAAGTTACCCTTCATGTCCATGGCCAACTCTATCATCTCCTTCCAGCCTGTGGTGCTGGATTCTTCCACACGATGTCTCCAGCCCTCCCCTTGTCTTATTCTCCCTTCTCTCTGCTAACTCTCAAGGACCTTGTCACCATTTCCATAACCACAACACTTCACCTGGAAGTCACACAGATCCCAAGCTCAATATAGCTCAAATCAGACCACCTTCCCATCCCAGCTGTCCCCTCGTGCCACACATACATACAAATAAATCAACGTCCCCCAGTTTCACATCATGAAAATTATTTTCCTAAGCAGTCAGATATGGAAGTCAGAACTTCAGCAAACACTTTTAGTACTTTTCTTTTTTCCTCACTATTGGCAATGATTCCTGCTGTTTTGGTTATGAATACTTTCTTCCACATTCCCTTCCCTGTTTTCTTACATTGACCCCATAACCCACACCACCATGATGTGCTGCCTTCCTTTCCTCATTCCGGTCTTTACTGCTTAACCAGGGAGAAATCAATCATTAAATACTGGTTTTACCCATGTCATTTCTTCCTCATGTTTGAAACCCTGTGCCAATGTCAGTGTTTTGGGGTCAAATTCAGATTCCTCAATGAGTTTGAAATTTCCCTTTCTCAAGTGGCCTTTTCCTATCCCTCCAGCCACACCTCATGCCATCCCTATGGTCCTCCTCAAGCCTTGCTTCCTCCCATGTCAGAACCCATCGGTGAGGGTGAATTCACTTGAACAGCCATGATGTGCCTGGACCCACAGGAGTGGCAATGCTGCCCCTTCATAGTCCCTGCTTTAGGGAGCTTACCATCATGCAGGTTTGGTTGTGACTATTAGTTTAAAAAAAATGTAACCAATGGAGTTCCAATATATACATAGGGGATTTCAGAGAAGGGGTAAAGTTAACAGAGATCCAAAGCCCAGGAAAGGCAGCAAAGATGCACTCTGCAGGCCCTGGTGTAGGAGGGGAGGACCAGGCCACTCTCAGCATACACAGCAGGTCAGGGGGCTAGAGAAGGAGGAATGAAAGCCGGAGACCTAAAAGCCTCAACAACAGGTAGATTAGGGAGAGACAGTATCAAGAAAGAAGTGTGTTCCCCACTCGACTTCTACAAACACTCAAACCCCGTAGGCACTTCAGCTTGACCACCAGAGGCCATTGGAAGTCATTTCTTTAGCAGGGAAGAGGTTGAAACCAGCTGACATGACACAAAGCAGCTCATGAGAGCCTGAAGACCAACTGTCATATTCTGCTAATTCAAGAAGTTCACTACTAAAAAGGTGTTAGAGCTAGAGCATTTAGTGCTAATCATCAGATCCAGGCCAGGCAGGCCAATTCCCAGTTGGAGTAAGGTTAAAATATGATCCGGTTGCATTGTACGAAGGCTGTTGGCCAGAAGCCAGGAAACAAGAGCCTGAGTCCAAAAGGGCTATTTACACCCTAGGCTCACCTGGGGAGCCCCCTCCCCAGCCCTGGCAGTAGGCCTGGGGACCAAGAGGAGGCAGAGGCACCAAGCCCTGCTCTCAACACCAGCTGTAAAAAGTGCAAAACAATGAAAGCAGGTTGTAAAACTTAAGCAGATCAGACACTATAAAATACTTTGTAATGCGCCATTGAGGAGACCAAATAAGAGGCTTGAATAAATTTATATTCCAATTGCTAAACATTACAGTCAATTTAAAAACGCACAAAAGTTTTGCTGAACAACTGTATAAATTAGAATGGATCTGTCGCATTGTACAGTGCCTAATAGACTGAGACATAAAACAATCGCAGCGAACTCCCTCTCACCTGCTAAATCATCCTGAAATAGATCCACTATCTCAACTCTTCATTTTTTCCCCCTCTTCCTTCCAAAAATTACTGCAAGGTAATTCTCAGGTTAATGCAAATTATTTGTTTGTTACTTATTCACAGTTTGTTCTCAAGACCGAAAGTACCAACAGCTGTGAGGGCCAAGAATTTATCATGCCTGAATGTAACTTCCTGCCTGCAAGCTCTCCTCCTGATTATTTGGGACATTTCTCTTCCACTCAGCTGTAATAGAATTATCAGCCAGTAGCTATTTTACAGAAGCTGAACTCAATACATATACATGTTGACAGTCACATACAAGTATACATGAGCACACAAGAACATAAAAGATAATCCAACTGAAAGAATGAAAATGCATGCCTAGATCCAAGCAAAGAAAACCTTGTGTGCATACTTGGCATACCTGGGCCATGAGGGAAGGGTATGCTCCTTTCTGTCATTGTTCCTACATGGTAATTGCCAGCTGGAGAGCTGAAGCTATTTGCTCAAGATCACTTGGTAGAACAGAGGACAATCTGGGCTTTGAACCTCCTTTTCTTATAGAAGACAACTCAGAGAGGAGCAGCTCAGGAGCAGACCTGAGACCAACTCCCTTTTCCAACCTGTGCAAGACAAAGATGGTCCCAGGATGGGGAGAGGAAGAAGGGAGGATTCTGGTCTGTTTCCTCCACCCACAGTTAGCAGCTCTGGGAGAACTTCCATCTTCCCACTGCCATACCTTGGGGAAATATACACATGTCTGTGTGCTCAAGCAGGCATGGGGGGATGGATGGTGGAGTAGGGGTAACTGCTACATCCCAAGCAACTGTAGCTCTGAATCCCGCAAGTTACAAACTGAATGCTTCGCTCACATCTTTAATAAATATCACCTCAATAAAATCATCAAGGGCTGTTAATGCAAAGTGATAACTGGAACCAAATCTCCTTCATGCCACTTGGAAGCAACACCTTCATGTTTGATTTATTGAGACTTCCACCTCTGTGTGCCTCCTGAAGTTTGGGAGATGGCTCCTCCGAGGCTAGCATCTCTTCTTTAAATGGCTGCAGCCCTCTCCCAGCCCACCCAGCTACCCAAAGCCCTGGGCCTCTTCGTATATGTATGCATCCCAAGGAAGACTACTTTTCAGTTATCTTAGGACACAGCAAGGGGATCGTCAGCTACAAAGGCCAGCCTGGCCAGGGTGAATGGTCCCATGGAGTGCTCCAAGAATGTCTCCTTAAACAAAAGGCATAGTCCATGAGCAATGGAAAGGTTTTGTTTGCTGTCTGGTCCTTCCAAAGGCAGGCAGAACATATTTGTACTGCAGCACTTAGAAACCCAAGGAAGAAGCAAGCCAACCACTGCCCCTGAGAGTGCACTAGCAACAGGCTCAGGTCAGAACTCCGCTCAATGCCCGAGCCATCTGGCTCACCATGCTCCAGCAAGAGAAGGAAGGCAAGTGAAGAGGTCTCTATGCCATGGTTCATTCAAAGCAGGCTGCTCACAAGCGGTAAAGCACCCAGGAAGTGACTAGCTACAAAAGCAGCTCACATGAGGGCGCCCTCTACTGGAGGGGTGAAGAAACTGCTACACACCTGGCACTGGAATACTGCATGAAATTAAACGTTATCAAAAGTTCACTAAGCTTTTTGGATTTCTTTTTTAATTTTTGAGGTAATTAAGAAATTTATGATATATTCAAAAATGAAACATTCCACTAAATAAAGAGTTCAGCTAGTTAAAAGTAAAGAAGGCCAAGTTCAGTAGGATGATGGGCAAGAGCTGTAAATGATAACCATAATGAAAAGAAGCACATTTCACTAGTAAACAAAAAAAAATTTTAAATAATTACAGACCATTCAAATTACAATAGTATAACTCTTCAATACCCGTAGTGAGCATACTTGATTTCATCAAAACATCATCAATGCATTTATGCTAGCTGAATAAAACTATAATAGTGTGTCAGTGTTAACTATTGGCCTAACAAGGTATAAAACAGTCTGACAAAACTATATTTACAACAATCCTGATACACACATTTTTCTCTTCTAATTTTGCATCCCACAATTAAGCATGGAATATTTGTCTTGCTAAGTGCAGCTTACTTCACTCCACACGATGTCCTCAAGTTGCACCCACTTAGGCATCTTGGCTGTGTATGTGGATCTTTAATGTAAATACAGGGATGTAAAGCATGTATACAAGTAAAAATGTTTCAGTAAACAAGCTTCAGCATTCAAGTTTGCAATTATAAATAAACTTGTTGCATTTTTCTGAAAAATGCCAGCATTTGGATGTTTTACAACAAGTAGTTTTTTTGCTGACAGCAACTAAATGTTTATCATTCAGTCAATTTCATCCACTCACTATACTTTTCTAATTGGATCATCTTACATGCAATCAACATTTCAATGTTGTCTTCCGTACCATTTCTCTATTAAAATAGATTGAACTTAAAAAGTATGTACTCCAGATTCAAGGTGGGAAGCCAGTAAGAACAAGCTAGGTGCCCCTGGAGAAAAAGACTCAGGACTCAAATCAGACAGACAAGTTGTTTTACTGCAAGGCCGGTACCAGGCGTGGGTCCTTCCATCGCAGCCTCAAGCCAACTTACACTGTCGGCATCAGGCCCTCACTGTCTCTTACAGTCGTAGTGACAGCCTCTTCGCTGGTCCCTTGAGCTCTGCTAATGCTTTTCCATAGCATCCTTCACTCTGCCCCTAGAAGCTCCACTCTGATCAGGTCACTCCTCCTGGTTCAGAAACACCGAAACAGTAAACTATAATACACACTGCGTAGAGGTGAAGGTCCCTGTACTCTTGCTTGTACCAATTTCCATTTCCAGTCTGGGAAACTCCTATTGATCTTGAAGACCCAATTAAATGCCATCTTACTCATGAGATCCTCTCATTGCTGCCTACCCTACCCATTCTCTTTGGCATAATCAATTCAATTCTCTTCCATAGGCCCTTTCTACTCTGGCTATAGTATACTCTGACTGCAGTATTCACAATATGGTACTACAGTTATTCATCTGCCACTTGTATTCTCCACAACACAGCCAGCATGTTAGAGCAAAATAGTACCTTTTTCTTTTTTACATGATTTTCTGTATAAAAGAAATAAATTGCATGTATTTTATATACAGCTTTAAGAGCTTAGTACTTCCTATCCTTCCCTCTCTCTTCTTCCCCTCTGCTTTGTCACTTTTCCTCTCATTTAATTTTTAAAATTTCATACTTTTAATTTACTTTATTAAATACAAAGGTCATATATGTATATATGCACACACACACACACACATATACATGAATTATATAAGAGACTAGCATGCCCAGTAATAAAGGTACTATGCTGTATGTGTCTCTAGTTCTAAATAAAGTAGGATTCAAAATGAAAAAAAAATTTAAATATTTATTTTTATTGAAAAGGCAGACAGAGACGGAAGGAGAGACAGAATGATCTTCCAGCCCAACTCACTCTCCAAGTGGCAGCAATAACCGGAGCTGAGCCAATCTGAAGCTAGGAGCCATGAGCTTCTTCCACGTCTCCCGTGTGGTACAGGGCTCTGAAGGCCCTGGGTCATCCTTGACTGCTTTCCCAGTCCACAGGCAGGAAACTGGAGGCATAGTGGAGCAGCCGGGACATGAACTGGTAACCATATGGGATTCAAGAGCATGCAAAGTGAGGGTTTTAGCCACTAGCTAGAACGCACTGGGCCCTCAAAATGGAAATTTTAAATATACCTCTAAACCATGATCCTAGGTTTTCTACTTTTGCCCATATTTATCATGTGATGATATGTAATTTCTACTAAGGGATTATACTATAGTGATTATATGGGAAAAATGAGGAGGGAGAAAGGGGAAGCGAAGGCATGAATCCTATACCTACAACCTGGATTATGAAAACCAAAGTAATTTTTAAAATGCAGCTTCTGTGAGAAGATTAAAGGATACCAGATAGAGAAGCAAAGAAGCAAACAAGAGGCTATCCCAAACCTCTAAGTGAGAGCCTACAGAAGCCATTACAGGACCTAGATGGACACATATACAGTCAAGTACAGGCACAGAGGATGGACAAATGTTAGCAATACCAGTTGGGTTCAGCAGGAGAAGGTTTCAGAGTTGAGAAACAATGGATGATGATACTGTATGATTCAAATAAAAGCCCAGGAATGCAAGGAGGACAGCTGGGGCCCAGAGGCTCAGTCTCAGAGCATCTGCAACAACTCCCGCACGCATTCCGAGGGCGCTGGGAGAAGCACTGCATTTGAGCTTCACAGTTGCTGCTTCAGCCTCTCTGTAGCCCAACTTCAACTGCTAAGTATCTAGAGTCAAGGTCAATGTGATAACTGTGCTTGATTCTGATTGCCTAGGTCATGATGACTACTCAGCAAATACCCAAAGAGAAAACAGGAGGAATGTGTTAGCTTGTGGAGAGTAGAGTAGTAAATGGTAAGATGTGAACAGCAAGTGGATGGTGACCCTTGATTAGCAATAGCAATTAAGATAGAGTTTGGGAAGAAGTTCTCTTCTAAAAGCAATGTAAAAATGAGGAGCACCAGAAAGAATGGAATGCAGCAACCTGATGATTGATCAAGTGTTCAAGTGGTCTGGTGAAGTATCAAAATATATTTCTCTTATTTGCTTACTGAAAATGTGTCAGAACAAAGCCAGCAAAAAAAAAATAGAGATTGTTTAAATAAAGGAGTTTATCAGAGCTCAGAACAGCTGCCCTGTGCCAGAGGCGTCTTACCCACTCCCCTAGGCTTCATTTGCCCATCAAATACCAGCTCCCTTCACAGAAGGCTTCCACTCCACAGGTGTCTATTTGCATTACTTCTGAAGCTTCCTTGCCAACGGCTAATATATTCACCCCACTCATCACCAGAACCTTTCAGTGTAGTAGAGTTAGTCACCTAAAACTTTCAGAAATAGCAACTCAGCATTTGGGATGAGGTAGACAGTGGGCTGGGGACACGGGAAGAGCCCAGGGGTGACGCGTTGCATCTTAGAAGGGACCAAAGGCCGACGATGGGCTCCAGGTGTAAACTGGAGAGAACAAGAGGAAAATTAGAGCACAGAGATCTAAATGTACTATTTCTTCATTGAAAATCCTCCCAAATGGGAATGGATGATTGGTTTGGTGACTGAGACATCATTTAAGATACACAGGTCCCATGCAGAGGCACCCGAGTTCAACCCCCAGCTCTGGCTCCCGACTCCAGCTTTTTGTAACAAAAACCTGGGAGGCAGCAGGGATGGATAGAAGAGTAGAAATTAGCATACTTGTGTGAAAGGGGCCTAGAGAAAACATATCCTTACAGATAGGAATGTAACTACCTAAGGAGCATACCTTGCAAACAGCGCAGTATTTTACTCAAGTCCTGTCTATACCCCCAAAACCTTTACAGATGATCCCAGCCTGTCCCCCAAGAAACGCACTCCAGGAGAATTCTCTGAGAAGCAGACTACCCAGTCTGACAACCTTGGACAACAAAACCTTGGCTAGATTCTTCCTGATTTCACACCCAGGGATCACTTTGTCTAGAGGAGAGTGGGTGTGAGACTTTAGGAAGAACTGGGCCAATCTCTTAGGAGCCCAAATCTTAGTGCAGCAGAAAAACTGAGCGCAGTTTGCATTATCTGCCAGGCCTAGCAGGTTTCTTCCCTGGAGTAAACTTTATTACTTTGCTTACCCTCATCTGAATGAGCAAGCACACTGTCAAGTCCGCCTGGAGAAGTGCCCATCGGTTCTAATGGATCCATCACCTCATTAAACCCTGATACCTTGTTTACTACAATTCCCAATCTCAATTCTCAAATTCTTTTCTTATGGGTAGACCAAAACCCCAAGTCTAGCTATCTCCACTCACCGCTCAAGTAGTTGTTCTTTTAAACAAGATTTATTTTTATTTGAAAGACAGATTGGCAGTGAGGAGACACAGAGAAAGATCTGCTCCATTGATTCACTCTCCAAATAGCTGTAATCACAATCTGAAGCTGGGAGCCTGCAGCTTTTTCTGGGTCTCCCTGGGATGCAGGGGCTCAAGGTCTTGAACCATCCCTCCATTACTTTCCCAAACTGGGAATTGGATGAGAAGTGGAGCAGCCAGAACATGAACTGGCACCCAGATGGGATCCCAGCACTTGCAGATGGATTAGCATGCTCAGCCATTGTGCTGGTCCCCAATAGCTGGGGATTTTTTTCTTGCCAGCCACATAGGTACTTTGAGCTCCCAGTTAGCTCCACCACCTCAGTACTCAAGCCATTGCAGGCATTGCAATCCAATGGTGAGAGCTGTATGAGTGTGCCACTCTGCCTGTCAAATTCTACTATGTATGTGTGCGCGTGTATTAAATCTTACACTTCTCAAAGCAACTGTAACCTTTTCAGCCCAACAAAATTCCCTCTACTCTCCCACCCCCACCAAACACACATCCCAATGAACTCCTCCTTGCCTTCTGCAGCCTTATCCAGTGGTGAAACTACGCATGACCAAATCGCAGGGTTTCAGAAACGGTACTAGCTTCCTAGTGCTTGGGTAATGAGTTATCACAAATGTAGCAACTTATAACAACCTACATTTTATTTCCTCAGAATTTGGAATAAATAATTTTTAAAAAAAAAAAAAGCATGTAAGAGAGAGAGGAAGAGATAGGGATCTGAGCATTTCTTGAATCGAGAACAGCTCCGTTACAGTCTCACGACTGGTCAGTGCATTGGCCAGAGCTGAGTTCTCATGTGGAGGTTCGACTGGGGTGTATTTACTTGTCCACGTTCATAGGCATTGGAAGCTTTTAGTTCCTTATAGCCCCACCTTGCACAGCAGCTTCCTCACCCAAAACCAACAACAGAGATTCCAGCAGCATAATTATATTCATATGTAATCACATGAATGTGATCATATACAGCCTATTGCCTTTGCCATATTTCATTGGTTAAAATCACAAGTCACTTGCTTCCCACACTTAAGAGGCAAGTATTATACAAGGAAGGGTGTGAACACTGGCTGGAGGCTTTCATAGAAGCGACTACCCAAATGTTTAATGTATTGTTTCCTTCTGGGCGCGTGTCAATTAAACATCTCTTATGCAATGCTTATGTAATTCCAAACAGTTCAATCCCATTGCTTCCTTAGAAACCAACAGGTTGGGCCCGGCGCGGTGGCGCAAGTGGTTAAGTCCTTGCCTTGCACGCCCGGGATCCCATATGGGCGCCGGTTCTAATCCCGGCAGCCCCGCTTCCCTTCCAGCTCCCTGCCTGTGGCCTGGGAAGGCAGTTGAGGACGGCCCAAAGCTTTGGGACCCTGCACCCGCGTGGGAGACCCGGAAGAGGCTCCTGGCTTCGGATCGGCATAGTATCGACCCGTTGCGGCTCACTTGGGGAGTGAATCATCGGATGGAAGATCTTCCTCTCTGTATCTCCTCTCTGTATATCCGCCTTTCCAATAAAAAATAATAAAAATAAATCTTTAAAAAAAAGAAACCAACAGGTTAATACAGTTTTGGGGAATGGAAGATGTGAACAACAGCATGTGGTTGCATGACAAGTCTCACAAATTAAAAAGGGCTTAAAAGCCATTACACTTCGACAGCTCCTGGGAAATCAAGCAAACTGAAAACTCAGGCTCACAGGTGGCAAAAAATGTGCTTTGCAGGCATCAAGTTTCACCTGAAGCCAAGGAAACTTTTAGCTCACTCCCCACTCCCAGAGCACCATTGCTCACAGTGAATGAACAGGGTTGGAGAGGAAGGCACTGTGCAACTGAGAAAATAAGAAGTGCGACGCAAGGCAAAGGTTATAAAAGAGGGATCTCCAAGGGGAAGCCCCCTTATCTAAAGGAGGAAACGAAAAGAGTTGCTGCCTCAGTCTTTTACTGAACTGCTTGAGGGGTCAAATTATAGCAATTGATGTGGCACAACTATGATACCCACACCTCATATTCAGGAGTATCAATTAACCAGCAAACGTTTGATGATCAAGAAGCAATAGGGTGACCCAAGTACAGAAGTCATCACATGACTGTCTCAAGGATATTCTTAAAGTTCACTGCTCTGTGGTCCGGGACTGTTGCCCAACTGCTGACCTTGCCCCTAGGCACTGACCTTGGTCTTGGACTTCTGCCCACCCACTGACCACTGCCGGCAGAGTTTGCCCTTGGTTCCTGGTACCAGCGGTCTGTGAACTCAAGATTCCAGACAAAGTCCCTCCTATTCTTTCTTATCAAGTCACGATGAAATTTATTTATTTGTTTGTTTGCAAGCTACCTGCAACACGGAGTTAGGGCAATTTCTTGGCATTTTGTTGAGTTCAACAAAATAAGCTGTTACCATGTTAAGTTTACGATTGAGGAGAGCCATTAGGTATCTATTAACTAACTACTTAGCGTTCCAAAAATTTAAGTGTAAAGGTAGGCTCAAATCTATCCTTTCAAACTATATATCCTAATCTCTAGGATTTGTGAATACTCTTTTATATGATAGAGACTGCAGGTGCAATTAAATCAAGGGTCATGAGGTGGGGGTTATCCTGGATTAGCCTTCTAGGCCTTAATGCAATTGTAGGTATCCTTCTAAGAAGAGACAGCAGGAGATCTGACATGCTCAGGGAGCAGGCCAAGTCGACCACAGAGACAGAGGTCAGAGTCACACAGCCACAAACCAAAGACCAGCTGTCACGAGGAGCTGGAAGAAGCAGGGAATGAAGGCTTTCCTATGAGCCCTGGAAGGAGGGGGGCCTATGGATACCATGTCCTTGGCCTGGAGAAATTGACTATGGACTTTTGACATCCAATATTGTGACAAGATAGATTTCTATTGCTTAAGCATAAACTAATTTGGTGGGAATTTGGTCATTTGTCACAGTAGCCTCAGGAAGCTAATACGTAGCATAAGGTGAATAATACAGAGAGAAGTTGCTGTGAAGGTCAGGGAAAGAGACAGGGTAGGAGGATTTCACAGTAAGAACAGATCCGTTTGTGGGTTCAAGAGAGAGAAGATGTACTACAAATGGTATACAATGCAACACACTTTGGGGTAGTTTTGCTGTGAACGGAGGGTACAGTAAAGGGAAAGTTACTTGAGGGAAATATAAGGTCAAAAATTAAGCATAGGAGATTAATGTGCTTAATATAGTGACCCTGAAAGGAAAATTCCTTTCAAGCAAAGGCAGAATCTTTATGATTTGCCTGCAAGTCATAAAGCAGGAAAGAGATGGAGCAAAATTTCATTCGAGCTAGCACAAAGTTTTGCTTTGTTCTTGTTTTGCCAATAGTGAAAAAATATGGTTTACATAGGAACCAGCATTGTGTGTGTCACAGCAAATTAAACCTTTGTTTGTAATTTCGATTATGGTTATGAAACCATAATTCAGGTCTCTTCCCTGAATTATATGGTTATATGGTTTCATAGCCATAACTGAAATCCTGCTACAACTCCTGCAAGCTTGCTTCTGCTGCAGCTCCCTGATAACGTACCCGGCAGCACTTGATGTCCCACGTACTTGGATCCTTGCCAGCCACCTGAGAGATCTGAATGCAGAGTTCCTGGTTCCTGGTTTCAACCAAGCCAAGTCAAGCTGTTGTGAATGTTTGGGGAGTAAATCAGCAGAGAGAAGGCATTTATTTCTCTGATTTTCAAGTAATAAATAATTCTTTAAAAAAAAAAAACGTAAAAGTAGAGGCCTGACACACTAAGCTAGTGGCTTAAGTTTTCACCTTACATGCACCAGGATCCCATATGGGCGCTGGATTGTGTCCCAGCTGCCCCACTTCCCATCCAGCTCCCTGCTTGTGGCCTGGGAAAGCAGTAGAGGATGGCCCAAGGCCTTGAAATCCTGCATCCATGTGGGAGACCCTGAAGAGGCTCCAGGTTCCTGACTTCAGAATGGTTCAGCAGTCACTTGGGGAGTAAATGAGAGGACAAAAAGATTTTTCCTCTGTCCTTCACTCTGTAAATCTGCCTTTTCAATAAAAATAAAGAAATCTTTATTTTTTAAAAAAGATAAAGGTAGTTTGCACTTTCATAAATGTACATTGCACCTGGGTAGAAAACTATAGTCCATGGGAGTCCAGGTAAGTCTGAATAGTGCTTGCTCTCCCAACCACATGGCTGTGGTGAGGAGAACCCAGGTGGGGCCAGGCTTCCTGCTTGGGATACTAACTCCCCATCTACCACTGCTAGGATGCTATACCGGGTAGCCAGAGTGTCAACTGGCACCAGGCTCTGCCTGCTGACCATCCGGTGTCGAGTCTGGGATCTTGGGGGTGTGGAATTACTGCCTAGGGACATCCATGGATAAGGCCACTGTATGTGTAGGTAAGGAATGAATCCTGAGGGACACTCAATGACAGGGCCACTGTACTTGCAGGTAAGCAAGGGCTGAGACATGGTGGTTTGTAGGGAAGAGATCTGAAGAGCCTTATGGGTCAGACTGATTAACCAGTGCACGTAGCAGTCCTGGGTTGGGCTTGTTAGCATGGAACATGACTGACCACCACATGCCAGCACACATACAAGCTATGGCTAGGAACCTGTCTGGCAGAGCTATGTTCCAGTACCTGACAGTGAATGTCAGATCAGGGGGTGGGTCACATTAGACTGGGCCATCGCACCAACCAGCAAATCAGCATGCAAGAAAACCAGGTCTGGTGGTGGATTCTGTGGGGGATATGCGGGTCAAACCCTATGGAACTACAAATCCCACTGGCTAGGTTTGGGATGGTGATGGACTGAGCTATGTGACCATGGAACTCACCAATGCCCACTGATACTGGGCTGGGAACAAGCAGGGCAGGTCCAGGCTACAACATCTGCATCAGCGTCCTAAAGTAGTGTGTGAAACAGGCCAGGCCACACAAGCTCATAAAAAGGCTGAGATGGATGGGTTAGGCCATGTTAGGTAAGGGCCAAGTACCTGCTGGCATGCGTGAGATCTGGATGTGGGAGTGGCCCAACTGGGGGAACCTGGGTCATAGCTCCCACTGTTGAGCATATGATCCAGGCCTGGGTGTTGGACAGGCTGAGCAGGATTGCTTCATCTGCCAGCAAGTGTGCGAGTTGGTTTTAGAAGGGAGAGGACTGGGCAGGGCTGAGTCAACTATAGCCCACTGGCAAGTGCAGAAACCATGAAGGAATGTAGATCATGCCAGGCTAGACTGTCACACCTACTGGTATGCATGACCCAGGAGTGAGCAAATTGAGCAGAGCCAGGTTCCAGCACCTGCCGGTGAAAGTTGGGACTGGGGACTGGCTGGGCCGGGCCAGGCTGCAACATCTGAAGGCAAAGGCCAAGATAAGAGAGGGGCTATGCTAAGCTGGGTTAGAGCAACCACTGATATGCATAAGATCTGCGGCTGGGATCATGCCTGGTTGGGGAGCTAAGGGATGCCCTGCCTGGTTTGTGGGTGCCAATGGTGAGTGTGGAGGCCGGAGTGGGGGTTGTGGTTTGATCTGGACATGGCTGTAGTCTCACTTGGCACAAATGTGGACTGGGTCTGGGGTGTGCCAGACTGGGTTAGACTCTAGTACCCACTGGTGATTGATAGAACTAGGATGGGTGTAGGATGGGCTGTGATAGGTCTCTGTCGCTGCTGAGCCATATGTGAGCTGTGTCTTGGTATGGACTAGGCTTGACTTGGTTGTAGCACCCAACAGTAAGAACTGGAATTGGTGAGGGCCAGTCAGAAAAGGCTACTGTCCCTGCTAAAACAGGAGGCGGACTAAGTAGGGCTGGCCCATGGACCCACCAGTGTGCACAAGATCTGGCATTGGAGGTTCTGATGGAGGAGCTTGGGGAACTCCTCTATCAGGACACAGTCCCTGCAGGTGAATGCAAGAACCACAATAGGGAGCAGCTCAGACCAGGCCACATTAAGGTGCCCACAGACTTACCTTTGGCTCAGGTCTGGGGCGAACCAGACTGGGCCAGGTTATGTCACCCACTGGCAAATCCAAGAGCCAGAATGGTGTGTGGGTCATGCCAGGTCAGTCTACAATACCAACCAATTCACATTAGGGCCAGGACTGGGGACTGCCTTGGCTGGATAGGCTATGGTCTCCATCAGCGTGAACTGGAACGGGGGTCAGGCCGGGCTGGGCCAGACTACAGCACCCACTAGCAAATGCCAAGGTGAGGAGTGCCATGCCAGATTGGGCTGCCGTGCCGAACCAGCACACATGAATCCTGGAGGAAAGCAGCATACCTGATGGGGGGGGGGGGTGCTGCAGGAAACTCCCCTGCTGGGCCACTATTCTCACCAGTGAATATGAGAGCTGGAATGGGAGCAGACCAGACCAGGAAGGGCTACAATACCTGCTGGCCTGCATTTAAGCTGGACTGGGGACAAGCCAGGCTGGGCGGAGTGTACCTACTGGTACATGCATAAGCCAGAATGGGTGAGGACTGGTTGAGATTTGCTGCAGCATCAGCTGGTAGATACTGACACAGGGGACAAACTGTCAAACTAAACTGCAGTACCACCTGGAGAGTGCAAGATCCAGGAGTGGGAGTGAGCCCATTAGGGAAACAGTGGGCATCTCCCTCTTGGGTTGCCATTCCAACTGGTAAGCATGAGAACCAGGAGTAGGACAGGTATGGCTAGACAAGAGTGGCACATGCCAGCACATCTGTGGGCTGGATAGTGGGGCTGATTGGGTCGAACTAGGCTTGAATGTCCACTGACACATATGAGAGCTGAATGGGATGTGGGACAGACAGGACTAATTTACTGTACATATCGGCGAGCATGGGAACCAGGGCAGGGGCAGGCCTGGTAAGAGTTATTGCGACTCGCTCAGACTAGGTTATAGCTCCCAATGGTTTACATGGGAGCTGAGTGTGTGGTGGGTGGGATCGGTCTGGACTGCAACACCCATTAGTTCGCATACAAGACAGGGCTGGAGACAACTGATCCAGCAATTGCAGCTAACAGTGTGTGTAAAGCCCGATTTCGGCAATGGACTGTACCAGACCCTGTATTGGCATGCACATGCAAGAATCATGTCTGGGATCACCTCAGGTAAAGTTTCTTTGGGAATCCCCCTAACTGAACTGCTGGACTCAGAACTTCAACCATGGAGAAAATTGCAGTTTTCATGGTCTGACTGTGGAATGTCAGAGCTGGGCCTCCTCAGTGCCTTAGATGGAGAAGTCAATAACATATCCAGAAACACATGGAAGATATGGCAATACACTGGAGCCTGCAGGGGATACCTAGTACCATAACAGAGGATAGAGGACAGAACAAATTGATCAACTATCCCAGCCAAGTGTTGGCAGTGACTAGCTGGGCAAATAGAGACTCTAAGCTGGACTATGTCAGCCAGTGGAGTCTGGAGAGACTTCATCGTGATTGGAGTGGGAGGATTGACAGCAATACAGAACTGTTGAACCATCAAAACCATTTGAGAAGGACCCTCAAAGCCTGCTTCACATCGGGGACCTTGGAATGGTTGGGAGGTTCGGCGTGGCTTCTCTCCTTTCCCAGGATAAATGAAGGAAAGAAGAAAATGTGGAAACAATGGTCTCACCTACTTTCCTCTAGCCCTTGACCCTTTGCATCCTAATCGAATATGTAAAAATAATCAAAAAAATTTATACAACCAAAAAAAAAAAAAAAGAAAGAAAGAAAGAAAGAAAACCACAATCCCTGGGCTAGTACAAACTAAGCAGGCTTCACACCACCAGTTTAGCCTCCGAAGGACCCAGTAGCAACACATGACAAACACCTTGGTCACTAAATTCAGCTTCAAAGAATGAATACATACTAAGACTTTGTTCACATATTGCATGACAGTGCAAGGAGTCAGTGAATACAATATTGTTGAAGATAAAAAGACAATATGATGATGACTAACAGAAGGGGCCAGTAAACGATCTGTGACATGTGCTCCCATGTCCAACACCAAGAATTATATCCTGGGGATCGTCAATGCAGCCAGGTTGGAGAGAAGTAACAGCATCAACCTACAATGAAATCAATCATAAGCACCCAGTGGGAATTCTGATCATGTTGTGGGTAAATTCAACTGGATTTGCAGGATTCCAAAGTAATCCTTGTGCCAGTGAAGCAAGCGGCACACACTTAAGGCTCTGATTTTGTAGCTGATTATTATGAAGCATAGGTGATATCCTTCTTCCGAGTTGTCAGATTGAAGCAAGCAAACATGAAGGTATTTCAACAAATTAGTGGTGAAGTGCAATGAAAAGTGAATGTGCATTTTCCAAAAGCCTTTGCATGCACACATACGTGCACACACACACTATAAATACCTGGCCTTTGTCTTCCTATAGGTGTCTTGCACAAATGTACTCGGTATTCTCATCTCCCAAGAGGCACAGGCTTGGTCTCCCTGTAATGTCATTTCCTCTCCTCCTTCCTCCTGCTGACTACCTCCCTGCTACTTTGACTGTCCCCCGAGCTGTGCTCACTTCCACCTAGAAACCTCTGCTCATGCCAACAAGCTCTCCCTCATGCTGGCAAGAAAGAATTTCTCTCTTCAAATGAGCCCAAATGCCATATCCAGATATCTGTTTCATGAGTACTATGTTGAAACCCACTTCCCCGGCAATTCATCCTCCAACTTTAGTGTATGTGCTGCCGAACAAGCATGCGGATCTGGTGCAGTGTACATGCAGGATCTTACACACAGCCCATTCTGGGTGCTGTCCACACAGGTATCACATATGTGATACGTAAACTAGGGGAATGGTGGAAGCCCTGAGTCAGATAGTACCAGCTGAAAACCAGCTTTGGTCCTTTAGCTGTGTGGTTATGGGTGAGACACCCTGGAGTCCCCGAGTTTACTTTCTGTTAACAGAGAGTGATCTCAGCCTGTCTGGTGTCATGGGCATGAAGTCAAGTGATTCCAGTCAATAACTAGACATAAGGCCAGTTCTAACCCCATGACTCTAAATAACTCTTAATACATATTTTGTTGTTAAAAAAAATTGCCTGAGGGACCCAGCACAGTAGTCTAGTGGCTAATGTCCTTGCCTTGCACGCATCAGGATCTCATATGGGCGCCGGGTCTAATCCCGGCAGCCCCACCTCCCATTTAGCTCCCTGCTTGTGACCTGGAGGGGCAGTCAAGGATGGCCAAAGCCTTGGGACTCTGCATCAGCATGGGAGACCTGGAAGTAGCTCTTGGCTTCTTGCTTCACACTGGCACAGCTCCAGCTTGGGGAGCTGAGTCAACAGATGGAAGATCTTCCTCTCTGTCTCTCCTCCTCTCTGTATATCTGCTTTTCCAATAAAAATAAACAAATCAATTAAACAAACACTCTTGCTTGAGAGGTAGACAGTTTGATTTCCTACTGGTTCACTCCCCCAAATGCCTGCAAAAGCCAAGACTATGTCAGGACAAATCCAGGGGCTCAACCAAGGATTCATGGGTAGCAGTGACCCAACTAGATGACCTGTCCACCTGCTTCCTCACAGTGCATGCTGTAACAGGAAGTTGTAACCCAGAGTGGAGCAAGAACACATTCCCAGATGTGGGGATGCAGGTGTCCCAATGCGCATCCACAAGGCCAAACACCTGCCCCTTCTAGAAAAATCCATTACCAGGTAATACATACTATTATATTTTACCCCGGTACTGTAGAAGGTTATCTCGCTTTTGATAGCAAAAATGTAGTATTTTAGGATATCCAAATTACACTGACTACTGGACTGCTGAGGATTGGGACCAAAGCATTATTTGGAAAACATTTCAAACTTGGATTAGGAGAATACAGAGTAAGCAACATTCATTCAACATATTGTAGAAACCTACCACTGGAAAACCACCTAACAGACCCCACACCAATGAGCCTGAAGCTGCACTGACCTGGCTGTAGTGCAGGTGCAGTGCCTCCCACCTGCATTGCCCAGCAACTTGCTCAGAGCCAAGATTCTTCCTGAGCATCTCTTCATAAGTGACTTTGCAATCCAGCCTGAGAGGTAAAGGTCAGGTGCTGGCCTCCAACTCCCACAAGTCCAAGAAAGTATTCTGCAAGTTAG
Source organism: Ochotona curzoniae (assembly GCF_017591425.1). Classification (NCBI taxonomy): domain Eukaryota; kingdom Metazoa; phylum Chordata; class Mammalia; order Lagomorpha; family Ochotonidae; genus Ochotona; species Ochotona curzoniae. Next base: position 31,668,852 of record NW_024467122.1, on the reverse strand, counting down.
AATGAAAGGAGATTCGGCAGCCATTTCCAGGCGAGCTGAAATCTCTTCCCAACCCTCACAACTTGGGCATTCACTGGCCTACCTGGCAAGTAAAGGAAAATGCTTTGATAGAACAAACCAGAAAATGGTCTGTTGGGAATCCTTTCATGGAGGCAGAAGCCAGAGACTTACAACTGAAGTCCATGCCCAGATTTTCCCACAAACCTCCAGCATCAGATGACTTTAACAGGCGTTCTCTCTTTACCTATCAAATGTTTTATTTCCATCTTCTGAGATTATTAGGGAAATGTGTAGGAAGCTAGACAATGTCACCCGTTCATATGAGTAGATTTCTACAGAGCTGTGGCACCTGCTCTTCTTACGCAAGTTGGGAACCTTGTTTTTGCTGAGAGTCATCCGAATATTTATATTATTCTTGGCCCATACAAAGTTACCAACTTAAAAATCAGCCTGCTGTAGATTTGTTGGACAATGAGTCCTGCCTGCAGTTGCCTTGGAAGGGCCAGACGAAGTGAGTTTGCAAGCCCTAGACAGCTCATGGGCCAGGCATTCTTCTGCCCTGCAGGTGCTCCACAAACATCTCACAGAATCCCTGGGCTTTCAAAGAAACCAAGACAGACTCATGGGGCCGTGAATCAGGCTTCCTGTTTCTCAGTTCAGCACTGAGCTCATTGTGGTCATTAGCTCCTGGGTTCTGGTCCATTCATGAGTCACTGGGCATGGAGAGGGGGTGAGGTCAGAGGGAGCTCTCTGGTTCTCAGGCCTGAATCTTCACATGTGTGTGCAGTGCCACTGTGTCAGGATGACTCAGTGTAAACTTGGCTGTGAAAAAGAAACTCAAGGTCTTACTTTCTTTAGACTCCCCTGAATATTCTACCATGGAGCTGTTACAATGAGTGCGGCTTCCTCCCTTTGCTCTCTCCCTATAAGCGAGCCAAGTTCTTGAGAAACTCATGTAGCACAAGAGCCTTCCAAATGCCCCGCAAGTTACCAGTGCACATGGGTGTTTAACAACATATCAGCATCCTGAAAGAGGCTGGGCACTCATGCCAGGGGATGAGACTTCCCTAAACTGTCAGTGTAGAGCCTCCATGCTCCCTGGAGCAATGCCACACAACACTACTCCCGTCTTCACTTTCCATTCCACATCCACCAGCTTGTCACACCTCCCGTGCTCTGAGGCTCACACCTCCCGGCACTTCATTCTTTCTCCTCACCTCCCCAGCACCAGCTTTCCTTAAAGCTTGGCACGTTAAGAAAAAAAGAAAAGGCAACGACTTCAAGCAACTTCATCTCTTTGGTCCTGGAAAAAAAAATAATCCCTCAGGCAGAAATGCTAGGTACCTAATTAGCATTCATGAGAGGAATAAAACACAGCTAACAAAATTCAAGTTTCTCCAAACGTGACTCTGCCTAACCAGTGTGGGTCCTGCTGCCTCTGGTTCCCTGGTGCTGTCACATTCCAGGTTTTGAAAGAATCATTGAGAAAGAACCCTAACTAGAGAGTTAAGACAGTGAAACTTGGGCCTGGCACGCTAGCCTAGTGACTAAAGTCCTCACCTTGCATATACCAGGAACCTTAAAGGGCACCAGTTCATGTCCCAGCTGCTCCACTTCCCATTCAGCTTGTGGCCTGGGAAAGCAGCCAAGGACGACCGAAGGCCTTGGGACCCTGTACCTGCATAGGAGACCCGGAAGAGACTCTGGGTTCCTAGTTTCAGATTGGTGTAGCTACTGTCATTGCAGGCACCTGGAGAATGAGCCAGAAGATGGAGGATCTTTTTCTTTGTCTTACCTTCTTTCTGTAAATCTACCTTTCCAATATAAATAAATACAAACCTTAAAAAACAATTTGACTTACAGCAGTCATCCTTTGTGTATGGGTATGTGCAATGACTAATAATTATGGAATAATACAACATTTGGGTTCATTTATATGTATATAAGTATATGTATATGTATATATGTGCATATATGAATATATTATGTTTATTTGGAAGACTTCTCTATTCTCAGCCCATTAGAAATATTTTCCAAAGTAAGGCCACTAACAACATCCTTTTAAAATATTGGGTAGCATGATCAACTCTATGCTGGGGCTTTAGGTATCACTCTTCAAGCACCTAGTTGTGTTTGGCAGGAATATACACCACGGTGGCCATCACCAAAACTGTCTGTATTCCAGAAGCACTTACTTTCTTTTGAAGATCAGGCATTCTTATTTCCTGAACAATGGATGTTGAAATTTATTTCTCAATAGCAAAGTCAATGGTAGTGTGCACAAATATTTGGAGATGCTCCCAACTCTAAGGTGAATAAGGCTTAAAAATCTGGAACTATGCTGTTCAAAGAGATAGCCACTAACTGCAAGTGGGTTTCTTTTTTAAGCTTTTTACTTTGCCTTTTCAATCATTTGCTTTAAATTGGCAAGACAAACATTGTGACGTAGCACAACAATGAATTCACCTCCTCCCTTAACCCTATGTCTCCTATTAGCAGCTCACAGTAGTGTCTTTGTTACAATACAGAAGACATGCCCAGTTTCCCCTATATATTGAATTTGTAGAATATTTCACTGATGTAAACTCATTAGACACCATTACACTTGAAGTTTTGCACACTTAGATCAAAGCCTGGGAACTCACGTCAGGTGTCCCACATGCACGGCAGGAACTCAACCAACTGACCCATCACTGCTGCCTCCCAGGTTCCTTTTTGGCCCGCAGCTGGAGGCAGCAGATGGAGCCAGAGGCAGGCATTGAACCCAGGCATCCAGGCAAGCCACTATGGGACATGGCCACTGTAACAGGACAAATACCCACTCTAAATAGATTACCTGTAACACAGAAAGCCTTACTGTCACTTAAAAAGAAAAAAGAAAGCCTTCATCCATAGCAGTTTTATAGTGCAACATGAAAGAGATCTGCACTTTAATTAGGAAAGTAAGATCACCACACACAAAATCCTTCAGGAAACTAAGTATACTAATAAAAATGGAACTTTTGAGCAGTAACAAAAGAAAAACGCACTCTGAGAGTTTAGACCAAACACATACTAGCCTGAGTTGGACTCTGTAGGAAGTACCCAGTTAAATCTAGCATAGCGAACAAAATCTTTCTCTGCTAATACTGCTTAACAATAACAGGTGTTGATTTCTTCCTGTTATTGCCTTAAAAAGGAAAGAGAACCTTTTAAAGGCATAAAAATATGATGGCATATTGCTATAACAAAACACCTTAGGACAGAGTGATTTTTAAAATATTATTTTTATGATCCCATTCCATAGGCTCTGAGGTTTCCCCTCCTGATCCCGCCCACCACTGATTTCCCCTTTTAGTATTACAATGTGTAGTCCTTCATGAACAGTTACATAAGTCTGTCATTCTGCTATTTAAACATATCCTGACCTTGTAGGTATGGGTAATGGCAGAGCCCAGCATCCCACTGTCAGGATAGATTCAACAGTTTCATTGGGAGTCCTTCCTTGATTTGAATGCAGAGATGCATACTGCACTATGTCTCCACATTTGGGTAGAAGTACAGTGGAGACTGTCCTGCCATACATCCCTTAAATACAGAGCCAGAAAACAAAATACACAACAGGAAGATAAACGGGAAATTTGCAGCGACAAAAAGTTAAATAACATGCTGCAGAGTGACCAGTGTAACACTAAAGCAACAGAAGAGAAATCAAAAACCTTCTTGAAGAAAATGATGTTACTGCATGACCCATGTGGCACTGAAGAAATCAATAAGAGAAAGAGAAAAGAGAAACAAGCTTCCTGAGCCCCAAAGACTGGTATTTTGAAATAATTCAGGAACAAACAACTCAAAAAATCAGAAAGAATCAACATTCATGGAACACTAGCAAATGAACAAACATTCACATGATGAGTGTTGAAGTGGAAAAGATAATGAAAAGAACATGGAAAAATCAATGAAATTGCTGAAAACCTTCAAAATCTTGGGAAAGATACAGATACACAGTTCAGAAAGTCCAAGAAACTCCTAACAGAGCCAACCAAAAATTTTCTGTCCAAGGCATATTCCAATAAAACTGTTAGGAAAACAAAAAGGAAATTGAAAATATTCTAAAGATAGCAAGAGAAAAAGCATCAAGTCATTCGTAAGGGAACCCCACATTAGACTAGTGGCAGACATTTTGGCTGAAAACTTAGAGGTGAAGTAAGATGAAATAGTGCAAGCCCCCAAAAGAAAAATTGCTAGTCAAGAATATTATACCCAGCAAAGCTGGCCTTCAGAAACAAAGAGGAAGAACAACTTCATGCGAAGCAAAATCTGAAGAAATTGACCACCAAGTGGCTAGACCAGCAACAAGTGTGTAAGGGAGTTCCACATCAGAGGCAAAATGCATTATGTATTTTAAAAAATGCAGAGAAGAAAAATTTAAAGATTTATTCTTCACTTTTTAATGATTTACTATTTATTTATCCTTAGCTTTTTCTTGATTTAATTTGCTGTGTTTTTAACTGAAGTTTTTAATTTATTTATTTTGAAGGCAGACACAGAGAAGAAGAAAGGGAGAAAAAAAGACTTTCCATGTAATGGTTCACTTCACCAAGTCCCAACAGCCAGGGCTGAGCCAGGTTAAAATCAGGAGCCAGGAATTCTATCAGAGCCTCTTGTGTGGGTGGCAGGAACCCAAATATTTGCACCGTTATCCAATGCAGGCTTAGAAGCAGAGAAGCTGGGACTCAGGCCAACATTCCTACACAGGACATGGTCACCCAAGTGGCTTACCCCGTTACACCCAAAGCCTGCCTCTAGTTAAGGAGTCTTTATCTCGCCTGTATTCATTGTATTTAAATATTTTCCTTAATAGATTTTTAAAATTTGTCTTTATTAAAAGGTAGAGGAACAGATGGTGAGCTAGAAATTACATGCAGGCTCCCATCTACTGGTTCAGTCTGCAGTGCCACCTGCAAATGGGGTGGGCTGGACCAAACTCAGAACCAGCAGCACCTTCGGAAGCCATGCTTGAGTTCCTGCTGCCCAGGTGGGAGACAGATTGCAACTTCCCTAATGATTTTTATCTTTGTAAGGGGGAAAAAAAAATAACATGAAAAAAAAAAAAAAACAGGGCTCAGGAAAAGGCATGGCAAATGTCCAGACCCCAAGAAGCCCAGCTTCGCTGGAGGCATACTGAGTTGAGGAAAACATGGGAAGTAGATCTGGAGTCCAGTCTGGGTTTTCTGACCTGGGTGTTTCTGGTCAACATCCAACCTGTGACTTTCATGGAAGCTCATCTGGCTGAGCTATGCATCAACTGAAATGTAGTCATGAGACCTCGACTCTCCGTCTCACCTTCATCACCCTCATGCTTTCCTCATCTCCCTGCCTCATACATTTTACATATTTCTACTCTTATCTGGAGACAGACAACAACATAAATCCTACCCTCCTTCTAGAAACAATGTAAATCCTAGCCTTCAGAATAACCTTGGACTTGGTTCCAGCCCTGCCGATTATACTCCACCAACCTTGAACATGGAGAAAAGTCAGTTGTATTTATCATGTTCAATTCAGAGGTCCCAAACTAGCAAACCTCCAGTAAAACCTGGGCTAGTATGTAAGAAATGCCTCATTCTTTAACAAGAGAGGGAATAAGACATTTCTTTCCAGAAATCTGTCATTTTCCTCTAGTGTAACAATGAGGCTGCCAATGTCATTCATTATGGGGCTTATGCCAGTGGATGTTTTCAATTAGAGATTTTATTTGAATCTATTTGAATTTATTTTATTTTTGTTTATTTTATTTTATTTGTTTTATAGACTCCCTTCAGGTCTTCTACATACGTGACAAATATCCACACTCTTGGGTTATCTGCTGGTACTTTGCAAGGTGCATTAGCTAGGAGCTGAATCAGAAGCAGAGCACCTGGGGCTTGAAGCAGAACTGTGATCCAGGATGCCACTCTCACCAGCAGCGGCTTAGCCTGCTCACCAGCACCTGTACTGTTATTTTATTGTTAGTAATTTCACTTTCCTTACAGTAGAGATCTTTAACCTGTTAAGTGTTTTTCATCTTACCCTTATATCGTTTAATCTGATTTGCTGCTCCAATTCAATAATATTTTTAAATATCAAAATTAAAATGGACGGAGACAGAGAATTCTTCCATAGAGTAGTTCACCCCCAAAATGGCTGCAATGACTAGGACTGGACAGGAAACCAGCAGTTTCATTTAGGTCTCCCATGTGGGTACAGGGGCCCAAGCACTTGGGCCATCTTTCATTGTTTTTTTTCTAGGCAATTAACAGGGAGTTAGAACAGAAATGGGGCAGCTGGGATTCCTGGTTCCTGCATGGGGTGAAGGCACCACAGGCAGTGGCTAGCCCCACCTTTATAATTCATGAAGTTGCATCATAAACTTCCTGTAAGGAAGGCCATTGGCTAGATTAGTAGGCCTCAGATTTGGGGCTTATTGCATTTCTCCTGGCTCCTTCACAATGGGGCTGGACTTCATTCACTAACTCTATTGCAGAAACATAACCAATGAATTTTTAACACATACCCCAAATATAATAGATACTGTAGCTATCCTAACCCATAGTCTCCAGACTATGTCTCATGCATAGCTACTCCTTTGGTAGGAAATCACTTTAGTGTATACCAAGACATGAGATTCCCTGCTCGGGGTCAGCCTACAGCTGGTGACTGATACAAGTTAAAATGCTTTCCCCTTATCACATTGCAGGACAATTTGGGATAAGATTCATGATCCGTGTTTCACCTCCCCCTCAATCAGGCCCAAATAATCTTGCCTTACAAATTTACATTCTTGAGTATCTCTTTCCCTCTTCCTTCTCATAGTAACACATTTCTCTCTAAGAGCACATCAAGAGAATCCTTCCCCCAGATTCTGTCCCTAAGGAATTTGAACGGGCTGGTGCCAGCAGTGGTCCCAGACAGCAAACCTTGGGACAGAATGCTAAAGTTGGACTGCCTACCTGCTGGACCCTGCCAAAGTGTCATATTCAAATGCCTAGCATGGTATTAATGTGATTAAAACCTTGACAAATACAGTGCTGTGAGCAATAGAGGAAATTAGGAAGTTAGGAGCTGTCCCTTGCCCACACAGAAATTCCAAATTAACAAAACGAGAGCACTCACAGGTCTTGTGATCCAGCCCATTTGCCCAACTACAGCTCCAAGGCCATAATGAAACCAGACAGTAATTCTGGAAGAAGCAGTTGAAGTTTCACATTGTTTTGTGCCCCTATCTGTGACCCTTTGCCTGGGGGGGGGGGGGGGGCTGGTACACAGGAGAGCAGTGAGGAAAAAACTTCCCATCCCAGAGTCCCAGAGGTCCTTTCTGGAGATAGAAGAAGATGGGCCACCTCTCTAGCATTCTGGCTTATGGGGAGGGGCTGATGCCCTTAGAAGCCCAGCAGCACAATGCGTAAGCGCTGAACCAGGGAGAGCAAGGGCCATGGCACGTCAAAGCTGCAGTTCCAAAGTAAGACACTAGGAGGGGAAAGAGATCAGAACAATGTTACAAGTTCTTCCACAACCTGCAGAGAGATTTGTGAAGGTCTCTCCCTGCATGAAAACAGCATGCAAATGCCTGGAGAGAAAGTTGTTTTATCAAATCCCCACACACCAGCAAGATGTTACAAGAAATGGGTGGGGAACATGTTTCAGTGCAGAGGGTTAAAGAACTTCTTGGGATGCCTGCCTCCTGTTCTGGAGTGTCAACTCAAATCCAAGCTTTCTGACAGTTCATCCTGAAAAGCAGCCGATGATGTCTGAGGTGCTTGGACACCTGCCATGCATGCAGAACCACATGGAATTCCAGGCTTTCTGCTTCAGCCTGACCCATCCCTGGCTGTCGTGGATACTTGGGGAATAAACCAGGATATGGGAGATATTGTCCGTCCTCCATCTTTGTCTTTCCCACCTTCTTTTCCCTCACTCTGCTTTTCACATAGTTGGAAACTACATATATATAAACATATGTATATATTTTTAAGAAACAGGGAAACATGGCCCAATCCAAAAATCAAACTTCAGAGATTAACCCTAATGGAATTAAAACAAAAAACAAACAAACAAAACAAAACCCTATCTGGCAGAGGACTTAAAATAACTGTCAGATTCTTGATAAAAGGCCAGCATGGTGACATAGCAAGCTAGTCTGCTGTCTGTGATGCCAGCATCCATATGGATATTGGTTCATGCCTTGGTTGCTGCACTTCTGATTCAGTTCCCTGCTTAACACCTGGGAAAGCAATGTAGAATGGCTCAAGTCCTTGGACTTCCACACCCACATGGGAGTCCCCGATTCCTGGCTTTGGATTGACCCATCCTGGCCAATGCAGCCATTTGGAGAGTCAACCAATGGATGGAAGATCGCTGTGTTTCTTTCTCTGAAAAACTTGCCTTTCAAATAAAGCAAATTGATGAATCTTCAGAGAAAAAATAAGACTCTTGGACAGCTAAAGATGTATAAACTAAACAAAACCAGGAAAATGATGCACAAACTATATTTGATTATCAACAGAGACATGAACTGGTAAGAAGAACCCAAACAAATTCTGGAGATGAAAAGTAGAAAAACTCAACTGGAAGTCTGACTAGAGGGACCGCGACTGTGGCATGAGAATCATGCTACATGGCTTTGACCAGGCCCAGTCTCAGCCACTGCAGTCATTTAGGAAATGAACCAACTGATAGGACATATCTTCAGATCTTTATACCCCTCTGCCTCTCTTGAAAGAGTACACACTAACTGCATTTTAAACAAATGAATCTTTCAAAAAGTAAGGGTAAAACTCTTGTGATTAAATAAATTCATACAGAAAAAGCATTTGACAACATTCAACACTTCACAAGAATAAGGAAAAATTTGTTTAAAAAGAATGAAACTGGGGGAGAAGCAAGATGGTGGAATAGGGTAAGGACTTGTTTGAACGGACAGAGCAACATTTAACCAGGATGTAGCAGAGAGGTCACATTCCAGGAACTGGGAGAGGAGAGAACAACAGCAGAGGAGTACCTGGAGACTGACAGACACAGGGGAACAGCAGACACAACAGTGTGGTGTTGCAGTGACTGTTACTCCAACAGCATGCAGCTAACAGCCATCTGAACGCCACCAGCAGCCGGAACTCCACCAGCAACCAGATAGGAAGAGACTTTTACTGGGAGCTTGGGAGGTGAGCCCAGACAAAGAACTGTCCATCCTGCTGATCTGTTTGATTTGACCAGGAGCAGAGACAGAGCGGCAAATCCCAGATGGGTAATGTGAAAACAGGGTGGATTTCACAGCCTAGTCAGCCCCCTAGAGCCAAATTGGGCGCCATTTTGCATAAGGAGGCAAAAGCAAGGGAAAGGACTGAGCATACACTGAGCTGGGAGTGAACTCATATCTGACTCAGTGAACTGCAGCAATGTGGCATTCTACAGGTTCCATTCAAGACAAGTCTGGGTAGCTCTCAGACCTGACGGCCAGCAGATCAAAAACTCTAGCAGGGGCACATCAGGCGCCATTTTGTACACTATGGCAAAAGCTTTAGGACTGGAGGGGACAACAGTGAACTGCGCACATGCTGAGCGTGTGAGAACTCACTGAGTTCCATGATATGCACTGGTCCCACAGGAAGATACCAACTGTGACATCATACGGATCAAAATAAGTCCATGTGACACCCAGACCTAATGTCCAACAGGTTCTACAAAGATCAGCACCACCAACAGCCTTGCTATATAAACACCTAGTGTCTCCCTAATCCTGGGACCTGCTCCAACCAGAAGTGAGAGACAGGTTGTACAGACAATGGTGTAACCTCAGCATGGTATCACAGGAGGTGGAGATTGGTGAGCCAGGAGCTAGGGCTATGGAGTTCTTGGTGGAAATCTAACATAAGAACCCAGACCTGGAACTCACTGGAGGGAGTGGCACAATTGGCTACAAGCAAAGTGTTGTGTACCAACTGCAATAAGTAAAATCAAACTGTAGACCTGTGGGTGACAGAGCTTAGAAACCTGCCCCAAGGAGAAGACTCTGCTAACCAGAAGTACAATGACCAAGAGCAAAAGAAGAGACAAAGGCACAATGAGTATTACTGAAAACTCCCCTACAAAGGACCAAAACCCTATGCCAACCTCAGAGGAATACATCGAGAAAATGGGGGACACAGAATTCAGAAAACTCATTTTAAAGCTTCTGAACAACAATGGGAAGCACATACAAGAGTTCAAAGACTTTAAGGAATATTTTACACAAGCAATAGTAGCAATAAAGCAAGTCAAGGCTGATATATCAGAAATTAAGAACATAGTAGAGCAAATTAAAAGTACAGTGGAGAGTCTCCAAAATAGAATGAAGCAAGCAGAAGAAAAAAATCTCAGGATTGGAAGATATTTCCTGTCATCGGGGGAAGCAAACAAAAAGCTGGAAGCAGAGCTGGAGCAGGCCAAAAACAAATATTCAAGAATTGAAAGACATTACCAAGAGACCCAATGTAAGAGTTATGGGAGTCCCAGAAGGTGCAGAAAGAGAAACTGCTTTTAGAAATATATTTAATGAAATAATAAAGGAAAATTTCCCCAATCTGGAGAAAGAATTGTGAAACAACATCCAGGAGGGGCACAGAACTCCCAACAGGCTTGATCCAAAACGATCTTCACCAAGACAATTGATCATCAAGCTCTGTTCAATTGAACATAAGGAAAAGATCTTTAAATGTGCACGTGAAAAAAAAAAATCAACATATAAAGGCATGCCAACTAAACTCACAGGAGTTCTCTCACAGGAAACTCTACAGGAAAAAAGAGAATAGAGTAACATACTTCAGATTCTTTTTTTTTTTAAAAAAAGATTTATTTATTTATTGGAAAGTCAGATATACAGAGAGGAGGAGAGAGGAGGAGAGACAGAGAGGAAAATCCTCCGTCTGATGATTCACTCCCCAAGACTGCTTTCCCAGGCCACAAGCAGGGAGGGGGATGGGAAGTGGTGCTGCCGGGATTAGAACCGGTGCCCATATGGGATCCCGGGGCGTTCAAGGCGAGGACTTCAGCCACTAGGCCACGCCGCCGGGCCCTATTCTAGATTCTTAAAAAAATTGTCAGCCCAGGATAACATGTCCAGCAAAGCTTTCCTTTGTCTTTGAAAATGAAATTAAATTCTTCCACAGTAAAGAAAAGTTGAAAAAATTTGCCTCTTCCAAACCTGCCCTACAAATGGTATTTCAAGATGTTCCCGACAGAGAAGAGGAATAGCACCCAACAAAACCAAAGGCAAATGTGAAGAACATCACAGTAAAATGACAACAGAAGACTAAACCAATGAACAACACATTCCTAAAATGACAGGACCAAAGTACCATCTATACATATTCACCCTGAATGTAAATGGCTTAAGCTCAATCAAGCGTCATAGATAAGTAGACTGGATTAAAAAACAAAACCCATCAATTTGTGGTCTAGAAGAGACACATTTCACCAACTAAAATCAGAGGACACTACATCACATGGGTTTTGATGTTTCCTCTTAGTTTCATCTCTTCAAAACATTTTCTTTCTCATTAAATTCTTCAGTGACTCAGATCATACAGTAGCATCATTTTCTGCAAGAAGGTTCTTGATTTTCATTTCTTCAGCTACACGTTAGTCATTCAGTAGCATGTTATTTAACTTCATGGTTTTGTTAATTTCTTTTTTCCTCCTGATGTTGATTTTGTTTTGTGGCTTTTCATTTAAGGGCATGTATAGTAGCTGTGTAATGGAAACTAACATACCCAGATGTGAAGATACAATGTAATATGCATTTCTACTTCCAGACAAAGATGGACTTACAATGAAACTGTTTACTGTATTTTGACAATAGGATGCTCGACTCTCAGCCATTGTCCATGCCCGCAGTGATGGACATATGACTGTATGAAGAACTATACTTTAGTAATGATATAGAGGAACTAGGTGGGAGGGAGGAATTTGGGGAGGGGATAAGGGAAATACCAGGAGCCTATGGAACTGTATCATAAAATGGCAATAATAAAAAATAAAATGTAAAAATAAATAAAAACTAATAAAAAGAATGAAATTAGGTTGATAATAGCACTTACAAAAAAGACAGCAGTGAATTTCATATTCAGTGGTGAAATATGGAAAGGGTGGGTCCGGCACAATAGCTTAGCTAAAGTGAGCTAAAGTCCTCACTTTGAACATGTCAGGATCCCATATGGGTGCCGGTTCTAATCCCAGCAGCCCCGCTTCCCATGCAGCTCCCTCATTGTGGCCTGGGAAAGCAGTGGAAGACAGCCCAAGGTCTGCACTCATGTGGAAGACTTGGGAGAAGCTCCAGGCTCCTGGCTTTGGATTGGCTCAGCTCCGGCCATTGCAGCCGCCTGGGTAGTGAACCATCGGACAGAAGATCTTCCTTCTGTCTCTCCTCTTCCTCTCTGTATATCTGTTTTTCCAATAAAAATAAATTAGTCTTTTTTAAAAAAAATTCTAAGGGTGAGGCTTGCACACTCTGGGATCACATATAGATGCCAGTTCATGCCCCGGCAGTTCCACTTCCAGCCCATTGCAAACACTTGGGGAGTGAATCAGCGAACAGGAGATCTTCCTCTCTCTGTCTCTCCTTCTCTCTGTAGATCTAACTTTCCAATAAAAATAAATAAATCTTTTTTAAAAAGGAAAGGTTCTCTCTCCAGGTGAAGAAAAAGAGGATGCACAATCTTGTCATTTCTAGTCAACACAATATTTGAAATCATTAACCAGTTAGAACAAAAAATCAAATCAAATACCTACATTCACAGATCTTATGCATAGACAAAGATTCCTCACAAAAATCTACCAGAATCAAATTTTGCAAAACTGCATACTACCACAAGATTGGAATGCAAAACTTACTGCGCTCTATATAACAATAAACAACCAGCAAAGAAATTAAGGAAACAGTTCCAAGGGTCAGCCTTGTAGTGCAGCAGGTTAAACCCTACCTGCAATGCTTGTAACCCATATTCAAGAACTAGTGACGCAAGTCCTTGGCCTCCTGCACCCATGTGGAAGACCTAAAGGAAGCTTCTAGTTTCAGACTGGCTCAGCTCCAGCTGCTGTGGCCATTTGGAGAGTGAACTCATGGATGGAAACCCACGTGGGAGACCTTGGTGGAGTTCCAGGCTCTCGGCTTCAGCCTGGCCTGAATCTTGACTGTCACAGCCATTCAGAAAGGAAATCGGCAGATCGAAGATCTTTCTCACTCTTTCTCCTCCTTCCTCTCTGCCATGAGGACATTATACAAGATGAAATCATACAATCGCACAAAGCCGCATGCTTTGTGATCCACTTCTGAGATTTTGATACTCAAATCATAGAGACAAAAGTAGAGTAGTGATTACTGGGGGCAGTGAAGAGTTGTTGTAAACTGGATAAAGAGTTTCAAATTTGAAAGATAAACAAATGTCCCAGATTTATTTCACAGCAGTGTGAATATGCTTAACATTATCTAACTTTAAGAAATATATCAGCCACGCAATCATAAAAAGTCTTGAATATTTGTCAAAATCTATAGAAAAATGTACCACAAGTCAACCTTAATGTAAGGTATCAACTACAGTCAATAATGGTTCATTAGTTTTCATTCATTAACTGCAACAACCACACTGCTATAAAAGGTTAATAAGGGGAACTGTTCCTGGGCTGGGGTAGGGATGGGATGTGTACATGGAATTCCATCTGCTCAATTACTGTTTAGACTTACACAAGAATAATGTAGTCTATTGGCAAAACAAAATTCCCATTCATATTAAATTGACCACATCCACTGCCTTGTGCAGTGACTGAAATGTGACGTAAGCATGGGGAATGAGTGTAACTGTATGCACCATGCAATTAGAAGCTGTTGCTGATGCTTTAAATGGGGAGGGGAGATGATAGACCCAGGGTTGTTGATCACAAAAGTTTAAAAGCCAGAGGACCTCCTTACCTGAATGCGGAGTCTAAAAAGAGTCTCCTTTCTTACAGCCATGGGGCCGATATAACTGAGAACTTGGGTCAGGAACTAATTCTAAAACTAACAGAAGGCCATCAGGATGAATACTCAACCCTAGCAATTCTACTAAAATATTTGTGGCCCTGCAAGGAAATGGGGAGACTTGACTCAGCACCATTAGTTAAAAGTTTTCAGTCCAGGATATATATAATATATATGCATATGCGTGTGTTGGGGGCTGGCGGACACGTGGAAGAAGCTCCTGGCTTCAGATGGGCTCAGCTCCAGCTGTTGTAGCCATTTGGAGAGTGAACCAGTGGGTGCAAGATTGACCTTTCTGTTGTTCCTTCTCTTGGTGATTCTGCATTTCAATTAAAATAAATAAATATTTTGAAGAAAAAAGGATAAGCCTTGAAACATTTGAACCTTAAAATAATGAGAGGAAATGATTAGAACATACTAAGTAAAAACCCAGAACCTCTGCTGCCATAAAGAAGGGAAAGTTCTTTCTTGACACAGAAAATCTACCAACATATACACAAAACAATCAGCAATCATGAACTTGCCCCGTATGCCAAATTGTCTGGTGGGTCACAGTTCTGTAGTAACTGACAGCCTCTGGACCTGCTACACACCATCACAACAGCCTGCGACATGGGTGACACCATATTCCTCATGTCTGATGAGCTAAAAGTAGCAAGAGCTCTCAGTGTCTTGTTAAAATATACGGTCTCCATAGGGTGGGAAGTGAACTTGACCTTGATTCAGAATCCTACTATCTCCAAAGTTTTGGGAATCCAAGGCCCTCGGGCATGCCAAAATTGTACCTCGAAATTAAATAACCATTTACTATATCTTGCATCTCTTACGGGTAACGGGGGAAATGTAGGCTCTATTAGATTTGGAGAACAGTACAGTTCACATGTGGGAAGGCCACTCTGCCTCTTTCATCAGATGACTTTGAAGGTTTGCAGTTATGAATGAATCTCAGAGTAAGCAAGAGTTCAGTGGAACTCCTAGATTGGATTGTCATATAAAGCGACCCTACCACGTGGACCCTATCGCCTGGCCAATGAATAGTGCTAGGAGTAGGAAAAGGTGCACTTTTGAAGTCTCAAGCAACCCTCAGAAAGCCACAGTGCAGGTCTTTAGGGTATAAGGACAATCACAGGAAGTCCTGCCACAGCCATTAGACTGGCCATAGTCACACATGTTGCAGGAATCAGTGTGCTGACACTTCTGCCTCAGCCTCTCTGGGGATGCCTGCTTCCTACACACCACAGGACGGTGCCTCAATACCGTCAGTCTGATGCTCCCCACACGTGCTCGCTGCTATCCTCAACTCTTACACTGTACCTTGATTGATGACCCAAATCCTACCACAGCCATACCAAGCAGACTGACTGATCAGCACCAAGTCTGAACAGCACTGAGACCCACATTCTCCCAGCATCAATTAGTCCTTCATGAAGGCACACAGTATATACATAGCACTGATGTTGAAGCTGCTGGTGTGGCACAGTCAGTTAAGCTTCTGCTTGCAAAGCCGGCATCCCACATGGAAATGATCTAACTTCCTGCTGTGAACATGAGAAGCAGTAGAAGATGGCCCATGCACCTGCGCCAATGCCAGGCATGTAACAGAATTCCTGGCTCCTGGCTTACATCTGGTCCAGGGCTGGCAGTTGAGGTCATGTGGGGGCAGAAACCAGCAAATCAAAGATATCTTCTTTCTGGCTTTTAAGTAAGTACAAATAGATCATTTTTGAAAATAGTCTTTGCTTCTAGCGATCGTCTGTTTTCCCACTAAACTAAGGTCTTTTTGCTTGTTGAACATCTTATTCAGTGAAGTATTAAGCTTTTTGCTGTAGTATAAATCTAGAGCATATTATCTCAAAAGTTAAATACAAAAATACAGAGTGGAGAAAAGTGGGAGAGAAGATGGAAAAGATGGGGGAAGGCAATATCATGTCCTTAAACTTGTATCTAATCTGTTAAATAATAATGAAAATTAAAATTTGAAAAAAGAAAAATACTCTATGCTCATGCATGCCAAGAATTATTGCTGTTAAATACCCATGCCACCCAAGGCAACCTACAGATTCAGTGCAATCCCTACGACATTTCAATGCTTTTTTACAGAAGCACTTTTTAAAATCCTAAAATAAACAGATCCACTAGCAGCTCTGAATAGCTAAAGAAATCTTGAGCAAAAAGAATGTATCAGGAAACATCATGTAACCTGCTCTCCAAATTACTGTGAAATTATAATTCTGACATAAGAACAGACTAGTTCAGGCCAATGCAACAGAAGAGAGGAAAAAGCTATGAATCCATATGCTCAGTCAATCCATCCTCAATAAGGGGACCAAGGACTTCCAGTGGGGAAAGGACTTTTTCAGTAAATGGTGCCAGAAAACTATCCACATGCAGAATGAGATATTCAGATTCTCAACTGAGAAATATACAAAAGTCAACCTCAAACTGATGAAACACTTAAATAGAAGGACTATAGGGACTAGTCTTGTGACATAAGCAGGTTGTCACCACACATGATGCCATCCCACGGAGGCTTGAGTCCCAGCCCCTCCACTTCCAATCCAGCTTCCTGCTAATGCACCTGAGAAAGCAGCAGAATATGGCACAAGTGCTTGGGCCCTTGGACCCATGTGGGAAATCCAGATAAAGCTCCTGGCTCCTGGTTTTGACCCAGTCCAGATCTAGCTATTGAGGCCATTTGGGGGAATGAATCAGTAGATGGAAGATCTCCTTCATTCTCACCCTCACGCTTCCCCTCCTTCTAACTCTGCCTTTTAAATACATAAAATCTTAAAAATAAAAGACTTGAGACTATAAAACTACTAAAAAAAACTTTCTTACACAAATTTTTGTTGCAATTCAAGCAGGATTTGGCTCCCCAATTCACAGACATTGTAACCCTGAAATCTGACATTGAGAGTTCAGGAATTGTTTTCTTGTTTGGCTATACATACAAAACATCATTTACTTTTATTTCTACTTGGGTGGCCAGCAACATGATACAATGGGTTAAGCCACCATTCTAGAGGGCAGCAGGCCATCTCAGAGTGCTAGTTTGAGAGTTGGACGCTTTACTTCCAATCCAGCTTCCTCCGAGGCAATCTGAGAGGGAATTGATGAGGATCCAAACACTTGGGTTCCTGCTACCCATGTGGGAAACCCAGATGGATTTTCTGGCTCCTGGCTTCAGCCTGATCTAGCCTGAGCTGGGGAATTTGAGGAATGAAGCAGTGGATGGAAAATCTCACATTGTCATTCACTGTCTCTTTTTAAATTCTACTTTTGATTACTCTTATGTCGTTAAGAAGGATACATGCCCATGTGGACCATTGATTAGTTTGGGAAGCACCAAGGATTAGGGGAAAGTGGATGAGACTTTTCTTTTCCAAGTTTCTTTTTCTTCCTGTATCTGGGGGAAAGGAGAAGAGTAGGGGAGAAGCTGCACCGAGCATCCAAAACACATCAGTACCTGGGGATAGGGAACAGCCACACCACGTCATCCCAGGGTGCCCAGTGTGGAATATGCTCTGAGAGTACTGCTTAAGCGGTTTTGATATTTCTGAGATGTTGTTGATTTTGTTATTCCAAGGATGAGGAAATTCTTCCAAAGTCCATTGGCTGACATAGTCCTCCTTAAGAGTTTCCATTCACCCAGATCTTTGCTGTCAATGTAGTTCTGCCCTTCATCTTCTTCTATGGTACTAGCTGTCCTCTTGCAGGCCCCAATGGATTGCCATATGCCTCATGTGCATTTGGGCAAGCCATCCACTGCTCTGTCAGCCACTGAGGATGCCCAGTTCTGACACATACACTCCACAGTCAGACCACAGATCTTGTGATTCTACCCATGGTTGAAGTTCTGAATCCAAGGGTTCAGTTATAGGAGGATTCCCAAAGAAACTTCTTCTGATGTGATCCCAGACCCGATTCTTCTGTGTGTTAGCAGGTATGGAGTCCAGCTCAGTCCATCACCCACATCAGTCTATAACTGGTGGTTGCAGTTGCTGGGTTGTCTCCAGCTCCACCTTTTAAGCAAACCAACGAATGCTAACCCTGATCAGCACACACTTGGCTATCATGCACAACAGCTGGACCTGCAGCCCAAGTCAGAGCAATCCCTGGTAATTCCCACCAGCCCCTGTCCTGATGCAAGCCAGTATATGCAGCAGATTTGTCTGGCCTGTCCGCATCCCATTCAACTTTTGTACACACCAATGAATGCTGCAGCCTAGCTCAGCCCAACTGATCCCATTATCCAGCACACACTTATACTGGCATGTGTTACCATCTGTCCAGCCAGGCCCACCCCCAGGCCTGGTTCTCATGGTCACCAGTGAGAGATGTAGCCCATCAGAGGTGTGGCCACAATTTTCCTACTAGGCCCACTTCTAGCCCCAGATCTTGCTTTCTCCAGGTGGTTCTAGCTTGCCAGAACTTGCCCCCATTCCCTGCACTTGCCAGCTAATGCTGTGGCACAGCCTGACCCTCCTGTACTGTGGCTCATGCAAGCACCAGTGGATATGGTTGCTTAGCCTGGCCTGGCTCTACCTCTAAGCCAGCTCACCTGCAAGCCAAGGGGTATTGTAGCCCTGCCTAGCCTGGTCTGTCTCCATTCTCAGCTCTCGTATTCACCAGCAGGTGCAGTGGTCCAGCAAGGGAATCCTTGCTGCCTCCTTACTGGGCTTAACCCCCACCCAGAGTCTTATGTGTGCTGGTGGATGCTGTGAGTCTGGCATGACTTGCCTCACCTTGGTATTTGCCAGCATGTGCTATAACCCAGCATACCCCCAGTTTTAGTTCATGCTGGCGGGTTCTACAGCCTAACCCAGTCCAGCCAGCCCCCTGTCCCAGCCCAAATGTGTACTGGCTTGTGTTGTGACCCAACCTGGCCTGTCCTGCACCCTGTCCTGGTTCTCACATTTGCCAGTCGGTGTTGTAAACTGTTCCAGTCTGACCCACCTCTAGACCTGACCCACATGTATACTGGCAAGTACTGTAACCTGGCTGGTCTGGGCTGCTCCCAGTCTTAATTCTGCTCACCTGCAGGGACAGCATCCTGACCAAGGAGTTTCAGGGATTAATGTTAATGATGGATGGATTAAGGGTAGAGACGGTACAATTATGGTACCTGAAATACGGTCTGTTGAACGTAATTGGATAGGACTGAGATTCTAGAATGGATCCCCAAGGTCCAGTCACGATGATTTTTATCAAGAGACATACTTTGACAAGGAGGTTGTATGGCTTCCTATTTCTGCTCCCTGGCTCACCAGGCAAACTTCCTCTGCCTGTCTTCTAATATACCCGCATTAGTAACCAAAATACCAATGGGGCGACCTAATCTTGCATTGTGACTTTCCATAACTATGAGTGGAAAAATAAAAAACCCCTTCCTGGGTCCACATGGCAGTACAGGAGGCTAAGTTTCAGCCTATGGTGCTGACATCCTATATGGTACCAGTTCAAATCCTAGCTGCTCTACTTCCAGCCAGCTCCCTGCTACTGACCTGGGAATGCATTAGATGATAGTCTAAGGGCTTGGACCCCTGTACCCTGCCCCATTGGAGACCTGGAAGAAACTCCTGACTCCCAGCTCCAGACTGGGTCAACTTCTGACAGTTGCAGCCATCTGGGGAGGGGATCAGCTAATGGAAGACTTCTCTGTCTCAACCTCTCTCTACAACTGTGATTTTAAGGTAGAATAAATCTTTGAAAAACAGCAAATATATCTATATTTTCCCTTAGAAGCTCCTCTCAGGTGTTTGTTGTAATGATGCAATTCTCACTAGTGCAACACTAGAAACAATCTTTTGGATGTGACCTCAACAGCACAGGCCAACGAGAAACAACGAATGCGATTTCCTCAAACTAAAAAACTACACAGGAAATGATAAACAGAGTAAAGACACATTCTATGGACTGGCAGAAAATATTTTCAAAGCACACATCAGGTAAGATGTTACTACCCTAATACATTCAATAGCTCAAATAAGCCAGATAGAAAGATAATAAATAACCCAAGTAGAAATGGGGCAAGAGATCTCAATACACTTTCATCAAGAAGACACACCAATGGCCAACTGGTAGATGAGAAAATGCTAAGTGTTATTTCTCATCAAGGAAGTAAAAGTTAAAAAAGACATATCCTATCTGTTGGAATTAGAGAAAGAAAGAGAAACAGAAAGAAAGAAAGAGAAAAAGAGAAAGAAAGAGGAAAAGAAAAAGGGAAGAAAAAGGTGTTGGTGAAGATGTGGAGAAAAAAATATATCCTTATTTACTGTTGAGTATTACAGAAAACATTACAAGGGAATCCACAAAAATTTAACAATACACCCTATTATAATGCAATTACCATTGATCCATTTAAGGGACACTGGAATTCTACTTATTGCAGCAATGTTTACAACACTCAAGTTTTGGAATCAACCCCACTACACTGAAAGGCCGTTTGGGGAGTGAACAATCAGATCCAAGATTCCTGTCTCTCCTCTCTATAACTCTTCAAACAAAAAATGCATCTTAAAAAAGTATATATTCATTGCTCATCTCAGGAGCATAAACTGTTCACTTGTCATGGGCTCCTCTGGCTCCTCTATACAGCCTCTAAATCTTAACCTAAAAATTGACAGGTAAAGATTCTGAGTAATCAGTAACCCAAGAAAAGAAATCTCACTCTTCTCTCCCCACAGATGGACTTCAAACATAGAAATTCTTCCTGAACGTGGCCCACACGTGTCTGTATTCCACACTTTCCAAGTAAACCTTACCACTTTAAGTGTTACGAAAAAAAGCGGTGGTTGGAAAGAAATTGAATAGAACACAGGCCCCTCAATAAAGATCAGAAGAATGCACCAACTAGAAAGCAGAATTTTCAAAACCTCCTAGATCAAAATATAGGTGTCTAGAAGTACAATAGAGGTTATGTGATCTCTACGGCTACTAGACTAAAAAGTGTAGGGTATTAGAGAAAGCATTAGCATCAATTATTTACCAGAAATCTATTGAAGAATTTTATATTTAAAAGTAGTTTTCCTATGTACACAAATAATTCTACTTCTCAAAAAACAACAACAAATCTTTCTGGTATAAAATTTGCTAAGAGGACAGCATGATGGCATAGCAAGCTAATCTGCCTGCAGCGAGAACATCTCGTATGGGTGTCAAGTCGAGTCGCAGCTGTTCCACTTCTGTTCCAGCTCCCTGATTATGATCTGGGACTTAAATTCTTAGGTCCCTGCACCCTTCTGTGAGACCCAGCAGCAGCTCTCAACTCCTGGCTTTGGATCAACTCAGCTAAGGCCATTGCAGCCATGTGGGGAGTTAACCAGCAGATGGAAGCTCCTTTTGTCTATAAATATGCCTTTTAAATAAAAGTAAATATCAAAAAGATAAATAAATTGCTTTTAAAAATGCTAAGTATTTGATTAATTTAAAAACTAGAAGTTAGGGACTTCAGAAGTAAAATATTAATTTTTAAGGATAAGTATTTTTGGCTATCTGTGTATCACATACTATTTTAGCCAATTTGCATATGATCTGCATAATTAAACTGAGTTTGTTACTGTCCATCTCCATTTTACTGATGAAAAAATGGACACACAAGGGTCAAATAATTTGACAAGGTCATATAGACAATAGGTGGCAGATTCAGAATTTCAACTCAGAATCCACATTTTTCACTATTACAGTAAAATTTATATATAACCCATAGAAATGACCAAAGCCACCAAGAAGAAACTTCATATTTGCAATAGCTTTTTATATTTTTTTAAAATTGATTTGTTAACCCAAGAATTCAGCATGATGGCAGACACAGCAAATGACTATTGCCTCCTTCTGCACTAAGCATCTCTAGAGGAGAATAAAGGAAAAAAATGGCAGTGGAGACTGGGATATAGCAGAGTAAGCTACAGCTCAGGGTGCCCACATCCCCTGAGTGCTCATAGCTGTCCCAGCTCCTTCATTACCAATTCAGTTCTCTCTACCGATACTGGGGAGTGGCAGAAGATGGGCCAAGTAGTTGGGTTCCTGCTACCTGCGTGGGTATACCTGGAGAGCATTCTAGGCTCCTGATTTCAGCCCGGCCCTGCCCTGGCTGTTGTGGACATTTGAGGAGTGAATTAGTAGCTAAAGATCCCTGTACCTACCATCTGTCACTCTACTTTTCAGATAGAAAATAAAAATTTAGAAGAAAGTGGTGATGCCCTCCATAGCCCAGCATTTACCAATATCCGTTAATCGTGTTGAGATGAAAAGTACAGATCTGTGTCCACACAGAGCACTGGATTGCTGAAATCACAGCTTTGACCAGCAGCTTCATGTAAGTTACAGCATCTGTGCATACTGGGTCAAAATTATTATTTCTGCGTATGAGTCACAATTGAGTTCTAAGCAATTGTGTCTCTAATGATTTGAATGACAGTAACTTGCTGTATCTCTCTAAATGGAGGCTGCTGGGATGCAGTGGTTAATAACAGCCCGGACCATGGTGTCAGACCGTGGCTAGAGGCGGATGGCTCAGATACCTGCTGCTGCTATGACCCTGGCAAAGTTACTTAACTTCATTTTCTTCTGATATAAGATAGGGATTGCCTATTAGTGACCCCTGACTTGAATATGCCCTTCTGTTGTTTAGATGACTAAATATATTTAGTGTGATAGCTGGTACAGAAAAGCTTCCTTCTCTTATCTAGATGTGCATGCTACTGTGAGAAACTGCTATTAGCAGGACAGATACTGAAACAAACCATCCAATGTCAAGGAGTGGGCAGAAATAAAACCCAAGTACGACAAGCACTTTTGAAAATAAAGCAAAAATAAATTTTTTAATACTGTAACCAGAGATTTGAGGTTTAAGAGTGAGAGGAGCCAACAATATAGTTAGAAATTGCCAGAACAAAAGGAATCTCAGAAGCAAGCAGAAAAAAAGCCACTTTAGGCTGGTGGCAATTTATTCATACTTGATTTAAATTTGCATGTGAATTTTTTGATGTGGACTAAACAGGGAGTCAGTGAACTAAGTAGCAAAGAGTTCCAATATTACAAGGGCTGTCTCTTTCTTATCCCTGCATCCCTAAGTCTTCTCTTCTTACCTATAGAATCATCACACCCACTTTCCCATGATGCACCTAAGCTTCCTTCATCATGGTGAGCACATAAACACAGAGCATCATGTCCAAATGTAGTGAAAACCTTCCCTGAAGAACCTGGAATCAAATACCTGGGGACCCAAAATCCCTTTAACGCTTCCATCTGTAAGAGAGGATATGCCACAGCCTAGACTTGGGACAGGTCTTGTGCAGCAGCACACTAGGTTGCCACCTGCAGTGCTGGCATCCCACATTAGAGCACTGCTTCCACTCTACTTCCAATGCTCATGCTCTCAGGAAAGCTACAGGCATTGGCCCAAGAACTTGGACCATGTCCCAGCCGAACCCTCACATATACTGACAGGTGCCACCTGGCCCGCCCCCAAACCTGGTTCTTGCACTCACCAATAAAAGCTACAACTCAGTTTCCCTGCCAGATATGCTCCCAGCTCCCAGCTCTTGCACTTGCCATGGGATACTGAAGTCCAGCCTGACAAGAATCTCATTCAGTCCTAGAACTTGCCAGCTGGTGCTGCAGCCCAGCCTAGCCAAAGCTCATTCACACCCATTTCTGATTCAAGTCCCTGCTAGCAGTTATTATAGCCTAATCAGCATGGCCTGCCTCCAGTCCCAATTCTCATGCTCACCTGTGGAAGCAGTGGCCCAGCAGGAGTGTCCTGAAGGCTCCCCTACTAGGCCTAACCCCTGCCTTGGGTCTTGTGCATGCCAGCAGGTGCTGTGGCCCAGTCTGAGATGGCCCATCCCCTGCAGGTGTGCAGCCCGGCTTAGCTCTGCCCCCTTCTGCCCCCATCTACCTCTCATCAACAAAAATAGCCATCTAGCCCAGCCTGGCCCACGCCTGCATCAGCCTACACGTGAACTAGCAGATTTTGTGGCAGGCCTGCTTTGAGATTTTATCTCCTAAGTGATTTCTGAACTCCATGCTTGGACTAGGATTAGCTTCATGTTGCACTCAAATTACCCCTAGGCATATAGCAGGCTCAAACTGAAATACAGTTCTCCACTAGTTCCTGGCGACATTTCCAAGGCAGCAGTCAGCAATCAAGGATGCCCATAAAAACAATCCACCATAAAGGAGAAACACATTATCACACCAGATTTGGACTGACTGTAATAGAACACTGATTACAGTTTGTGTTTCCAGAAATATAAAAGAGTTGAAAACATCTGCAGGAAACAAGAAACCATTACGAAGCTATTTAACAGGTGAGAATGAAAACAAGCCAAAATAGACCTTCCAGAATTTAAAAATGTGATAACTGAAGTTAGAATCTCAGTATAATTTATAACAGTACAGGTACATCCATGAACTGGGATAAAATCAAAAGAAGTTACTCAGAAAGGTGCCTAGAAAGACCAGCAGAAAATGCAGGAGAAGCCATTTGGAGGCACCAAGTACAGACGTTAGGATCAGCTACAGTCCCTAGAGAAGGAGAGAATAGAACAAGGACTGCACCTGGAAAGACAATGACTGAGAAAGTCCCATACCCAAATCCAGGAGCTCAAGGAATCCCAGCCAGAACAAGCAAACCTAAGCTAGGGCACCGTGAAAGAGCTGAAAACCAACACACAGAAACAGACCACGTGAATTCAGAGAAACACCCGGGGTGTCAGAGTGACAGCAACAAGACAGAAAACAGTGGAATGGTTTTTTTCTTTTACTACATGGAAAGAAGCCTCCACCTTGAAACCATTCGCAGTGAAAATATTTCTAGAACCTAAGTGAAACAGACATTTTTTCAGGAAAAGAGAAACAGGATTTCTCATGCAAATAAAAGAAATTTTGACAGATGTCTTTCAAGGGGTACAATGCCAGCATCCAATATGGATGCCAGTTCATATCCCAGCTACCCCACTTCTGTTCATGCTCCCTGTTTATGGGCTAGGAAAGCAGTGGAAGAAGGCTCAAGTCCTGGGGCCCTTGCACCCATGTGGGAGACCCGGAAGAAGCTCCTGGCTTAAGATCAGCTCAGCTCCAGCCATTGAGACCATCTGGGGAAAGAGCCAGTATATGAAAGATTTATCTGTCCTCTCTGTAAACACTTGCCTTTCAAATAAAAAACAAAGCAAGATTTGGGGCCAGTGCCCTGGCATAGTACACTAAGCCTTCACCTTTGGTGCCAGTATCCCATTAGTTCGAGTTCTGACTGCTCCACTTCTGATCCAGCTGCCTGCTTATGGCCTGAGAGAAGAGCAGAGGATGGCTCCAAGACCGTGGGTCCCTGCATCCACGTGAGAGACCAGAAGGATGCTCCTGGCTCCAAATCAGCTCATCTCTGCCCTTTGAGGCTATCAGAGGGAATGCACCAGTGGATAAAAAAAAATTCTTTCTCTCTGTAATTCTTTCAAATAAAGATAAAATAAATCTTAGAAGAATGTTTAACATTTAAAAAAACAGCATTTTAAAACATCAAGAGGCTGAAAATCAGAAGTCTTATAAAAAATTTAAAAAATCCTCTATGTTCACAAATTGGAAGAAAAATAAATACATTATACATATACAATACACTCACACTATCCAAAGATGTTAAAAGATTCAATGTGATACCATTCCAAATACCAAAAAACTCTTCACAGGCCTAGGAAGAAATCATCCTAAAATTTATATGAAAACACAAAAACCTCAAAATAGCCAAAGCAATCTTAATAAAACAAATCTAAAAATATTGCAATATTTGAAAAATAGATTTCCAAGTGTACTATAGAGTTGTCATAATCAAAACAGTCCAGTACTGGCTCAAAAATAGAAATATCAATTAATGAAACAAGATGGAAACCCAGAAACTAACCCGTGAGACTGCAATAAACTATTTGATAGAAATCTAAAACATTCCTAAGAAAAAGGACCATTTTCAGCAGTGTTAAGCAAATTGGATTTCCACACACAGAAATTTTAAACCAGATCCCTATTTTGCACTTTCTATGAAAATAAACTCACACTGGATCAAGGATATAAATCTAAGTTCTAAAGCCATCCAACTACTACAGGAAAACATAGGAAAAATGCTGCAAGATATTATTAGCCTTGGCAAAGATTTCTTGGGTAAGAGCTCAGATGCACAGGCAATAAAAAACATAATTACAACCAACGCATTTGACAGGTGAACAAAAGCAATCTATGGAGAAAGAGCAGCTCTTCAAGAAATGGTGCTGGAAAATTTGGATATATGCTTGCAAGAGTGACAAGCCTTACATTTCACCTTATTCCAAAGTCAAGTCTAAATGGGTCAAGATCTAAACCTGTGACTTGACACAATCCAATTTCTAGAGACGCGGGTATAGGCAAAGACTTCTTTAAAAAGGCACCATAAGCACAGGCAATCAAAGCCAAAATAAACCCATGAGACTGCATCAAGATAGGAAACTTCTATACTGCAAAAAACAGTGTCAATAAAGTGAAGAGGCAACTGACTCAATAAGGCAAAATATTGGTCAGCTCCACTACAGGCAGAAGAATAATGGGAAGGATTTTTAAAGAATCCAGAAACTCGACAGGTACAAACACAGCTAAACAATGGGCAAAGGACACGAACAGGTATTTTTCCAATAATGAAATTCAAATGACTAATGGACACATGAAAAAATACTCATATTCTCTAGATATCAGGGGGAAAAAATCCAAATTAAAAAACCACAGTGAGGCTCACCCAACCCAAATGAGAATGCCCAATATATTGAAATTAAAAACAATAAATGCAAGCAAGAATGTGGGGAAAGGGTAACTTAATCCACTACTGCTGGTAAGGTATGGAAACATCATGGGACAAGACAGCTACCGTATGACCCACTCCTAGGAATATATCCAGACGAAATGAAATCTGCATACAGGAGAATTACCTGCAATCCCTGGCTTATAGCAGTGCAATTCACAATAGCTAGGATATAGAGCCAATCCAGATGCTCATTAAACAGATGAATAAAGAAAATAGTACATATATGAAAATGTTAAGAAAGTGAAGCACATTACTTTGAAATGAATTATTATACTATTGTAATAACTTGAGAAATGTAACAAGAGGAGATAGGAAAAAAGGGGAGGGAGGGAGAGAAATTCTATGCTTCTAAATCTGTAATTGGGGAAAATGTGAAATCTACTCATTTTATAGAAATTGTTAAAATAATTTTTTAAATATTTTTAAAATTTAACAAAACTAGACCCAATGGGATTATAGCAAACTAAGCCTTCTGCAGAAAAAGGCAATGAACAGAAGAAAATCTTTGCAAATTACACATCCCATAAAGGATTAATATCCCAAATAGAGCTAAAAAAACCAACAAAACAAGTAATCCAGTTTTAAAAGTTGGTAAATATGAGCAGGCATTTTAAAAATGTAATTTAATGAAATATAGGATTAAAGTGACAGAGACAGATCTTCCATCTTCTGGCTTACTTCCCAAATGCCCACAACATCCAGGGGTAGGCCAAGTTAAAGCCAGAAGCTTGAGACTCAATTTGGGCCTCTCATATGGGTAGCAAGGGCCCAAGAACTTGGACCATCTTCTGCAGCCTTCTCGGCTGCATTACAAGGAACTGGAAGGGAAGTGCAACAGCTGGAATTCAAACCAGCATTCATATGAGTGCTGGTATTGTAGGTAGCGGCTCAATCCACTGCAACTCAATGCTGGCCCCTCAACAGGCATTTTTTTTTTTTAATTATTTATTTAAAAGAGTTACAGATAGAGTAGCAGAGGTTGGGGCAGGGAGAGGGGAGAGAAGATCTTTGATCCACTGGTTTATCTTACAAATGGCTTCAACAGTAGAAACCGAGCATGCCCAGAGTCAGGACCCAGAAACTTCTAACAGGTCTCCCAAATGGGTACAAGGGCTACTTTCCCAGGTTCATTAGCAGGCAGCTGAACTGAAAGTGGAGCTGCCACAATTTGAACTAGTGCTCAAAAAGGATACGGTACCACAGGTGGCAGCTTTACCTGCTATGCCACAGTACTGTCTCCAAACATGCATTTTTTTTTAAAGAATAAACACAAATGGCCACATAATACATAAAAAAAAATGCTCAGGATCGCCAGCTGTCAAGGAAATGCAAATGCAAATAAAAATGAAGGGAAAAAAACCCTGATTGGAATGGCTATCATCTAAAAATTTTAAAATAACATTTTAACATCCTTAGCAAGGATGTAGAGAAAAGTAACCCTAAGACACAGTTGGTAGGAATAAAAACTGGTCCAACCATTATGGAAGACAGTACAGAGATTCGTCAGAAACCAAAACTGCATCTACCATGTCACCCAGCCATCACACCCCCATGTGTATATCCAAAGGAAAGCCAGTGAACTGAGAGTTCCCTGCACTCCCTTATTACAGCAGCTCCATTTACAACAGCCAAGACATGGATTCAACCTGGATGTCTACCAACTGACAACTCAATAAAAAAATACGTAATGGAATATTACTTAGCCATAAAAAAGAATAAAATCCAGATGTTTGAAGCAAAATGGATACAACTGGATATCATTATGCTAACTGAAATAAGTCAAAAAGATAAATATCACATTTTCTCTGATTTGTGGTACTTAACATACTCAGAGTGTAAGATCTACATAATGCCACTTGGCTTGTAATTATCAACAACACTTCAGTGAATCATACCATGACATGACAATATACTCTTACTTCATGTGAAGAAATGCAGAGGGAGAGCTGGTGGGGATTTTGGGGTCCAGGTAATGTTTTGATTTTACTTTGGGTGCTGGTTATCAGTGTGATATAGTGACAAATTTTTTTTTTAAATCTCCATTTATTTGTATTTATGTTCTTGTCTTGATATGCATACTGCATTTCAAAAATGTTTCTAAAAATAAATTTAAAGCATCAGAAACTGAAAGAGTGCAAGAAGTTAAATTACAAAACAAAAAACAGGATATTAGATTTCAATCCAGACATTAACTTTAAATCTAATTGAAACATGTATAGAAGCATGAAAAATCTCTGCATTGGTCCAATGTCATTTTTAGACTTTTTTTTTTAAATTAAAAGGAACAAAAAAGCCTTATGAGATTTTAGGAGAAATAGGAATACACAGTTTATTTTTGGAAAATAAGATACAAAGAACACATAATATAAAATTAGCTTCCTACAGGAGTAGACAAGGTTGGTATGTATGGGTTAAAAGTAATAGAAAATAATATGAATTTTGGGTAAACATTTTCATATAAGGTTTCAACTTTTCAACCACATGAATGTTCTATATATTCAGGAAATAAAGTAAGAAAAAGAAAAAGGAAAATCAAATCCAAACAGAAACAAAAGAACTAGGCTCCATATCACAGTGCTATGTAATTACACAGAAGGAAAAAGAATTAATCTAAATTACATCTGAACATTGTACTCTCATAATACACACGCAGTGAAAGACAGTTGAGTACAGAAAGAACTGCAAAGGAATTTTAAACTTGACTTAGTGAGTCTGTATTTAGTAAATTACAGGATATTTTGCTGCAGAACTGAACACACACACTGCCAGCCACCTGGATTTTCATCATGGGAGGAAGTGGAACGGTGGGCAGGAGAGAAACAGCCACGTGATGGTAGGATGGAATCAGGGCCTCATGAGCATAAACTCAAGATTCAATTAGTTTGAGTCATTGCCACAAAAAGGACCTAGAAACAAGTAAATCAATACCAAGAAGCATGCAATGTCCACTCCTTGGAGTTTCTGTATGTTGTTCCCCACATCAGGGAAATGGGCGGATGACAGGACAGGCACAGAAAAGTGTAATGAAGAATTTGTGCCAGAGAGTCGAGAAGAGCCGAAGCCGAAACTTCGAAACAAGGCCTATTTACATATTAAAACACAGAAGAAATAAAATTTGAGTCCATGCTGACACTAAAGGTATCACCCAAAGGGGATAAGGCAGAAAAAAAAAAAGAAGAAGATCCTCCTTAAAGTAAATTTTAGTAACTGTAAAATAAATTATAGAACTAGCATATGATGTTACTTCAAAAAAGTTGGTAGAACAAAGAAAATTGAAAAGTAAGTTTACCTGGGTGAAAAAGTCTAAGACTCATGCTCAGTTTTTCACTTTACTCATGTTCCATGACCTGTTTGAAGGTTCCTCATGTCATTTCAGAGCCAGTAAAAATCACCAGTGGATGCTGATGTTAAGAGATTGGTGGGAAGCTGAATGTGGAGCAATCGGATGACACCCATCTTCAGGAATTGATCACATTTTGTATCTCTACCAACGAGACATTACAGCATTCACCCCTGGTAAGAACACTGCCCTGGCTCACTCGCTGGTACCACCAAAAGCATCCACTGACACCCAATCACAAAGCAGGCAGAGTCCCTCAGGTCCTAACAGGGGGACATCACCAGAATAGGCAGAAGCAAAAAGGGAGAGAAGAGAGGCTGCAGAAACAGGTCTTTCCATCAAGGGAGCCTAAGAACAAATGAAAACTGAATTGCAGTTCCCATGCCCTTTGATTGGATTCTGAGGAGGAAGAAAACTTCCTCAAGGATTTAACCGCTAGGGCAACCTGTGTATCAGATAATACTCCTATGTCAAAACTAACTTCTCAAATTGCATCGTTATAGGAGAGTGAGACAACATCGTGTTCCTAAGAGATGAAGTCCATTTTGTAGAGTTCATAAAAATCCATGCGCATGCATGTTTTTATGAATTTGCCCATTAGTACACGTGCATTTGTATACACACACAGAGAGAGAATGTGATAAAATGCTGTAATTGGTAAATTCAGTTGGTGATTATTATTTTGGCAAGTTTCCTGTAGATCTGAAACTTTTCAAAAACAGGAAGGAAAATTTTGCCTAAAATAATTATCCACTGAAAACAAAAAGGGTAAAGCAGCAACAAAACAACACAAAAGTCAAAACTAATTTCTGTGAGCTATATTTAAGCCTAAAGACAGTGAAATATTGAAAATGACCAAAAAAGTTGAAATCACTTAAGATTTATTTTTATTGGAAAGTCAGATATACAGAATAAAGGAGAAACAGAGAGGAAGATCTTCCATCCAATGATTCATTCCCAAAGTGGCTGCCAACAGCTGGAGATGAGTTAATCTGAAGCCAAAAGCCAGGAGCTTCTTCCAGGTCTCCCACACGAGTGCAGGGTCCCAAGGCTTTGGGCTGTCCTTGACTACTTTCCCAGGCCACAGGCGGGGGCTGGAAGAAAAGCGGGGCCACCAGGACATGGACCAGTGCCCATATGAGATTCTGGCACACACAAGGTGAGGACTTTAGTCATTAGGCTATCACATCAGGCCCAAAATGTCTTTTAAACAAGAGGTTTTAAAGAAAACAGTATCAGGGCCTGGTGTGGTAGCCTAGTGGCTAACATTATTACCTTGAATGCCAGTTCTGATACCTGCAACCCCTCTTCCCATCCAGCTCCTTGCCTATGGCCTGGGAAAGCAAGTAGAGGAAAGCACAAAGACTTGGGATCCTGCACCCATGTGGGTGATCTAGAAGAGGCTTCTTGCTCCTGGTTTCAGATCAGCTCAGCTACTGCTTTTGATCCACTTGATGAATGAATGAACCAACAGACAGAAGATCTTTCTGTCTCTCCTTTTCTCTGTATATCTGATTTTGCAATAAAAATAAATAAATCTTTTTTTAAAAAGTGTTATAAAAAAAAAGAGGGAATCTTTGCAATAGTTTACAGAGACTTCAACTCAAAAATTGTATGCATGCTTAGTAAGATGGCTTCAATATATAACGCAAAATTGACACCATCACAAGGAACAACAGAAAAGTTTACATTTAGCTAGAGACTTTAACCTACCTCAGTTAAGAATAGAACAAGCCAGCAACGTGGCCTTCATACAGAAGAGGAAATCCAGATGGGCACAAACCCAAGCTTAGCATCCATGGAAACTTTCTGAAATACTGTTATAAGGTGTTCTCTTGCTATTCAGAAAGAAGAATTTCAGGAGACATAGAAACCAAGCCAACAACAACAAAAGCCAACCATTACAGCAAAAGGCAATCAACACAGAGCAGTAGAATGTCCAACTTTTCCTAATTATACAAAAAAGTTCCCCCAGAACTAGTGGGATTTTTCTTAATGCAAGAGATGAATGAAATACAGAAAGAAAGAAGTGTCAACATGCAAGAATTTGTAGTTCTTGCTTTCATGCCAGAAGCAGCTGTATAATCGTTCTAGTGGATAGAAAAGATTTAAATACGCAACAAAAGATTCTAAGGTGAACTACTAGCAAAAGGTAGGGGGTTATTTCTGAACTATTACAGTTAAATAAAACAGGAATGAGAATAAAAGCGGACAACAAATGGATCACAGACAGGAAATGAACACAACAAAAGTCAAGAAACACGGTAACCTATGTCATGTCTATAAGACAACACAGTGGCCACAAAGACAAATGAGTTCTTTGAAGGGAAATAGAGTTCAGGCTATTTACAAGATGCCCCAAGAATAAAATATCACAATATTAATAACAACTTGAATTCTATTTTGTATGGTACTAAAACAAAGTTAGAGATTTTTCCGTTTTTGAAAATTACAATCCACAAAAGTCAGAGATGTGCATGCATTATCCCCTGAAATTGAAAGCCCGTCGGGGTGGGGGGAAAGCGCAGACCACATGGGGAGAGGCTTTCTGTCCCACAAGATCTGACACTCCTGATATCTACTGCGGTACATGTTCTTTAGGTTTTCCCCAGTGGGCAAGCAAGGCTCGTATTTGATTTGGTGTGTAGAGATCTTGGTCTCCCCCCGCCCCTGGAATGAGCTGAGAGGTGAGCTTCAATAGACAGCTTGTGGGAACAAAGGATGGCCACGGTGGGCCTTCAGCAGGGCAAGCATCTGCTCTCAAGGCCATCTGCTCCACAGAAGGTTATCAGGGGCTTTTCAAGTGAAGGTGGCATGGACGTGGGACACACAGGTCTCCAAGAGCTAGGGAAAATGAGGGTCTCAAGAATCCAGCCACGTAGCCCAAGTTGCAAAATCCCATTCTTCCCTAATGCCCTAAATTTTAATAGAAAAAACTTAACACTGTCAATTTATTACAATTCAACAAATAATGCAGTTAAAATATCTTATTGGATAGGCATTTGGTGTGGCTGACAAGAAGCCACTCGGGACATGCATATCCCATATCAAAGTGCCTGGGTATAAATCCTGGCTCCATTTCTCCAGTTCTAGCTTCCTAATGTTGTGGACCCTGGCAGGAAGCTGGTGAGAACTTAAATACTTGGGTGTTTGCTGCCTACAAGAAATGCACATGGAGCTCCAAGCTCCTCGCTTTGGCTGTCATGAGCAACTGGTGGAGTGAACTGATTCTGTGAAGAGAAAGAGGAAGAAAAAAGAGGAGGAAGAGGAGGAAGAAGAGGAAGAAGAAGAAAATTTTAAAAAAATTTGGAGAACCCATGCAATAGCTCAACTAGCTAATTCTCCACCTCCAAGCACCAGCATCCTATATGGACACCAGCTTGTTTCCCTAGCTAGTCCACTTCCCATCCAGCTCCCTGCTTTTTGGGAAAGTAGCAGAGGATAACCCAAGTCCTTAGGACTCTGCACCTATGTGGGAGAACTGAAAGAAGCTCCTGGATCCTGGCTTCAGATCAGCTCAGCTCCAACCACTGCAGCCATTTGGGTAGCAACCTAGGAGATCTGTCTCTTCTTTCTGTAAATCTGCCTTTCAAATAAAAATGAACTAATCTTTAAAAATTTTAAATGTTGTATCTTATTTTCATTTCTTAAAAAAGAATTCATTCGTTTTTTATTTGAAACTCAGAGTAACAAAGTGGGAGTGCTAGATCTGGTTCACTTTGCATTTGGCTGTACCACCCTGTATTGGGCCAGGCCAGACCTAGGACCCAGGAGCTTCATCCTTGTGTCCCAAGTGTGTACAAGGGCATCTGCAAAAACTTGGACCATCTTCTCATTTTTCCAGTCTAGTAGCAGGAAAATGGATTGGAAGTGGAGCAGCCAGGACACAAAACCGTCTCCATATGGGATACTGATGTTGCAAGCAACAGATTAACGATTATGCCACCACACCACCAGCTTTTCTTAAATGTAGTATCTGATTTTCAGTCACCACAGAAATATTCTTACAGGATTAATTCATGGACTTGATTTTCAGCCCCTGGTTTGTTGATTTCTCTCTAAATACTCCAGCAAATTCCCTGCTCTATGTCACTGCACCTGTCGTAATAGTTGAGTCAAGCTATTATTGGGATTCCAAGAAATTGCTTGCAGGTGATAGTTTCATTAATTGTGATAACGTACACCTTAGTTCCCCAACACCCACCAGCCAACAGCAGAGGAGCACTGGCTCAAAGCCCAGGCAAGTCTTAGCAGAAACATTTCTGTGTGTGTGTGTTTGTGTGCGTGCGTGCGTGTGTGCACACATGTACATGAGCTCCAGTAGTGGACTGTCTTCTGTGACTATTCCTCTTACCAAGTTGGCCTCAGTCCAGGCACAGGCCGGAAACTGCTGTGACTGCATCAGTTGACAGGCAGTTTAATGACTACTACGCTAGAGGAAGAGGAGCCGAGCAAGAAATAGGGGAGATTTTACAGTCCTGTCCCATTATCAAAGGCAAGAAACCTGGGTTGGAAGGGAGAGGCAGTAAATCAGTAACTGGTTAACTTCAACCCACTTGCAACGGCTGTCCAGGGTTGTTAACCTCCAACAGTAACCTGAACCCACCTTCCCAAATGGACTGAGCCCTGTGGAGAGCTGCTTGGGAGTGTTGCTAGAACTTTCCATGAACCCGTACTATGGTGTCTGGCAGTCAAGGATGGATGACCAGAGAAGCCCCAAGAATCATCATCTGTGTTTCTCTGAATCCTTCTTGTGCAGCTCTGACCATAACTCCCCCTTCATTCATCCATCACTAGAGCTGACAAGGACTTTCATTGCTGTCATTCAGGCCTACTTCCTTACAACTTCAGACTCCTGACACCAGGAATGGCCAGGTGGCTCTCCCCACACCCAAATCCAGTACAGATATCATTGCCACTGGGTGCAATCATTTCTCCTTGGGGCACAAACCCTCTAACTTAGCAGTGTCCACATTCAAGGGGCCAAGAAACACTTTGGAGGTGGATGATGGTGTAATCAGTACTGGGGGCAGAGACAAGGTTAAAGAAGAGGAAATTGAGTTCTAAAGATTAGATAACTTACATGGTTTGCACAATGAGAAACAGCTGAACTGGACTTTCAAACCAAGTTGGACTCCAAAGTCCCTATTGTTTGCAATACAGCCTGTTGCTTCCTACTAACCACCACACCGTTCTGAAATACTGGTGACTAATTAACCAATGCCAAACAGTAAGCCTCCGGTGCCGCCTCTGGCAGCACCCAAGAGAGCCCTTCACAGACACACAGCACCGAGAGCTGTGCTTAGCTACTTCAGATTGCCCTGCCCGCTCGAGATGTTTACCGTCCAGAAAGCAGCGCCATAACCCCAAGCATGTCAAAACCATGTGGCCTTACCTTATCTCAGAGTTGGGCCTTTTCCAAGCTTGAAAATATATACAGCACAGACTAAGTAAGACCTTGGCAGCTCCGTTGCTACACTTCCTATCCTGCGGTTCATCTGGCTTGTGGCAACCGTGGGCCAGAGAGGGAGGAATTGGCTAACCTCTAAATAGCCACCCTCCACACCCAGGCTCAGCTGCTCATTTAGAGAAGGAGTCACAGCTGGGAAGGGACTAACACCTTGCAGAACTTTAAATATCAGCAACAGCAAGGGTGTTCTCCTCCACCTCCATGGCCCTAATGGGGCTCGAAGGAGACACATGGTTGGGGTTTGAAAAAAACATTGCCAAAGGGTTAGAGTAAATGTCCTGTCTCTCCCCGCCCCCACCCTCTCTCTCTGGAGGCAGCTAGCCATAATCTAATAGGGAAAGAAATGGCCATGATGTAATTACTAGCTTTGAAGATGAAACCTCCTAATAATATTACTTCCATTTGCATAGGTCATCACCAAGACCAGGCTCCTATGTGGGTTTGAGAGACATGATCGAATTTGTATAGTTCTACGAGCTCCGGCAGGGTGAGGTATTACTCAACCACTCATTCCATTTCACCCATGAGGCAAGTGAAGGAGAGCAGCAGAGCCTACCTTGAGTGCCTTCAGCTGCCAGTACTCAGCAGGTGTCTCACCTCCCCTACCCTCCACCTAAGCTCGTCCGCGCTGATTGGCACTAAAATCTGTTCCCAAGAGTGCACCGCTGTGAGAGTGGAGGTGTCAAAAGGTCAATCTAATCCACTAGTGCATGTGCAAACAGGCTGTTTCCAACCATTTCAATCTTGAGGGATAAAGCATTTACTTTTTTTTTTACCATGCATTTAGGCAATTTTTTATGTTATCGTAGTGCATATCGTATGCGGTGCTTGTGTGTGTCAGGCACTGTTGTAGAAACTTCACAAACAGTCGCCTATGCCTCATCAAAAGCCAAGGAAGTGTGTGCTAACTGTACAACCAAGGAAGCTGAGGCAGCGATGACAGGAGCTTGGCAGAAGCCACACAGCTAGTAAGTTATGACTGCTTTCGAAGATTTAATACTTTTTACTAGTACCCACACAAACAAGTTTGGCTGTTCCCACTCTCGGTGCTCAGAACGGCAAGCCTGCTCTGCATTTACAAATTTAAGACTCCAATTGCAGTTAATAGGAAAAAGATGTTAAGGCAAAAGCCAAATCAAATCTTAGAAGCAACGATGTTTTGTTCCATTCTGTTCCATACTAGTGGTAGCAACAATCACAGGCTTACCTGTCACCTGTTTCCTCTGGTTCCATTCTGGCAGAGTCCCATGGCTTCCTCCCGCAAACGTCCCAGCTCCTGGCAGGCAGTCATCCCACCCAGCCTCTTTTGCTGGTTACTGCCTCCTTCCTGCAGTTCTTGACACCACTAAGTGATACCACCTGCTGTTAAGTCAGGTTCCCTGCATTCTCGTGGTTGCCCTATCTCCTCTGCACCTTGATGGAAACTCCTTTTATTTTTCTCCAATTATTTCAGTAGGTGTACTGTGTGTGTGTGTGTGTGTGTGTGTGTGACATATTTCCTTCTAGCATCTTGTTGCTCTATCATAATAGATAGCAGAAATGTTCATAGTGTTCTAAAGTCATTTGGTAACAGTCTTCATTCTCTGAAGCTATATCACCATTAAAAAAAAAATGTTTCCCCATGCCTATCATGGCTGTAGGAGATGTTAAGTAACTAAAGACATGATGTATGATAGAGCTAAGTGACACTTGAGAGACAACTGGTCCACTGAGAACAAAACGCAGTCAGAAGCCATGAAATTCACGTCTCCAGCCACATTCCCATGCACACCCCTCTCTGGAGAATGCAGTCAGCCCCTGCAAACCCCATTCCCCTCTCCAGGTTACACACTTCCTCTTGACTCTTGTGTGAGTTTGGAAAAGTTTCAGCCGTAACCGTATTTAGTCATACTTGAAGAGGGGAAGTCGGGGAAGGCAAAGGCTCCAAAGAAAAAAAGGAATGTGTGCGGACTTGAGTGGCTGAGATAACAGTTGATTCCCAACAGACTTTTCTGGGAAAGCCATGGTCGGAGGTCAGATGACAATAAAACAAAACCTCGATCCCTTGCCCTCCATTTGGGTGGACAGTGTTGGATCCTCTCCCAAGCCGAGCATCAGCGTGGACCGAGTCCTTTGATGTCTACTCTGTAAGTGGCTCCAGGCCATCCTTGATGGGTGACCAGTACCTTGTAATCACTGCAACTCACAGTAGTCTCCTTTCCACACCTCCCCCCGCAAAGCAGTGCTTCTTTTTATCAAGATAATACAATTTACCAACACAAGGGACCATGTAGACACGCAGAAGGGAAACACCAGGGCTGGTTGAAAACAGGAACACGCGCACAAGAGGAAATGTCCCAGCCCTGGGAAATTAAGGCAGAATCTAGGATTCTGACGAGCTGCCCTCAGAGAAAGACGCTGGCACCGGACACTGTGACTAGGCATTCCTTGCACACACCTCTCTGGGAAGAAGTGTGTGTGTGTGTGTGTGTGTGTGTGTGTATGCGTGCGCGTGCGTGCATGGGCTCATGAAAAAAGAAGCAGAGGGAAGGAGGTCCGGACTGGTTAAAAATAAAACTTATCAGATGAGAATTAAGACCTGAGAATGTTATCTCTCCTTGCAGGAGTGTGGAAAAAACAACAACAACACAGTTGGGTGAAGAATGCAAGCCACAGGATGAATAAGCACAAAAATGGGAGGAAATGACTGAGCGAACGTGCCCAACGTGCTGGGGAGAACCACTGAGGAGGTGTTGGCTTTCAGGATTGTTCAGCTCCGCTCCGACACAGCCCAGAGCATGAGTCAAGCCCCAAAACCCACAGGGACTACATCAGCAACTGGCCAAGAACCTGTTTCTGGAAGAAACTGATTTCTGTTTAAACTTCAATACTTTCCAGGATGAGCGCATTTCACACCCCCAACCACGTGCTTGTGTTAGCTTAAAAAAGAAAGAGTCCATTAGAAAAAGGTGCTGAGGATATCCCACTTTGCAGAATTTTATGGCAGGTAACACGGTCCCCATAAACACTCTCAAACCCCAGACAGTCTGAATATTGAAGGCTTTCCCCAGCTGCTTGCCACTGTTCCTTATCCCTGCCCAGCCTCTGAAAGGAAGAACTTGCCAGAATAGCTCTTTCTCATCCCATTGCAGCTTCTCAGAGACCTGTGAACTTAGCTCCCTTCAAACACACAGCACACGCAGACCCTGCTCTCCGACACCCAAATTCCCCCAAAAGTCCTTTAATGTTCCTTATATTCCTTAATCTCAAATCACCTTTTACATCTCCAGAAACCATGCATCAGTTGCAGGGACAAGAGCTTTTTCTCTCAAGAAGTAAGCACAAAAGACCACCTACTACATTTGTTTCTAGTGACGCAATGATTACTCACTCACTGCTCACTCATCTGAGCTGTTTCTCCAACATTTAAAGAAAAATCACTATAGCCTTTATAAACACATCTTTTAAAAAATTGATTTGACCTTTACTGGAAAGTTAGATATGCTGTGAGGAGAGACAGAGAAAGATCTTCTGTCCAATGATTCACTCCCCAAGTGGTCACAATGGCCAGAGAGCTGAGCCAATCCAAAGGCAGGAGCCAGGAGCCTTCTCCAGGTCCCCCATGTGAGTGCAGGGTCCCAAGGCTTTGGGCCATCCTCAACTACTTTCCAAGGCACAAGCAGGGAGCTGGATAAGAACCGGGGCCACTGCGACTAGAACAAGCGCCCATATGGATCCCAGGGTTTGCAAGGCGAGAACTTTAGCTGCTAGGCTACCACACCAGGACCATAAATGTATCTTAAATCTTAGTTGCAGCAGTGGATCCTTGCACCAGAGCTGACTTTCTTCAATGCTACATTTATCCAAGATCAAACAAACAAGATCCAAGAAAGAAACGTAATTCAAAGAACTGTGTAACTTAACAAAATTAAGATTCAGTCTTCAATAAGTCACTTAAAAACATTAGTAAAGATGGCCCAGGCCCTTGTTACACAGCGGTGACAAAACCGTCAGTAACAGAACTCCCCGCTAACTTTTCGGCTCTCCCTCCAGCCCAAGCTGGGAAGTCAGGTCCCTCCTTGACCTGGGGACTTGAAGATGACAGCTTGCAGACTGCCTGAATGGCCCAGTGTGCTGCAGCCTGACACAAAGTCTCCACCTTACACCAAGAATCACAGTGTGCGTTCACATCCAGCGGTTTTGGATACAAGAGTGAGGGCGCACCCCATCCAGCTCACACCCAGAAGGAGCCCCACACTCCGACACAATCCTGTGAGACGTGCAGGGGAGATCCCATTGCAAAGTCAAGAAAGAATTCATTCAGAAAGCCGGTATTTTCTGCTTCTGTGGTTTTTATTGAATAACTGACACTCCTAGAGAACGCAAGGCATGACGCCTTTGTTAATAACCATAACATTACATAAAAATATCAAGCAGCAAACATTGCAAGCTCTCCTTCTCCGCTCCCTCCTGCTCTTTTGTTCGGAGCCACCTCAGCAGGAAGGAGGTATCAAAGACAACAAATAGCGAGGAGCTGGAGGTCTTGAGTCAAATCCTGGTGTGCCACTCCGTCACTGTGTAGCCTTGGACAAGCCACCGAACTGTTCTGAACACATTTCCTCAGCTGTGGAAGAGGAAGGGCTGTCCACAGTGGTTACGCAGAATAAACACTTGAGAGCACGTAGCACAGGCCTCAGCATATAGGTATCCTCTGAGTATTTAGAGTCATCTTACCCATTGTTCTTAGCCCCTGTACATCACGGCACTTTAACCCTGACCCTGACCACGCAATGATAAGCCATGATAAATCCGGCCTCTCGAAGGATATAACTAATCAGCGCAGTGGGAAGGCAGCATGTTAAAAATCCTATCTGCTTGGCAGTGGACTAGGGCTAAAAATAGACTGGGTCTTTAATATTAACCAGAAGAGATAGACATTATCCAACAGAGTTCAACTGCAGATATCTTCATGTTTAAAAGAACTGCTTGTTTCCACTGTCTTGATCACAGTCTCTAATCACCTTGCTCACTTCTTTCTCAGCCATTCAGAAGATTCAGGACTGAAGCAAAGTTGATATTTTTCATTAAAGGTTTAGGAAGCCTTTCCCTGGTGCTGGTTCTTGTTGTGGATCAAGTATCAAAGCATGTGCTATATCTAAACTCTTACCTTAAACAACTGCTCATCTGGAATTCCATTTTCCATCACCAATCTCTAAAACAATACAGGGCATTTCAAGACTGAATGGCCCAAAGAAATCAGGATGACCCAGCCTCTAAAAACAATGAGTTATTTAAAGAAAACCAAAGTCATGTCTGAATGGATAAATCATGATTCAGTTGGCCCAGCACTTAATTGGTATTAACTACTCTATTAGAGATCTATTTAATGCACTTAGGTAAGACTTGATTTCCATGAAATTGGATCTTTGGCTCAAAATTTAATTTCTTATCAAGGACTCTGCACTATATAGATGATGTAATGGTGAGGTAGGTTCTTAACATTTCATTGCCAGGAATATAAATGAAATTGATCAGATTATTTGCCAAATAATGTTTCTTCCGCAGGGCTAAATCCTCCCCTAAATGAGGTATAAAGTAAAAAGCAAAAACCAGACATGGAATATTGACATTCTGTTTTCCAGCTTAACTCAGATTCACTCATGAGCATGCATGAAAATGGACTTGGTATCTACTTTATTAGTTTATGAACATTTGTCTGAAAGGCATAGCAAGGTGTAAAAGGTCAGATCTATTGGCAAGCCAAAATATTGACTCACCTGAA
Source organism: Ochotona curzoniae (assembly GCF_017591425.1). Taxonomy (NCBI): domain Eukaryota; kingdom Metazoa; phylum Chordata; class Mammalia; order Lagomorpha; family Ochotonidae; genus Ochotona; species Ochotona curzoniae. The sequence continues at coordinate 31,627,453 of NW_024467122.1, read as the reverse complement.
TGACACAAGACACGCTCTTGGAACTACATCACAGTCCTTCAGAATAGTGGCACTACCAATCTCATGATATTAATTATGATGAAAACATAGTCATATAACATTCCTAATACACATCCTCCTTTCTTTCTTGGTTTCTGCTTTTCAAAACTGTGCCAAAGGCTATCAGTGGCCACCTTTCAGCTATCACAGTCCCAAGAGGCAAAGGGCAGAATGATCACTTATCAATTTTCACATTCACAGTGGCCAATGGTTGGTGTATCTTACGTATGGAAACATAAAAATGACAGTCTGGCCAAGCTGTCTAAAACTCTTAGCTTAAATGTGGTAAGGTTTTAGTAGGCACATCTGTCAAAGATGAAGAAAAGGAATCAAACCATTAGAATTACAACATAGGAGACAGTGTTTATTCAAAAGTATTTACTGAGCCCTTGCTGTGTGTCAGGCACTATGTTAGGTGCTAGGAATACATATTGCATTGATTAAAAACATACAAAATCCCTGTCTTCATTGTGCTCACACTCAAGAGGAAGGATAAAAGACAATAAACAAAATAAATAAGTAAATTACATAACAAGTTAGAAGGTGGTAAGCACTACAGTGAAACAAAATGGAGCAGCTGTGAGAATGAATGATGATAAGTTTTATCTGGAAATTTTCCCAAACCAGGAAAGAAAAAAAAATAAACTTCTTTCTTGGAAAGTATATATATCTGTACATGACAAATGAAAATATTGCTGGCTCCTCAATATTCTTAGGGTTTTCAAGCAAGAATTAAAAAAAAAACACAAGTAGAAATGCAAAGTAGGAAGGCTAGGTTTCATACAATGGGTGCTCAACACAGAGTTCTTGAGGCAACAGGGTCTCTGCTGACTGCAGTAGGAGATGCTTCCACGGCTCTAACAAGTTTCATGATTCACGCCACACTGTCACCTGCAGTGGGGCTGATGAGGCAGAAGGGAAAGGCAACATGGAAGAATTCCAATAACTGCTTGAGTCTTTTTCTTTTTTACTCTGATTTCCTACTTATAATACAGCACCCGACACTTTTTGATTCTGTCAAATAATAGTGAGCTCAATAAAAATGAGAACTAGGGGAAAAAATCCTGGGAAGTCTGTATTTCCAACTCTAGCTTCCCTCTCCAATTGTTCAAGACATGCCCATCTACTGTACGGACATCAGTAGACTTACCTATGCTCTTCTCAGAGGTTGGTACCAAACTACCAAGATAGATTTCTCTGGTCTTTTGATTTAAATTCAAATTTCTATTCCAACCACACAATAGAAGAATTCATATCTAGTGTTAGCTTTGAGAGAATGAGGTTCCCCGGGTAAAAAGTGAAAAAAGAGAATAAAGGGTGCTATCACCATTGATCAGAATGTCATTATTTTCTGGAAAATGAGACAGAGGCAGAAAGTTCAGATTTTAAGAGCTAAAAAAAGAATATATGTATCTACATGTGTCCACGCCTTGGGACAGTTATTAACTGACCACAATAATAGCAGCCATTTCCAGAGGTAATCACGCCATTAGGTTGTGCTGATACTCTTGAAAGCCCATCAGCCCCCTGGGTTGAGAACATCTGGAAATTGTTCAGATGACATAAATTTGTTTCCTGTTGTTGAGATTTGAATAATGCCTCTCTGTGATATCTGTCACCATGGTTTGTTTGTTTCTTTGCAAACCTCCTCCTTTCAAGGCAGGAAGCGTCCATAAAGTGCGAGGAAGATTCATCCTGGTGCTCCCAGGCTTGTGTTTCAGCAGCCAGTTTCACCGAACCTATCCACTACAGCGCCGGCCAGCAAGGACGTCTGTAGGTCTTCCTGGAGTTAGCAAGGGGGTCCATCTGGCAGAGATCGCCTCTGTCAGTCACCGCAGTCTTGGCAAGAAAACACGAAGTACCACACGCAAGACAGGGATATGAAGGAGGCAAACAGTCACGGTAAGCTTGTTGTCATTGAAGAGGCCATCTTTGGATTTCAACTTAAAGAGCAGGCGAGAAGGGTTACGAAAATGAAAGAGGCCAGCAGATTTCAGAGCACACTCAGTCTTCGGTGAGGGCAGACTCGCTCTTTCCTGGGTTAGGGAAGAAAAGACAGTAGCAAATCAAACCAAAAGAACCTGCAGTCAGAACATGCATCTCAGAACATCAAGCCAAACGTTCTGATGGAGCTCCACGAATGGTGTTTGCTTCCCTGGGCATTTGATAACTACATTGCCCAAATGGGTCATGGGCGAAGCAACATTACCTGTTGTTGTTTTTTTGTTTTTGTAGTTTTTTTTTTTCCTGTGCAGTTTCTCAGAAACTTAATCACAGGCCAGGGAGCCCTGTGATTGTTCCAAACAGAGCTAGAACGTGTAGCATTTCCCACATTTTGAGAAGCAGTAATTTACCTTTGCATAAGCCAACTTTGCAAGATTAACGTCGTAATGCGACATATTTGGGGAGATGCTGGTTTATAATCCTGGTTGGAGGGGATACACACTCAGTGCATATGGCATGAGCCCTGCTTTCATACAGAGGAGGCTTGGTCCCAGGCCAACATAACAGATAAACTGCCATAGCTGATTTCCATTTCCTTTAAAAATGTTCCAGAATCACAGGCAAGATTAACTGCTCCTTTGGTTAACATCAATGATGCAAAGTTAATTTTCCCATCACACCACCAGTGGGCAGTCTCAGAAGCTGATCTTTCCATTTTTCTTAAAAGAGGAAAGGCCAAGGCTTCAAGATTAACCCATCAGGATATCATTATACACGACACTAAACCACTACTGCAATACAAACGTGTGTACTAGAGATTATACAGAATTCAAAGTCATTGATTGACTTAATCAGAAGTTGTAACAACAACAACAAAAAAAGTGAGCACATACTAGTTAAATTCTTAAATTTCTTTTTGGCTTCTGCCCTTTCTTCGGCATCAAAGTACCAAACAGTCATAGCGTATCTGAAAGATAAATAGGGATAAGGAGTTTAGGCTTACCATACTGCTCTCACACTCGTCTGTCAAACCAACAGAAGTTCACTCCAATTTTAATTTAAAATTAACTTCTCTGGTTTTGACCCCATTCAAATGCAATGGAACACAGAAGGAATTCCAGGTATGCACCAGGCATGATCCGGGTATGATGAGTTCACTGACCCTGTGATTGGGTCTTCCTTTTTCTCTTGGGCGATGGGGAATTAAACAAGGACTGCGACAGGTCAATGAGATCTATACATAAAGGACTAGAAGAACATCATTCTGCCAAAGCCTGGGTGATCGACGTTGGGGGGAAAACACTGGGCAGAAGGTAACATTTTGGTAAACAGCTTATTTTAAATCACAGGACCTGCAAATTTCTTGGCTTCTTTCCTCTAGTTTTGGCTACTATGGTGAAGAAATGAATAAGAATGCCCTCAGGGTTTCCACTGCATGCCCACTAATTGGCTTTGTCCCATCCCTGGGATCAACTGGAACAATGGATGCTTGGCTTTCAGGAAGTCTCCTTGGCTGATTATCTACTGGAACTCTTCCCAAAGACTTTCCATCTACTCTAGCTTTGCTCCTGTCTCCCTGTGGAGTCAGCCATTGTGTGACTGGGGAATAAGCCCAGACTTCGGCCACAGATGACAGCTCCTGATTACCCAACTCCATAAAACAAGTTCCAGGTAGATTTCATGCTTGCACCTCTAGAGTCCAAGACGATTTGGCATTTAGTACAAGGCATTTCAAAGAGTTGGTGGAAAAATGTAATTTAAATATAAGTTTATTCTGATGTGAAATTTTTTTGAAATTCACATTGATTTTCTCCTAATTCATATTTTAAGTGCTTCTTGACGATCCTTTTATGAACAGATATTTTTTTTGCACCAAAATAGACTTACATTTAAATTCCATTTTCTATGAAATGTTTGAAGTAGGCTCATGTGTTATCTCTAATTTTGGAGGAGAGGACCCTTTGTGATTGTAATGTGATTGCATGAAGTTTTGACATAGACTAGTACTAAAGAAGCCACGATCTCCCCCTTTAGTTTTTAAGGACTGCAGATGGGTTTGCTTTAGGTCACTCAGTCTTCCCTGTGTCCCCAGGTTCAGAGAGCTCCCTGGAAATGGTGGTGAGGGGCTCGTCATGAGCGCCTGCAGAGCAATCATTGCCCAATCTACTACCTGGTGGCGTAGGAAGGCTGCACTTCATGCGGGTTCCTGCGATCTGACCAGAAGAACAACAGTCTATCAAAAATGGGCTCCACATCTGCTACAAACGATTTGCCTTCTGGAAATATTCTCAGGATTCCACCGTGTATCTGGGGACCACAGAGAAGGTAGATTATTTCGTAGCCTCACATACAGCTGACCAAGAATAAGATTTCTGCTCTACCTGGAAATAATGCCATTCTCCAAGTTTTACTTCAACCTCACACTGGGTACCACATTTTATTTCATGTTTTTAAAAAGATTTAGATAAGTATGTATGTATGTATCTGGAGAGGCAGCTTTACAGAAAACAGAGTTAGAGCAAGAGAAAGATCTTCTATCCACTGGTTTACTCCCCAAATGGCCACAATGGCCGGAGCTGAGCTGATCAGAAGCCAGGAGTCAGGAGCTTCTTCCAGGTCTCCCATGTGACCGTAAGGTCAAAAGGACTTGGGACATCTTCTACTGCTTTCTCAGGCTGTAAGCAGGGAGCTGGATTAGTAGTAGAGCAGTGGGGACATAAACCAGCACCCAAATGGGATGCTGGTGCCATCACAGGCAGAGGCTTAGCTTACGATACCATAGCTCTGGCTCCAAATGACTAACTTATTGCATGTGTACTCAATCTGTCTTGCAAGAATAGCCAAGTTTAGAGCAGCATTCAGGCCCAAGGTATCAACATCTTCCCCACAGCACAATGCCTATGGCTAACAGGAAGTCAATGACTTGCTCAATGATTTCATACTTTGTGCTTTGCTTTACTGACCTACAATCCCTCCTCCTGCCTATGAGGGCACCTCAGAAAACCTTACAGGGGACCAGATGGCTGCATTTCAGTCACGTTACTCAAAAGGGAGAAAAGGAGACAAGCCTTGGCGCTAACTCACTGGTTTCCCAGGTTTTGTTTTTCTGACCCTAGATAAAATACCCTGCTTTTATGACAGCCAGCATTTGCTCTAATGAACAGGAAATGGAGACGCAGAAAGTTCAAAAGCCAGAAAAGCTTCAGAAGTCCCCAACTTCCCGGACTCTTAAATCATGCTTAACTTTCAGAACGTGTATGAAGTCCAGACAATCGTTTGCAAGCAGGGGCCCAGACTGTCTGTCTGTCTCTATCTCTCTCTCTTTCTCCCTCTCTCTATGTGTGTGTGTGTGTGTTCTAAAATACAAAAATAAGCCACAAAGCCTTTGGCACACATGCACTATAGTGAGCCATGGCAAGCAGCCATCAGCAAGATGTATCACCCTGAGAAAGAGGCGTGTGAGGGAAATTTCTCTTGGGGACGAATCCTATAAGTTCTATTTTTGTGCTGTTCTCTCAGTGTTGCTGTTGGAGGGAAACACGTACATCCTATTCTGTACTGAGAGTCCCATCAGCTCAGAATTACACTAAAAAAATGTATCTCCAATCCTAAAGATTAAATTACCTTCCCTTTGTCGAGCACCCATTCCATATCTTAATAATGATCATACCTAACCTCCTCCAAATTAGTTTTATATACCTGATCTTCAGCTCATCAAATTTAGTACTGATCTCATGGGGGAGGAGGGAAAGGAAAAAATGAACCAAAGACACGATTCATCAGTAGCAGAGAGAGAGCTATTATACATGCAGAACTTTCCTCTGAAGGATCTCAACTCTTCCTGTGCTTTCCTAATTCCATGCATGCTCCCGTTAGTCCTCAATACCTTGGCATCCCAGTTCTTGTTCAGATAGTAGATGCAGGTGATACAGCGGCCGTCACCGTTGGGGTTGTCCACATGGCGAACGTAACCCGTTCCATTTCCCGGGTAGCAGGCTACCATTGCCTACAAGGAAATCCCAAGAAAGCTGGTTAATAACACCGAGGCAGACTTCTCTTCCCACTGGTGAACAGACAATAAAACAGTCTCCTTGGGAGACTGCTGACTTCTCCAGTACAGGCACAGCATGTCTAGTCAGCCTCTTTGGCATGTAAGAACAACATCCAAGTCATGTCTTATGGCTCAGCTTTAGGACACTTCAGAGCCCTCCATCGAGACAGGGCGTTCTGTCTTTCCTCAACACCTTGCTTTGAGAAAACCATTGATGACTCCCATTCCAGGTCCACAAAATGAGAATCACTAGAGGCGGAGCTTAGGGGTCATGTCTGTTGAGCACGTGCCTCTGAATCACAGCATCACTCAAGTCGTACAAGACCCAGTCACAAAAAAAGATCAAGCTTGCTCAAGAAAATGTTTAGGACTGAAGAAAGAACAGTCAACGGAAAGCAAATATGTTAGCGGGGACAACATAGTGAAATCCCCTGCAGGGAAAAAACCACACATATATCTTCATGTGTGCTTCTTCATGTTTTTCTTCTTCCTACCTGTTAGATATGAAAGTAGGTGGTACCAGGAGGCCCTCCTCTTTGGTACAAATGTTACCTGTATCCAACTGGCAGAGAAATAAAGCAGAAAGCTTTCCTGAAAATTACTGTGGTCGCCATAGTGGTGCAGCAAGTTAATCACCTACCAGCAGTGCCAGCATTGCAAATGGGCTCTGGCTTGTGTCCCAGTTGCTTCGCTTAGGACCTAACTCCCTGCTTTTGCCTGGGAAAGCAATGGAGGATGACTCAAATCCATTGCAGCCAGTGGGAGAGTAAACCAGTGAATGGAAGCCACCCCCCACCCCCATCTCTCTTTCTGTAAGTTTACCTTTAAAATAAAAATAAATAAATAAAACTTAAAATTACTGTGACAAGTTAACAAACCTCTAATTTTTTCCAGGAAAAATTTATAACAGGGTAGAATGGGAAGGGTAAAGTACAGAAACCCACTTCTTTTCTTTATGGCACTCTGCATATTTTAAAAACATTTTTAGGGACCGGCAAAGTGGCCTAGTGGCTAAAATCCTTGCCTTGAATGTGCCGGGATCCCATATGGCCACCAGTTCTAATCCTGGTAGTTCCACTTTCCATCCAGCTCCCTGCTCGTGGCCTGGGAAAGCAGTCAAGGACGGCCCAAAGCCTTGGGACCCTACACCCATGTGGGAGACCTGGAAGAAATTCCTGGTTCCCGGCTTTGGATCGGTTCAGCACCGGGTGTTGTAGTCATCTGGGGAGTGAATCATCGGACAGATCTTCCTCTCTGTCTCTCTTCCTCTCTGTATATCCGACTTAGTAATAAAAATAAACAAATCTTAAAAAAAAAAACACATTTTTATAGGAATGTGATGTATGTAGAGAAAATAGTAAGCCAGCAGTGTCAGATGAGGGCAAGGATTTCTTTTTGTGTGCTGATGTTGTTTTAGTAGGTAGGCCAGTGTCTAACAGAGAGAAAGTATTCATTCATTCCATTCAAAAGCAAATGGATACAGCAATGAATTAGTAAAAGACTAATTCTCTAAAAAGTTTATACTCCATTTACATTGATTGTTACTTCTTTCATTTTAAAGACCTGTCTTATAACATGCATACAGGGGTCCAATTCATAACGTTCTTTGCTGGATAGACTCTGAAACACACTAATAGTTCAATGAACCCATGTCCACGTGGATGCTAAATCATTCCACAGAGCAGCACAAAAATGCAGCACTAGGTTTCACACACAACACATGCTCCATAGGATAGAAGGCTGAATGATGACTAGGCTTCACTAAGATCTTAAAGTTTCAATCACCCTTATCTCTCACACTTGACAGCTTCATGCCTTAGCAATCCCCATTTCCTGCCTTAGAATGCTGAAAAGGCCAATGCCACGGCATCATTGGAGCTGGAGCTAGACTGTTAGCTTGAATGTGTTTCAGAAGGTGGAATACTAAGACAGCTACAGAGTTTCAGAAGGTGGAATACTAAGACAGCTACAGTAAAGATTAAACAAACGATGGTACCATCAAGCAAAGGATGACTTGGGGAAAATGGAATTGGCAGCAGACAGAAATGCTGGGCCTAGCTGGAAAGGAAGAGATTAAATGAAGTCACCGAGTAGGGAATTACCCACCATCTCTGGAAAGCAGCTATTAGGATTATAAGAACCACCACTGAGCCAATAATGAAAGTCACTTAAGCCACAAACAATGACTGGCTGGATTCCCTATCATCTCAGCCTCCCTACATTTGGGTGTAAAAAGAAAAAGTGCTCATTCAAGCCCACACTATGCTTTGGTCCTTAAGCTGCTCTGTTCCAGGAAAAGGCCAGGGGTCTGGATGCCTGTTGTCTACCCCATTCCACATCTGTGTGACCTAAGGCCCCATTTCTTTCCTCTGTAGACAGGACATGGGTTGCTCCACCTTAGAAGATTGAAGATCAAAGAATTAATCCAAGCATCAACACAAAAAAAGCTAGAGTTCTAGAGACCTGAGGAAGTAGTTCATCTGCCTTAAGATTCAGCTTGGATTAAGATATTAAAAAAATAATTCTAAAGGTAGATACAATATCACAAAAGTACAGTCTCTGGTACTTGTTGCATCTACACAACACACATAGAGAAGAGCTAGCACAATTCCAAGGGATTTGCCATTAGGACAAAAACCCCAAAATGTAAGCAAACTATCTGATTGCTTACCGGAGAGGAAGAGAGAGAGCTTTTCTGGCCAGGGTGAATATCCACGCTTTTTCCTGGTTCCAGAAGCTATATGCATGCAACTTGAAACAATGGAAGGAAATCATTACAAGCTGCAGTAAGCTTGTTGAAATTATATTCCGTAAATTTTAATCAGTGAGCTTTCTGGAACACGATAAGACATGGGTCCTGCCATAGGTACATTCCCAAATATTTGCTGATCTTCAACAGGGTCTAAAACCACCAAGCTCCAGGATGCCCTGAGGGGCAAGCCTCACACTGAAAATAAGCCATTCATTTATGTGCCAACCTGTGCACAGGGCAGTAACAAACTGCGGAAATGGATTGGCTTAACTGAGCTGCTATCTGAACCTCATCAAGCCTGGGGAAGGATTTAGTCTATCACGGAGGAAAACGCTTCAAGGTTTTACTGTTGTACGAATGGGGCCAGAGTGTTTTTAATGCTCATGAAACAATGATGCCAAGCAATAACACTGACACATACCAGGAGGATGTCATTTATTGCAGGCTTTTTGTTTGCTCAAACTTCCTGATTGGCTTAATAGCCGATCGTACAGAAGACAATAACATGGTGGTGTCATCTACATTAATGTAGCATAGTGTAGTCGTATGGTTATATTCTTGACAGTAAAATAAATCCACATGTTGCCTTCTGCATCACCACTCTCGCCATTGACCCCATGGGTTACTGCCCCAACTCCCGTCTCCTACCATCTCCAGGAGCCTCTCCATAGCTCTGTGCAGGAGGAAATGAGTAGGGGGTGAGCCAGGTGTTCCCTGGCTGATTCTAGAAAATGCACAAAAGTTCTAGACACCAAATAGCCATGTTTGGACAGGAAGTATGTATGCATTCTTTAAAAACACACAAGTACAGGCAGATTTGTCACAATACCAAAATATACTCCCCAAAGCCACTAGTAGAAAAGAAAAACAGTGGTTCCATTAGAGTTACTGGTGAACTAATTAAAAAGAAAAAAAAAATGCCCACAGAAAACAAAAAGTGCACAGTTTTCATTGCAAAACCTAAATAGAATACTGAAGAATGCAATCAGTCACACCCTGATTACAGGGACAACCCCTCCATCACACATTCAGAAACCATGATCATCTCGCATCCATATGCTCTGGTTAAACTTCTCACTTCTGTATTAACCATCACACTTTGTATTCCTAAAGAAATGGATTTTATATTGCTCATGACTTTGGAGTCAGATTTGCTGATTAAATGGTTTTAAACAAATGATAGTACAACATTTTAAAAAGGCTTTTTAAACTTACTTATTTTTTTTATTTGAAAGGCAGAAAAGCAAACTGATGTTTACTCTCCAAATACCCAGAACAGCCAGGCCTGGACCAGGCTGACACTGGAGCCAAGAACTCCCTTCCGGTCTCCCAGGTGCATGGCAGGAACTCAAAGCCCCGAGGAGTCACCCACTGCCTCCCAGGGTGTTCATTAGCAGGAAGCTGAGCTCAGAAGCAGAACTGATATTCTTACTATGGGATACAGGCCGTCCAAGGAATGCCCTAACTGTGACATCCAATGCCTGCCCACATACACAAAACCATCTATCTCCCTTTGCCAAGGAACATATCACAAGGGAGCATGCAATAGCTAACTTTTCTGGATAGAAATGAGGCCCGTTTCTTTCCAGGGACAAGAGCATAAGTGACCAACTTGCAAATGTTTTTAGTCAGCTGTGGGTAAAGAAGTTGAAGGCTACACATCAGAGTCATGTTTCTGAATAATCTGTGTTCAGCATATGCTGAGCGTGGACAGTGAGCAGGGCGGCCCAAAGTTAGACACTTCTTTGTCCTACACTCATGACTGATGGAAGGACCCTATTGTGTAATTCATCTGGAGGTGAAGGGGGATGGGGCATAATAATTAGCACAAAAGCACTGTATGTACTAGAAGCAGTTCTAAAATGGAAATCCTATTTTTGAAAGAAAAAACAAAAATTTAAAAAGTCTTTTAAGTATTCAAACTGCAATAGCCAGATAGCCTCAGGGAAAGCCAAAATGAGAGGAAAATCTGTACTGGGCATGGTTTTTACAAGGTTGATTATTTAAAAAAAAAAAAAAAAAACTAATGACAAGTTAAACCAAAATGTCAATTCCACTATGTTCTGTTTGGCTTTTATAATGTAAGCTTTAGCCTTCCACCAGCTTCTTCACTCAAGTTCACGGGATTTTCAAGGTTACTCTGTGGGCTCCACTGTTCACTTAACACCTGCAGCACCATGTCCAGGAGGCCTCTTTACAAGACAATGGCAACGCCACAAAACTTCCCCAAAATGTCACTGACACCCAACTTCACACTCCCTGCCAGGTGGTTCCATTGAGGATATGCAAGTGCACATAAACGTGATGATGAAACTGCACTAACTCACAAGCCCAAAAAGTCCTGCCAAGATTGTTACACGTTCATTCTAACTTCAAGTTGACAGTGATAAAGAAATAAGTCACAGTTAAGGCAAGCAGAAAAGAGAGGAAGTTGCTTAAACCATCATCCCTTATCTTGGCATCTTGCTGGTTATCTAAGTTGTTGATGAAGACCAAATCTTCCAGAGCCTCTCATTAGAGACTGACGTAATGAAACAGTAGAGGTGCAGTTGGTGGGCAGCAACACTAGTGCCCAGTTCCCACAATTCTCTTTGCTGTGTCAGCCTCTGCCCACACAAGTGGGGAGATCCAGAATGCCAAGCAGGCAAGTGGCCTTCCCTCGCGACAATGCTTTCTACTGTTCTATTTCCACAATGAAAATGATGTCTGTCTCCCTCATTCACCATGAATCCACACTAAAAATACCTCTACTCTCCAGCCTACAAGCCTACAGCACCACTGTTGCTACAGACCCTCACTTCCCAATGTGGAAAGCTGAGATGCCAGAGAACCCTGGGGTAGCTCAGAAGCCTCCCGGCTCTGAAAAAACAAAGTTTGAGCAAGCCTCCCGGCTCTGAAAAAACAAAGTTTGAGCCTGATGGCAACTCTCGGCTGCTTTGGGAAGGTGAGTCTGCCCACATGCTGAGTCAGACAAGGGCACACAAGCCTCAAAGGGCAAAGAATTCCCCTGTCTTACTTGAAAGCCTGTCCTCGGGTAAACTGGGCCCTAGCTTCAGGACCATCCAAGCAAGCATCAGCAACAACCTAGACTATGGGACCTTTGGTTTAATTGTCCCGGGTCAGTGATCACAGTGCTAGCAGGTTCCCTGGGATCTTTGAGATGAGCACCTCAATCCCCAGAAATAGGCGTGTACACACACACACTCACACACAAGGAAGCTGCATAAAGTGACAGTGGGTTTGCAAGCTTTGAGGGCTCCCTGCATTTGATACTGTCTTTCAGAAACCCTGCACTTCAGACATGAACTTCTGAGTGAATCTCTCCCCTCACCCTCCCTCAACTCCCCCAGGAAGCCACAAAAGGCCAGGAATGTGAAAGACTATTGTCATTCCAATCTCAGTTGTGGGTAATTCCTCTCCTTGGAGGGGATTCAGCCAGAGCCCTGCAATTAGGCACAGTACACAGGGCCCCCGTGCAGCGGCCCTAGCAAGACAGGCCGTTGGGGTTTGGGAAGGCTGCCCTTCCCGTGAAGGCCTGGCTCCAAGCCAGCTGGGTGATGACTGAGTGACAGGGCTACGTGCGCTTCGTGAGGGTGGCAGGCAGCCCACACCCGAGTACATAGCCAGGCGGCCCGGGGAGGGAGCAAACACTTGGAGAGTCCTCCCTCCTTCCCCCACCACTCCCTCAGTCACCGGGGAGAAAGCTTCCCCTGAATTAGAAAGTCAGAGCAAGGCAGCCAAACTCGGGGTAAGAACGCGAAATAAGACAGGCTTTTAACCATATCCTTTCTAATGCCCTCTCCACCAGAGTCAAGGTAGCCAACTCCTGACGACCCACATAGCCCATTGGCACTTTATACACCGTGTCTTCAGCAATTTCCTGGATGCTGGGAAGGTGAGTGGCGGCCATGTCCCCTGAGTCATGCTGCTTGCTCTCTTCTGCAGAAGCCATTAACCCTGCAAGTCATCCTATGGACCTGCAAGTTATCGTGTTGCCATGGCAAAACAAAGTCATGAGTAATTCCTAAAGCAGCATGGGGGTGGGACTCAGGCTGTTTAACCACCTCTGAAGGGAGACAACTGTTTTATCAGAAGAATATACCTGAACCTGGAATTTTATAAAGATTCTGGGCTGGGCAGAAGAGTTAAAAAAAAAAAAAAAAAGAAAGAAAAGAAAAAGAAGAACTGTTGTGACTGTGGGATTGCCAGAGAATTAAGTATGATTCTCTTTCAATTTTCAACTGCAATTTATCTGAAAAACTGGGAAAGAATCCATGACAACTTAACGACACTGGTGAGACAAGACTTAGTGAATGGTAATATACTAAAAAAAAAAAAGTTACCAATCAAAACATGTCATGAAAAACCACCTTGAGGTAATACTGTTAAGACAGGAAAACCCCCTATTTCCATTTCCACATGCTGACAAATACACCCGCTGAGTGAAAGAATTGTCACACAGCAAGCCCAGACGTGAAATTCAAGAAATCCAGTGACCACATGAATTGACTGAACAAACATTTTTATGGTGTTTGCTGTGCCTGATACCATTCTGCATACTTTACAAATCTTAACTCATTCACTCTTAATAACTCCACAAGATGGAAACATTTCCCTTTTATAGACACGAAAACCAAGGCACCAGGAGGCTGGGTAACATGCCTCTTGGAGCTCAGTAAGTCTACTTGAAGAGTAGGAGTTGAGTTCATGAACAAAAAGCACCAAGGGGAGAATTTTCACAAAAGCCAGTGGGTGGTGGCCTTGTGTCTAAATCCTCGCCTTGTATGTGCCAGGAACCCTGGTAGGTACCGGTTCATGTTCCGGCTGCTCCCTGTTTATGGCCTAGGAAAGCAGTATGTTATGGCACAAAGCTTTGGAATCCTGCACCTGCACGGGAGACCCAGAACAGCTCCTGGTTCCCGGCCTAAGATAGGCTCAGTTCCCAGCTGTTGCGGTGGCTACTTTGGGAAGTAAGTGAACCAGTGGATGGAAGATCTTTCTCTATGTCTCTCCTCTCTGCAAATCTGCCTTTCCAATAAAAATAAATAAATCTTAAAAGAAGAAGAAGAAAAGAAAGCCAGTGGGCAAAGGAAATCAACTTTGATTCCTACAAGCAAGCTCAGTTGCACAGGCCATTGTCCTTACATGGGTTATTCCCTTGCAGGCCAGGTTAAATCTCACTATAAAGTTGGCTTGGACTGAAATTGGTCAACAGCCCATGATCTGGGCTGCTCTTACCTCCTCAGGGTACACTCCCCTTCCTCTGCAAGGCCTGTATTATAACTCTGATCAACACTTGTTTCAGAGTTAGAAGGTAGATGGCCAGTTAAGACAAAATTTAAAAAGGAAATACAAAAGTTTGTTTCCCCAGGGGAAGAAAAGGAGTAGCACCAGGCAAAGGAATCTGAAGGATGCGATAAATTTTCCTTACTTATGCCCAACACTTGTCCAGAGATAACTTCACTGTTACAGCAAACGGCCACGGGATGCAGCACTTTCCACAGTCATGTTGGAATTCACTAGATACAGACTCACTGTGGTTCAGAGAAGGGGTGAGATTCAGAAGAGCTGCTGTTACAGGGAGAGAGAAGTAGAAGGCTCTTCTAGGTGAGGATGGGAGTCGGGTATCTGGGTGGGGGCTGGATCTGAAAACAGGTGCTATTGTATCCACTGGGACCATCAGTGAAATTGCCTTCCTTCCACTCCAGGCTAATACAAAAAAGGCTGGTCTGATGGTGCTCCTGCCTTAACAAGCACAGGCTCACACACTGGACTGGGAAATCAAAGCCCTCCATGCCAGCCAAAAGGCAGGCGGCAGCCATGGGTTCACCTCTAAGCTTTGATTCCAATTGAGCCACTCGCCATTTGTTTGTCACATATTCTGACTCCCCACCCCCCAAAAAAGAAGCCCCACCTTTCAGCCTTCTCTGACTCTGACATTCTTCTTATCCTCAAGGGCCAAGACCACGTTGGGCTCCTGTGTGGTACTCACAGTTGACACTAGTAAATGCCCATTAATGACAGAATCATTGGCCCCCAAGGCAGTCTGTGTGCATAAAAAATCATTGACTTTTACCATTTTTCCTGGGTACTTTAATTCACTCTCTTTTGCATACCTAGATTATTAGACACCTGTTAAGGGGGCTTGAGTTGTGGTGCAGGTTAAGCCACCATAGGGGTAGGGGTATGAACGTCTGCCATCCCATGGGGACCCAAGTTCGAGTGCCAGTTGGTCTACTTCCAGTCCCATTTCCTGCTGATGCATGTGGAATGCAGAGGAGCTGGATCAGAGGTGAAGCAGTCAAGCATTAAAGAGGTGCTCATATGGAATGATGCTATTAAAGGTAGGTACTGAACACTTGGCCACACAGTGTTGGTCCATAGCTGCCTCTTAATGCCTTAGTTTTATACATTGGTTCTCAAACTTGAGCACAAATAAAAATCAGCCGGAGACATTGTGAACTTCCCAAGAGAAAAGCCAAAGAATTTGTGTTAACAATATGTTCTCAGCTGGTGGTATTGCTAATGGACCACTGAAAACCACAGCTTCTTTTTTGGGAAAATCAAGAGATTTTGCCACTCCTAAGAATAAAAAAAAGTAATGTGGAATTAATCCACTGGTCTAGTTAATTCAGAGAACTGAAAGGGACCAGGTAGTGCAGGAAACGAGAGGAACTCCTAGTGTGTGGCACAGTCTTTGTGGTGTCATTCCTGAAGTGAACAGCAACATTCCTGTTGTAACTTCCCAGCATTGCTGGGCTGGGTTGGGTTCTGCCTCCAAGGGTTACTGTCAAGTCCACTGTTACTGGAGACTTCTCTCTCCAGGAGTTAAAAACAAGGCACTTACAGCACTGGATGAAAAGTACATTTCAGGTGAAAATGTAGTCTTTCTTTGCATTTAAGTCTTGCTAATTCTGGGAGAAGATATATATTGTTGTACCTATATGAATACTATAGATGAAGCATTCTTGGAGAACTGACTTGCCCAAGAGCACGAGATGTATTTAAGGTATAAAACATTCATCCTAGTGCCTACTAGTAGGCACAGACCAAACTTTTCAAATTAATATGAAAATAAATATCAAATTAATCCATAAATGAAACAAAGTCCCTACACAATGCTCTGGTCGTAGGTGCTAGCCCACCATCAGGTCCTAGGCCCCCACATTCTTCCAGCCTCCCATCCTTACCATAAAGTGCCCTTGTTCTGCTTTTTCCATGGCAAATCAACCTGTCTCCAACACAGTTTGGTTGAATGGAGCTGTGGTGCAGCAGGCACTACAGGGTGTTGACCACAGGGTCAGTTATCTTCTAATTGACAGCACTTTGATGTTTGGTCTTGTCCTGTAGGTTTTATTTTTCCTTTTCCAGGAACCACAGGCACAGAGCAAGAAATAACAATCATGTGGCTGACTGGAGATTATTTTGCCATCATCGAAATTTGCATAAGAACACAAGAGGGTCATAAGCGTTATTGACCAGCCAAGAACCCAGACATAAGCTAACCATGCACCCCTCAGTGTCAACTTAAATCTCTAAGAACTGACACCCTCTGCCCCTCAAAAACCTTGGAATTAAGCAATAGCTGCCCATCTCCTTGCTCTGTGCTCTGCAATATCTACTGGATTATAGACAGAACAAAAGGCAAAGGTAGGTGACCTCCGGTAAAGTCTCTTAAAAACAAACAAACAAACAAACAAGAGGCCAACTTTCTAATTTAAGGATTTCTACTGAGAAAGGGAAACAAAAAAATTAATAATAATTAATAAAAAGACAAAACTTGAGGTTCTGTAGTGAATTTTGAAAAAAAGCAAAAATAATGAAAATTATTATTTTCAAAATAATAGTGAAGTATAATAGTCACATTTGTATCAATAATACTGGATGCTCTTGCCTGAATCTTTAATATTTGTATTGAAAGAATTTTTGAAACCCATTCCAGTCATTTAAATTAACCTATGAAATACTATGAATATGAAAGACATGATTCCCATGTGTGGGGGTTGAGCTTCCCAAGTAGTACATCAACTCAGTTTGGACTACATAGATAAGCAGAAACCAGAAGACTAAGAAACAGGCTCAGGCAGAATTTTGTGCCTGAAAAATACAGAGCAAGCTCCTCCAGATGTGAAAGCTGTACCTGGAGTCCACGGTGCCAGCTGTGGACTTCAGCTTCCTGCCCATGCAGACCCTGATGGGGAGCAGGTGGTGAAGTGCATGGGAGGCTCTGCCACCCACATGGGACACCTGGATTGTTGCCAGCTCCAGGTTTTGGCAGGGAAGTACAGGCATTTGGGAGTTAGGCAGCAGATGGGAGGGGGGGAGGAGGGGGAAAGAAAAAGAAAAAAGAAGGAAAAAGAAGGAGAAAACAAACACTATAACCTAAGACGGTGTGTGTGTGTGTGTGTGTGTGTGTGTGTGTGTGTGTGTGTGTGTGGCAGGCACATTTACTCTGGAAATTTAGAAACACCGATCACTGTATCTTTTAAAGAATAAAAACCAGGTTGACTTAATCAGGAGGTATTGACACTGTGCTAAACATGGAAGCAGGTACAGAAAGAATCCAATGTAAGACCTGAAAGCCCCCATTATACAATAGCCAATCCATGGTTCTGTAAAGCTGAGGTTGGGCTGGGGCCAGGGTAAAAAAATGTGTAAGCACAGTCACTCCCAACTCATCAAGATCAAGAGCAGAAACTCACCCACAGATCAGCATTGAAAGAAGATGCAAAGTTACAGTCAGTGTCGCGCTGGTTTAAGACAGAAATAATTGAGAGAAAAGGGGGTACAAATTCTAGGTATAATTAACCAAGCTCACTAATCTTGCTTGGCAAACAGACACAGAGCTCTGAATCTGAGCCAAATCAACGGCTCCTGGCACTCTGCCAATGCTCCGTGCTTCAGTCTGGCATCCTGAAATGATTTGTCTGTTGTATTTACAATTCCGATGCCTCTGGATTAGGTTACCCGCTGGGCACCCCAGCAGATGCCCGGCAGAATACATCTGAACTATCATTACTGTCAGAACATGTGCTCCGGACAAGCACTAGAGAAGAGTGACATGCACTTTTTAGAGCAACGTGAGTTAACAGCGACAAAGTGCTGCTACAAAGGACTGCGCAGGTCTGTTGCTACAAACAACCTTCAAACTCCTGCTTGGTCTTCAATGGACATGGAGCAAGATGGCATCTCATTGTTCTCAGGGCCACAAAGTAGAGTCTAGAGCAGGGGCCCTGCCAGACTGACTCATCAAGGCCCATTGGTGAGCAAGTCTCTGAGTTTTAGCCCGACGTGCTTGGAAGAGATGAGCTCTGCTTATGGGTGGGGCTGAATCGCCCCCTCCCACTTCTCCCACTCCACCCCGATTCCTTTATCAACCTGCTGCATTCACAGAAGGGGCTTACACAATGCGAGGCGGTTGTTATTTATGAAACGAGGCATTTTCCAAGAGTCACAGTCAGCAATGAGGACTTTAACAATTTGGCTTGAGCTGAATGACATCCAAAAGGAAATAATTTACCACACCCAAAAGCTGAAGGCAGACCTCATTAAAGGTATTTCTATCACTTCTCAGTCAGAATGATATTTAAACTTCTCACATAAAGTGCTAGTCCAGCTAAACTGGGCCCACTCAAGCTGACTCCTGGTACAAGCCAGCCAGGACAGGACCTTCTCTACTAGGGCAGCTGTCAAAGGTCCACTGTCAATGACCCGCTCCCGATAGCATCTCTCCAAGTAGGAAAAACAATTTAACTGCTCAATGATGAGGAACTAGATTGCTCTGATTTCTGTTACATCTCTCCCTCTAGAAACCCTCCTTACAGAAGCCTGCTATGGCTGTGGTCACATATTTAGGCTACTTCATTTTAAATCAATAGCGAAAATGAAGAAATCCCAAAGAGAAGTAATAACGAATGAAAGTAACAATGGGCTTTTTCACCAGAAGACAAGAAATCAAAGCTTGGGGAGGCCACTCTGTAACACTCAGCTCTCAGCTCACCTCTTGGAGCGGTTCTTCATTAGGCCCACCTTCCAGCTCCCTCCCCCATCCTTATAGAGGTCCACCACAATGCAAGGCGTTCAATGACATCAATGGATAAAGTAAATTGATATCTTTCCCTCCCAATTTCTCACTTCACTGAAGGCAGATCAGGTTGTGGTGGTGGTGAGGCTGGTAGACTAAAATGGAGACAAAATAAAAAATACACACTTTCCCTTCTTTCTCCTAAATGTCATTCAACAAATAAAGAAAGCCATGTCTACTCACACAGAGGGTCTTGCTTCATTGTCACTGGGGCAGTGTTCTGATGACTATTTCCTTAATTTCCTCTCTTCAAAAGTTAAGTCATCTCACAAAGCCTTCATAGGACTTTCTTATGTTCTTACAGAAGAATATTTCAGTGCTGTAAACTCGGTGACCCCATCTCCCTAAAATACCTTAAGCACAGGCAGACAGCAAGTATGATGCCCAGTCCTCACATATCTCCTACAGACCCTGGAAACCTTATTTGTGACACATCCTCCGCTGTCCCCAACCAAGGGTTTGATAGGTCCCTGAGCCAGGGTGAGACAACCAGACTCTCAAACACTAAAGAAAGGGATCATAAAATGTTGCCCAAGTGACCTCAAGGCCAAGGGTAGCCGTGATGGAGCCACCTTCTTGAGCCGCATATGAAACAAAAACAAGAGTCATGAGGAGCACAGAGGGAGAGAAGGAAAGAGTACAAAGAAGCAAAAGGGAGGCTATAAAATTTCAGGAACAAAAGCAGCTCACTGGTCATCATGCATGTTCAGGGCTTTCTGGACCTGATTTGGGGCTGCAGGCTTCTCAGCAGCCTGGCTGCACTGCCCGCACTTGTCCACAGAGCCAGGTCTTTGCAGTGCATTGCCCTGCTCCTGGCTCAAGTAGGTCACAACCAGGAGAAGCTCCTATGGTAACGAAGGGCTATTCCTGACACCACACAAGAAGGGTGGGCCGAAGCTGGTACTGCCCAACCACAGGGGAATAAGCCCACTACTGGGCAACATGTCTGCTTCGATTCATCACCTCTTGAGCCTAGACACCACTCCTGGGGGTGTCATCTCTAGCGGAGGACTAACCTAGCTGTTCACCATCAACCGTCCCAGAGCTGCTCCCATCAGGAACTCTAACAACCAACCTTGCTCAAGAGTACCTTTCCTAAAACTCTTAGGAAAAACCCTGGCAGTATACTCCACTCCTGCCTCAAATGTTTTCAACTTGGGCCCGGCGCGATGGCGCAAGTGGTTAAGGTCCTCGACTTGCATGCCTGGGATCCCATATGGGCGCCGGTTCTATCCCGGCAGCCCCACTTCCCTTCCAGTTCCCTGCCTGTGGCCCAGGAGAGCAGTCGAGGACAGCCCAAAGCTTTGGAACCCTGCACCCGCGTGGGAGACCCGGAAGAGGTTCCTGGCTTCTGATCCGCATAGCATAGGCCGTTGCGCTCACTTGGGGAGTGAATCATCGGACGGAAGATCTTCCTCTCTGTCTCTCCTCTCTGTATATCCGCCTTTCCAATAAAAAATAGTAAAAATAAATCTTAAAAAGAATGTTTTCAACTGACTCACTTCAACATTTGAGGTTTTTTTTTTTCAAGGTTTCAGAATTAGTTAGGTATATACTAAATTATTCTATAATCCAAAATTACATGTAAGTTTGTTCACCACTTTATCCAAAACTATGGCACAGTTTGCCCTAGACAGTGAGTGAATGCTCCAAAAACACTTGGAGGGGGGCCAGCCTTGTGGTACAGCTGGTTAGGCCTCATGTGCCACACCCACACCCCATATCAGTTGAATTGTGGCTTCTCTGCTTCCAATCCAGCAACTTGTTAATGTTTATGACCCAAGCACTTGGTTTCCTGCCACCCACATAGGAGACCCAGATGGAGATTTTGGCTCCTGGTTTTATCCTGGCCTAGCCCTGGCTGTTGCAGCCCTTTGAGGAGTAAGCCAGTAGGTGGAAGATTCCCCCTACCCTCCTCTCCCTCTCCTTTACCCATAGATAAAGAAATCTTCATTAAAAAAAAACTTGTTTTATACATGGAAGGATGAGAAAATCAAGAGGCATAATGAAGAACAGATTCCATGGCCGGACAACCCGGATTAGACTCTCATATTTCCCACTTGAAACTTCAGAATTCAGATGAACCCTTAGAATTCTGATAATAATTTTATGTGTATTATCTTTTATTATTCATATAGTCCATTATATAGTTTTGCAGGCAGAGTTTCTCCCCTTTCCGCCTCCCTCTCTCCTCCTCACCTCCCCCTGTATTTTACAATAAAACAGTCCTTCAGCTGCAGTCACAACTCCAGTGCTTTGCTCTTTACATGTGTCATGACATTACAGGCACAGACAATGGTGGAGAATCTAGTATCCTGTTGTCAAGGTATATTAATTGTTTTATTGGAGGTCTTTTTAATGTACATTATCTTAACGTTCCTTTTCCCCCAAAAATACTTTAAGATATTGCTTTCCCTCAATTTTACACTTAGTGTCAACTTAAGCAACTTGCTTAAGGTCAGAAGATGAGTAACTTCAAACCTAAGCCCCTACAATCCAATGGTAAACCGCTGCTTACCACTGACTTAGGGGAAAAGATGGAAGCATTCATTTTGTTTCAGATCGTTGTTCTGAAGATTGAGATATCTTTGGAAAGTGCTGAGCACATTGCCAGACCCAGCAAGATGCTCAAAGGTGTTTATTATTAGAGATCCTACACACGGAATCCATAGTGAGATGCTTCAAAGAGAAGAACTTTCAGTTCTCTACACTACACATCTTCTGGAAAATAGCCATTTACAAGATCTAGGCAGCGAATACAACACGAGAAGATGATAACCAATATTCATCTTGGATACAGCCTAAAACCTCCACAAGGAAATAGAAGAAATCCTTTGCAAGCCAGAAAGCAATGACCATATTTGAGGTTAGGGGGCGCCATGCTGCTGTAGGATATAGGAAACCACTTCTCCAATAGGGCTTCAGCACCCCAGCCCTTCTTACCAACAAAGATAAACAAGCAGATAAACTCTGACCAGTAACTATTTCTCTGGCAGGCAGAAGCACTTTCTAATATTTATTTCTGTCCTCTTCCACAACTTCTTTTTTTTTAGGTTCAGTACATGTTTCTGTTTTTCTCAAAGCCTTCCCTATTGCTTCCCTCCACTAAAGGGGCTCATCGCCTCACTCAACAACCTCTAAAAATCCAGCAGAAAACAAAAAAGGAGTTAGGATGAACATTTTTATACACACAATCTCAAGAAATTCAAAATTATTTTTTAAAAAGTCTAAAATTGTTGAAACTGAGTGATGAGAGCTCATTATACTACCTTTTCTATTTTTACATTTATGCAAGCTTGAAAATAAAATATTCAAACATATCCCACCTTTAAAACACAATTTTTATAAAAATGTAAAACCAGCTTGATGTACTGTTGGAAGCAATACAACATGCAGGACTTGTTTAAGAGAAGAAAAAATAAGAAGTAAAAAGGTTAAATTAAGGTGAAACTTACATAAATCATTTGAAATGGAACGTGCCTCCACAATGCTATTAGAATAAACTACAAACAAGAGACGGCCAGCCACAATGCATCAAGAAGAGGACTTCTTCAGACAAGCAAATAAAACAATTTCACTGTACTAATTGCTTGCTCAAGTCTGGTTTGCATTTGGTTCTAATTGGCCAAGAAATATCTGAACTTGCAGGTGTTTTCCTGAAGGCAGGAATAAAGAGCTTTGTGCTAAAACAGCCAAAGTGAATCTAGAAATCTGGGAGATGTACTTCCTGTAGACTTGACCAATGTTCTCTTTTCAACTCAGTCACCTGCAGGCAGAGTTGAGTGCTTTCCCACCCAGAAGATAACCCATAACTGGATAATCACATCTAGGAATTGTTATTCCTTTCCCTGAGTTAACATAGTGTGTTCCGTTCAATGTGAGTTCATTCTAGTCTGAAGCTAAACAAAAATATTTAACTTTCAAATGTGCCAGTGACCTCTTGTTAGCCAATTAATTCTGGCTTCCCCCAGAGCAAATTTTGTTCCTAAAATTCTGGAGGGAAAATTCCTAATACCTGAGATAAGAAGGAACCTTTTAAAACACTGTTAGGAAGCCAACTGCTCTCCAGGGCGAAGCTCCCAGGGCCTAACATCACTGAAGGTAAGCCTCCTCCCCCTTTCTAGGAAACAAGTAAGACCTCTTACTACAAAAGCAAATCTCATAAAAAAAAAAAAAGACTTTTTAATACACCAAAGTGATGTTGGAAGAATAAAGAAAGACTTTAATATCATTCCTCTACAGAGTTCAGCTTATGGTAACTTCCCCCCCCCCAAATCAAAGCAAAATTTAGAAAGCAACATTTTCTTCTAAGATTCATTGTATGTGTATCCGCCAGTTGCAATACTTTCAGATTTCTAGACAATTCCTCCTGGGTTGAAAGTGGACAGCCATCTTTGGCTTCCGACTCCACTTACTCACCTCAACCCTCAGCTTCCAGTTTTTCTCCACTGCTCTGTTATTCAGAGTGCTCTATCATTTTGTGTGACAACTGAGACAACACCAGTTTGGCCTGCCACAGGATCTTAAATTGAGAAATGCTACATTTATTGTCTTAAGCATGGTACCCAGGCGAATGTTCAGCTTCCCTCTGGTGCAAGCCTGCTTCGCCTCTCTTGGGTTTCAGGAAACATTTCCCACAATTTTGAGTGTCTTCAGACCACCATACAAGCACAAGTCACTCAAAACTGACCAGGAAAAATGGGCTGGATTAGCATTTGAAGGCAAGAAAGAGGAGCAAGACTCTCCCAAAGGAACACACACACACACACACACACACACACGCAGCAACATCCGGATGAGTGTTCATACATTTCTGTCAGTGTACCTGTGTCTGTTTCCAAGATACATTACCAGCCAGGGAGTCACCTTCCAGCTCTGCGAACAAAAACATGGTTTCTTTCCAGAGCCAGCCACTTGCCCCCGCTCCCAAGGGCACTCACCTGCTTGTGCTAAGAGAATTTTGCCATCAGCTCATAATTGGGAAAAGGAAGGGGGATATGTAGGGTTCAGCACCCAGAATTTCCTGTCAAGCTGATGGTCTAACCGTGCTCTTCTCCAAGAAATCGAGGGCAGCCCGGAGCAGCACAGAGTTTTACCCTTTACTTTGTCCGTCTTCCTCCCCACACCTAACACCCCGCTGCAATAGCCCAATGGCCCCCCAAACTGACGTGCTTTTGTAAGAATCCCATCTGACCATCACGAAGGGCAATTGCACATGTCCCTCCGAATGAATACCATGTTCCTCACATCCCTTCCCGTCTGGATGTTGGTTAGCCATCCCGTCTGGATATTTCAACGTCAACAGGGGTCATCCGAGTCTCTTAATGTGGACCTTCTGACAGAGCAGCTGTACAGGGGACAAGGGGGAGTGTATAGGGTCCAAGAAAAACCTGGCCGATTTCTTGTTTAAAGCCTCAAACTCTCTCAGACCCCTGTGAAGGTGGTGAGCTGCAAACCGGAAAGGGCCTACTGCATCTGCCACTCCCGCCCCCCAACCTGCAGTGCTCGAGCCTCCCTACCTTGGACCTCTCCTTGACAAGGTATTTGCCCAGCCGGCTCCCGCAGTACAGAACCAGCCTGTCGATGAGTGACAGGAGGAAGTTGATGGCTTCGCAGCCCTCCTCGTTGCCTCCAATCCACGTGATCTGGTCCCCGCGCAGGTGCCGCTTAGAGACTCCTGCGCGCGGCCCCGCCAGCTGGCCATCCCTTAGGACTCCGTCCTGGTGCAGTTGCTTGACGCGCTTCAGCACGCAGTCGCCCACCACTTCGCCCAGGAAGTTGTCCAGGTAGCAGAAGCCCACCTCGTGCAGGCAGGGCACGATGTACTCTATGGCGATTTTCTCCAGATCCCGGTTCATGATGTGTTCCAAGGGCATCTCACCTGCAAGACGCAGAGCACGGATCCCCAACGTGCACGCACCGGGACAGCAACTCTGGGGAGCGCCAAGCCAAGGCGCGGGGAGCGGAGCCCGGGGTTCAGAAATCTGAAGCGGCCAAGGTCCCCGAGCCTCCGAACTACCGCAGCACCAGGGACAGGGGAAAGTTGTCTGCAATTCGAGCCCGGGGGGATCGCCACTCAGGGAACAGTGCGAGTCTTGCAGTGCTCCGCAACCCAGCGCAGGACCAGCCCGGTGAGGAGTCGGAGGACCCCTCTGTAGGTGCGGAGCCACCGCAGTGGCGGCCTGGGGCAGGGAGAGGCTGTGGTCCGGCCCTGGGGCCGGCGGACTCAGCACGTCATGGGCCCCGCCCTGAGACCGCCTCCGGGACCGCCCGCTCCGCCTCCTGCCCATCACCCAGCCGAAGCTGCCCTGGCCGCTGCCCCGGCCGGGAGGGCTCCCAGCGAGCTGCGCGCCGGTCTCACCGTTTGAGACTAGGGAAAAACCGAAGTAGAGATGGGCCTTTTAAAGCCGGCCCATCATTTGCATATTGTTTTGCATACAATCTCCAGGCAAATGGAAAACCTGAATCTTAACTGTTCAAGAATTGCATAACAAGCTTTCTTGCCTGCCGCGTTCTGGGTTGGTCCCATCACAGGGTTTTGAAAATAAACATGGTAACGAAGGTATTACCTGAAGAATGGTCTTGCTTTCCTTCATGGGGTCAGGCCGCTGAAGGGGAGGAATGCCGATTTAACACCAAGTACAGTGACAGACTCATTTAACTCCTACTGTGTGCTCACATGAAGGGGGGGGTGACTAAGGAAAAAACTCTGGGTTATAGCTGATTGAACACTGCAAATACTGCATTTTCCATTGCCGGATAATTCCATCTTCTTACTTTGCAGGAAGTAAAATATGATGCTTGGGACCGGCGGTGTAGCTTAGCGGCTGAAGTCCTCGCCTTGAACGCACCAGAATCCCATATGGACGCCGGTTCTAATCCCGGCAGCTCTACTTCCCATCCAACTCCCTGCCTGTGGCCTGGGAAAGCAGTCGAGGACGGCCCAAAACCTTGGGACCCTGCACCCGTGTGGGAGACCAGGAAGAGGGTCCTGGTTCCCGGTTTTGGATGGCGCAGCACCGGCTGCTGCGGTCACTTAGGGAGTGAATCATCGGATGGAAGATCTTCCTCCTCTGCATATCCGACTTTGTAATAAAAAAAAATAATAAACCTTTTTGAAAAATAAAATATGATGCTCTAGATTTCTACCTTCACAATCAGTGGTACACCTGTGGACTACAGACATGTTCTCCACCTCTCTACTCCCCAACTCCGAATCAACTAGGTCTCTTGCTTTTTCCATGAACAGTTGTACCCCGAAAGGAGAAAGGAACAGATACCACCTACAAGACATTTTAGTAATTCACAGATAAGTCAATTGCATTAAAGAGTTTTGACTTTGCACCCCACTGAACACCAGAAATCAGAATGGGATTGGAGAGGGCACATAAATTGTATGGAAAACCATGTCCATATTTTCAGTTTCACCTTAATATGGACTTGGCTTCTTTGTTGAACAAGAGAAGGAACTGGATTTTCAGGTATTGCTGATGTTGTATGCAATTCTCCACAACTTTTTTCACTTTCACTCCTCCATAGCACAGTGCCTTCTGCCTCTGAGAAGAGAAAAAGAATCAAATGGGGACCAAGGGGGCATAGGGGTACCCGGGAGGAGATGTCTCTTGGCCCAGGGTTTAAGACTGTGAAACTGCTTCATCCCCGGAAGCTGGTAAGTCATAGGTTCACACTTTCAGCAGGAGGCGCCACTACTCAAACCTTGCAAGAGCCAGTGCTCAAGGAACCTTCAGGTGAATTCCAGGACAGGAATCCCAACATGTAGTCCGGGATAGGTACCTCACAAACACTTCCTGGGAACCCAATATCTGATCCTGAATCACAGCTGGATTCTGGGACAAGATGTCTAGTAGAAACAGGGACCTGGAGAGGTTCCCCAAGATAATTCACTGAAAGAGATTGCCAGCCAGACTAGCGTGGCCCAGAACAAAACCTCAGCAGCCGGAGAAGGCAAAGGGGAATTCTCAAGGGCGTCTGTCTCTTGGCTTTCTCTCCCTATCCAGTCGTGGTAAATATTTGCGCCCTGGACACGGAGACTTAAAGTAAAAACTGGAGCCCTGCTCACTTGTATCAAGAAGTGAAATGACGATGAATCACCAGACAGAAACAAGGCCCTTTCCTCCTATTTCTGCTGGACCCTCTCCCACCCCAAGTAATCAAGAACCACTCTGGTCCCCTCCTGGAATCTCCTCTAGCCAACTCCGGATGATTGGATGGCCAGTTGATGTCCAAACAGGATTGGCCTGATTGTGAGCCCTGATAAGCAGTGGCTAATGATCTTTGTCATTTTGGAGTCAATGTAGACCTCAGAAGGCCTCGTGAGAATGCCTCAAAGGGACGAGAACTGACAGGGGAAGCAGTGACAGATAACCCTTGGTCACTTTCTTAGTAGGTAGGATTGACTGCTAGGAATGACAATAAGGGAATTTACACAGACAGCAACATAAATCTGTAGTAACTAGTAAAACAGGAGGAAAGAAAGAGAGAAAGGAAAGAAAGGAAAGAAAGGAAAGAAGGAAGGAAGGAAGGAAGGAAGGAAGGAAGGAAGGAAGGAAGGAAGGAAGGAAGGAAGGAAGGAAAGAAAGAAGAAAATTATATACTCACTTTCTGGAATGAACATACTGGGTGACCCAGGACTTTAAACTCCAGGACTAGTGAGCTTTTGGTGCAGTAGTTAAGCTACTACTTGGGACACTAACAGTCCTTTACCAGAGTGCCTGCTTCATGGCCCAGCAATTGCACTGACAATCCAGCTTCCTGCTAACACACACACATACCCTGGAAAGCAGCAGGTGATGGCTCACATATTTGGGGGTTCTGCCACCCATGTGGAAAAAGTAGATTAAGTTTCCAACTCCTAGCATTGACTTAGATCAACCCTGGCTATTGCAGGCATTGGGGTAGTGACACAGCAGATGGAAGACTTCTCACTGCCTCCCTGCCTTTCAAAAAAAATGGTAAAAAATGCTTCAGTACTTTTAGAGAGAAATAATAAGTCTAGCTCCACGTAAAGCAATAGTCGGGGCAAATTCTGGTGACTGGTGGCCTTCAATTGCTCTAGATTATTTTCATTGCAAGGCATGGGCAGTTTAAAGAGCAATTTGATCTCTTGGTGCCATCCCTGCCTAGCAAGGACACTCGTTAATCAATCAAGGACTGTCCAGTCAGCTCAAGCTGCAAACACTACCTTTGGCAGAGGAACCAAAGAGAGCATGACTGGCAAAATCATAGTTTGTGATTACACACGCAGGTGCAGAAGGCTGGAGTCAGGCATGGGCTTTGAGTGTGAGCTCCCGGGGAATAAACACAAGCTCCTTGTCAACATGTGTTTGCTTTTGTTACTTGTTCATTCAGTTTTGTCATTATGAAAATGAACAGTAAGAACCTTCTTGCAGAAAATGATGCTACAGTATGATCTATGAATCACTGAAAAATTTAATCAGAAGAAAGTGTTTTGAAGAGATGAAAGTAACAGAAAACATCAAAACCCATGCAATATAGTCTCCACTGATTTTTGCTGGTGAAATGTGTCTCCAGCAGGCAACAAATATATGTTTTTTTTTTAAAATCCAGCTACTAATCTATGATTTTGATTGAACTTAAGCCATTTACATTCAGGGTTAATATGTATGGGTGGTACTTTGGTCCTGTCATTTTAGGAATGGGCTGTTCTTGATTTTCATTTCTTCAGCTACACGTTAGTGATTTAGTAGCATGTTATTTAACTTCATGGTCTTGTTAATTTCTTTTTTCTTCCTGATGTTGATTTTTGTTTTGTGGCTTTTCATTTAAGGAGATGTATAGTAGCTGTGTAATGGAGACTGTCATATCTAGTAACATGTTATTTAACTTCATGGCATTGTAAATTTCTATTTTTATTCCTATTGTTAATTTTGTATTATGACTTTTCATTTGAGGGGATCTACAGTAGCTGTGAAATGAGGACTAACATGCCCAAATGTGAGGCTACAATGTAGTATGCATCTCTACTTCCAGACAAAGATGGAGTTACAATGAAACTGTTTACTATATCTTGACAATAGGATGCTGGACTCTCTGCCATTGTCCATGCCTGCAATGATGGACATATGGCTATGAATGAAGAACTATACTTTAGTAATGATATAGAGGAACTAGTGGGGTGGAGGGGGGGGGAGAAATATGAGGAGGGAATAAAGGAAATACCAGGAGCCTATGGAACTGTATCATAAAATGATAATAATAATATTAATAAAATGTAAAATGTGAAAAAAAGAATGAACAGTAAAACAGCATGGAAGTTAAAAAAAATTAATGTCCCTGCCATGAACTTACATCCACTTTGTCTTCCAGGGTGTGTCTGCTGTCCAGATGCAGTCATGCTTAAATCTGTAGAGGAGAGGAAGGAAAGATGTTGAGTTTCTTTGCCTTAGAATTTGGAGTGAAAGGGATCTTAGTTGCCTCCAGGTCCAACATCATCATCCTGCAGATGGGGAACGAAGATGCAGCGGGTTGGACACTAGTAACTTTCTCAAGGCAGAAGTTTCAGGGAGGTGCAGGAAGAAGCCTCTGCCTTCTCTTCTGTAAAATGACAGCATTTTCACTTTCCTGTTTATGCATATTTTTAGATAAGGTGAAGTTTACAAAACATCAAATTAACCATTTCATAGGAAACATTTCAGCAGTATTTAGCACATTCACAAAATTGTATGGCCACCACCTCTAATCCCAAAATATTTTGGCCACCTTGAAAGAAAATACTCCACCCAGTAAGCATTTACCCCTATTTCCTCATCTCCCAGACCCTGAGAGCTGCTGAGCAGCTTTCTGTCTCCATGCGTTGGTCTATTCTACGTATTTTCTACAGCTAGAGTTCTGTGATCTTTGCTGATTGCACTCTTCCACTTAGCATAGTGTTTTCCTTTTTCTAAAGATTTGTTTTATTTTAACGTGTAGAAGAGAGAGGTGGGGTGGACAGATACAGATCTGTCATCCATTGGCTAAGCCAGACCAATGCCCGGAGCCAGCAGCTTCTTCCAGGTCTCCATTTTGGGTATTGGGACATGCATATGTACACACTTGACTACCTGTTTTCAACTCTTCCTGGCCCATACCTGTGAGTAAAAATTTTAGGCCAAATTTAGCTTGTTTTCTTTAAAGATAACTAATTTGAAAGGCCTCTCCTTCCAGTTACAGAGGGAAGGCGAGATCTTCCAACTGTTGTTCCAACTGTTGGTTCACTCCCCTAAATGATGCAATGGCTGGGACTGGACCAGACCCATACCAGGAGCCAGGAACTTCATCCAGGTATGAGTGGCAGGGGCCCAAACACTTAGGCCTGCTTCTGCTTTCCCAGGAACTTTAGCACGGAGATATAGGGTATAAATAGGGTATCCAGGGCTTGAACTGACTCTCACATGGGATGCCAGGTCACAGGTTGCAGCTTAACTTGCTGTGCCATAATGCCTGCCCCTATGCTTAACTTTCTGAAGAGCTGCCAAACTATCTTCCATAACAGCTGTACTATTTTACTCTAGAAATATGGAAGGGGCACTATCAGCTTTAATTCTATTTCTGAAGAGAACACTCCACATTTCTTCTGTCCTGTCACAAATTCTGCCATCCAGAGGTTCCCTCCCACCTATTGTACCTGAATATTCTTTTTTGTGTTTTAGCACATCAACAAGAGATCTGTTGTCATTATTTAGTGACATTAACATGTGCAAGGTCAATCTTATTTACTGGCTAGCCAAACATTCATAACATTTGCTACTGTGCAAAAATAGGTATTGTTAGCATTATTATTATTCATTGGAAAAAAGACAAAATCGAGATATAGAGAAGCTAAGGATCTTGGCCTAGGTCACACTGGGAGACCAAATTTAAGAGACTTCAGTATAGGAAGATCATGGGGAAAAATCATTCCGTGCCATTTGTTTAGCGTAGAAATGGTATCATCTTCAATTACTCCTTTTTAGTTGTTTTTTTTTAATTAGAACACATTCATCTGTGATGAAAAAAATTTAATAATTAGCTTATCAATACACCCATTATTGAATGGGCATAAACAAAACCATCAACTGATTAGTTAACCTCATTAAGAGTCATTTTACAAGCAAAAAATTCGGATGTGCTTTGCCTCAGCTAAGGCCCAGGGGCTTCCAGGGATCAAGCATAAATTCAGTGATGTAACCTGAGAGCTGGTGGTAAAGAACCAGTCTGCTGGGGTGAATGGTTCGCCCCTCAGGACACAGCAGGGGAGTTCACTTCCATGGAGTTGGTGAAACCAGAAAAGACGGAATACATGACCTTAGCTCACATCTGATCATGTTTCTTTCCTTGTGGAGTCTAACTCCTTCCCAGCTCATGTAAGATTGGCAAAGAAAGTGAGTTTCTATTTCTACCAGCTCCTCATTGTTTCTCAGGATAAAGACAAGCGTCAGCTCCTCTTGGGCGCTCTTTGATAATTCTGGCCATGCTCAGATACAGGGAAGTGTGATCTATCAGAAACACTCATTAATATCTTCCAATCCAAGTCTCACTGAAGCTGAAAATGTCTAAAAAGCATTTCCAGCAATCATGAAAATAGAGCAGTGTCAAATTTTAATATGAAGCATTAAAAAAAAAACACTTCTGTTTAATTTAAATAAAGCTTTTCTGAAGGGATTTCTAGTCAATAGAATTTTATCTAACATTGTGTGCTTTTTGAAGACTGAAATTTTCAATTTAGGATAGTTTTGGATTTATAGGAAAGTTGTGGAGATCTATTTATATGTTCCCATATTACTCATACCTGGTTTTCCCTATGGTTAACACCTGATATTAGTGTGAAGTATTTATCATAATATATGGACCAATATTGATGTATTGTTATCAAATAAAGTCCTAATTTTATTCAGACTTCCTTTACCTTTACTAATGTAAAGCATTCTGTTGAAACTTGTTCCCAGATTGAAATAAGTTCATTCCTGGTCAGTCTTCCCAACTCTATAGCCCCATCAGAAACCAGTCCAGAGTAGCCAATGAAGGCAGGAATGGACACCTTCAGCATAGGCCTTTTTCCCTTCCTATCAGCTCATCCCAGCAGCTCTGTGTGGTTGGCACCATTGAGAAGCACTTTCAGCCTGTGGGGCTCTGGTGTCTGGCCCTGCCTGGCCCTTTTACTGGCCTGGCGGTGGGAGATGGGAGCAGTAGGTTCCCAGGGGCCTGGGCGACACTGTCATATCAGCTCTGGAACTGGTGCATCAGCTTACCCCTGCCCTTGCCCCACAGCAAGAGTCTCATGGCTCCAGGATGCTAGGTCTCAAAACCAGAACATCCAACAGAGTCATCCAGTCAGCTTGTGAAAACATAGACTGGAAAATCCCTGGCCTGTGTTTCTGATCCAGCAGGCCTGGTGTGGCCCTGGGCAACGTGCCTTTCTCCCAGCTCCCCACCACGTCTGCTGATCTGGAATGACACTCTGAGGGTCACTTTTCTAAGCCAGTCAGTTCTCTGCCCTACCCAGGGGATTGTTAGTGAAGCATGGGCAGGGGGCTACACCAGCCAGATCCAGGGGCTCAGTCCCCTTGTTGTACATGAGAACCCCTTGGAAACTCTGGCAATAGGTTAGTGCAGGATCCCTACCCCAGATTAACAAATGAGCACTTTTAGGGGTAAGACCTAGGTATGGGCTCTTTAAAAGGCACAATAAATTATACAACAATGGTAATACATCAGTCAAACATCTGGCGATTTTCATGGGCGGCAGTAGTGGGAACCTGGGGTCTGAATGAACTGAAGAATTCATACTGGAGGGAGTAGTCCTCTCGTGTCTGTCTTCCATGCTGGACTCAGAAAGGAAAACAAACAGCCCTGGGGCCTCGGGCAGGCATCTCACCCCCCAGGAAGGGCGCTGGTCTCAGGATGAAGGCAACACAGAGGAAGGCACGACAGGGTGTTGGAAGAACTCGGGACCTTAGTGACATCAAGGGGCTGCTTATCTCCCTGTTCCTGGAACCATACCTACCTCTGGACTTCCAGCGACATGAGATAATATGTTTCCTCATGTCCAAGGTGAACTGAAGTCTGTTTACAGCAGCTAGCAGTCAAAAACATTCTAGCAAACAAGTCCTGAAAAACAGGTATTTGCTCTGAAGCGTCTTTAAAAAAAAATACATAACCTCTGCTCTCCTCTGGTCTCCGGGCTGTGCCTGCTACATGTCCACTGCACACTGCCGGGGACCAGCTCTAGAGAACAGATAGGCAAGGTGATGCTCCCACGGCAGGTTGCAGTCAAGATGTTGCATCTCCAGGCTGTGCATTTCCAGCCCTAAAGTGAGACTGGGGATAATTCTTTCCTCCCTAAGGTAGGAAATAACCAGGCAGAACCACATACTTGTTTAAAGTTTCTGGCAGTGCCTGCTGCAGTGACTGGTAGCCATGGAGGCTGGAGTGCTGTGCAGTGGCTGGTAGCAGTGGTTTGGGCAGCGGCCAGCTGCACAGCATCAGGTACTTCCCCCATTGTCAGATGCCAGGCACTGCTTGGCTCTGGTAACTTTGCCACCAGAAGCGCCAATGACTTGGTGCAGATCCTTATCTCCAGGTTGCCATACCTTCCCCATTTTGTTCCTCCCCAACCTTTTAACTCTTTCTCAAATCTTTCCAAGGGTTTTTGTGATTGATTCTTCACACTGAAGTCCCTCTGCTTAGTATGCCTTGTGCTAGCATTTGTTTTTGTTTGGTCTCCCAAAGGCCCACGTGTTACAGGTTTAGTCCCCCAAGTCTCATGTTAGTGGGTAACAGACTCAGGCTAATGGCTAATGAAGTGAGGCTGGAGACAGAAGGCAATCCCAGAATTGGAAGCTGGCCTTCTGGGAAGTGATTCGACTGGATTAGTTGCTGGGATGCAACCTTGAGATGGTGGCTTTATAACAAAAGGTCACATAGACACAGATGAACCTGCACCCTGTGTAATTCCTAGGTCACTGTGCGGTGGTCTGCAGGCACTCTACCCACCACCACCACAATCCAACACCAAACTATGGGGCTGCCTGAACTGTGCACCAAACCTTTGTCAGTAGCTTGTCTCAAGTACTCAGTTGCAGCAACGAAAAACTAAATACATCTAATAGCGATTTCAATTTTACCAACTAGACAGTGACAAATAGCCACATAAGACCTCCATGTCCATCTTGAACTCACTGGCAAATTCTACGAAGTGCTATTGTCCAATTCTAACTATAGACTGTCCTTGCTTTCTCCACCATCACCACCGCCAACCAGTCCAGCTCCCATCATCCCCTCCCCAGATGAATGTCCACCCCGGCCTCCTGCCGCCTGACCTCCCTGTTTCTGTACTTGCTCACGGCAATCTATTGTACACACAGAAACCAGATCAGCTCTCCTAAGACACAGGTATTTTTTTTTTTTACTGCAGTTCCTTATTTCCTTTTGATTCCTATCAAAACTTGATATGCTGGTTGGTTTGTTTATGGCAAGGGGTCTGTTTTGTATCTATCTTAGCCAATAATACTAGGGCAAAGATGTACAAACAACAGTAGTTCAGTGTCTGGCACAAATCAGGCATCCAATGAATGCTCTGCATAATTAGCCTTTTTCCTATTCACACATGAAATGTCATTTCAATAAATTCTGTATCGCTGATGTCTAGAATGTTTTTCTTTAGAAACAAATCTACAAATTTAAATCTAACAAAGTCAAAAGAAAAATAAATAAACATTTTTGGGAAACAAGTCAAACTGATAAAAAATAAAGAACCACGCATCCTTCCCACGGCAGAGAAGCAAAGCTTTCCCTCAAATCAGATTTGGTCAAAATGCTTCTGTTGATAAAGTTTGCTTTTGCCTAAACTGATTTTACTCTTTTAGTTAAAATAGATTCAGTTTCCTAAGCTGGTTTCCAGGGCATGTTTGAGGAAGATAGTCAGGGAATTTTACTTTGAATTCAATCTCATTCTTAAAACACATTTAGGGCCCGGCGTGGTGGCGCAGTGGTTAAGGTCCTCGCCTTGTACGCCCGGGATCCCATATGGGCACCAATTCTAATCCTGGCAGCCCCGCTTCCCATCCAGCTCCCCGCCTGTGGCCTGGGAAAGCAGCCAAGGATGGCCCAAAGCCTTGGGACCCTGCACCCATGTGGGAGACCCAGAGGAGGTTCCAGGCTCCTGGCTTTGGATTGGCTTAGTTCTGACCGTTGAGGCCACTTGGAGTATAAACCAGCAGATGGAAGATCCTCCTCTCTGTCTTTCCTTATCTCTGTATATTTGGCTTTCCAATAAAAATAAATAACATAAAATAAATAAATCTTTTTAAAAAAGTGATACATGGGCTGACACTCTGGCGGAGCAGGTTACACTGTAGCTTGTAGTACCAGAATCCCATATGGGTATCAGTTTGAGTCCTGGTTGCTCCACTTCTGATTCAGCTCCCTGCAAATATGCCTGGGAAACAGTGGAAGACTGTTCAGTTACTTAGGCCCTTAGACCCACATAGGAGACCCAGAAGGAGCTCGTGACTCGTGGTTTGGCTCTGGCCCAGTTCCAGCTAGTGAGGCAGGCCATTTGGGAAGTGAACTAGCAAATGGAATCTCTCTCACTCTCTCCCCACTACGGCAGTAACTCTGCCTTTCAAGAATATAAAATTAATCCTTAAAAAAGCTAAATAAATAAATAAATCTTTTTAAAGATTTATTTTATTTTTATTGCAAAGTCAGATACACAGAGAGGAGTAGAGACAGAGAGGGAGATCCTCTGTCAAATAACTCACTTTTCAAGTGACCTCAACGGCCTGAGCTGCGCCAAGCAGAAGCAAGGAGCCAGGAGTCCCTCTGGGTCTCCACAGGAACCTGCAGGAACTCAAGTCTTTGGGCTATCCTCAACTGTCCTCCCAGGCAACAAGCAGGGAGCTGGATGGAAAGTGGGGCTGCAGGAACCAGAATCGGTGCCCATATAGGATCCTGGTACATTCAAGGCAAGGGCCATAGCCACTACGCCACCACGCCGGGCCCAAAATAAATCTTAAAAAGAAATGGGGGTAGAGGTGGGACTCCAGCCGAGGATCTCCTATGCGAGATGTGAGTGTCCCAAGTGCAAGCTAACACTTCACAACAATACCTGCTCCCCTTCAGCTATTTTTATATTTATTAAAAGGAAAAAAATATAAAAGAATAAAACCACAAGAATTTATAATCTTACTTTTTGAACCTTTAATCAGTTAGGTCTTAACTAGTTTTGTCTTCAATTCCAGAGCTCCGATGAACAGATTTTACAGTCATAAAATAATTGAAGGATTCGGTGCGATGACTCAGTGAATAAATTCTCACCTTGCATGCATCAGGATCCCGCATAATTGCCAGTGTGTGACCCAGGTATTTCACTTCCCATCCAGCTCCCTGCCTGTGGCCTGGGACAGCAGTGGAGGACGGTCCAGAGACTTGGAGACCCTGCAACCACATGGAAGACCCAGAAGAAGTTGCTGGCTCCTGGCTTCTGACCAGCTCATCTCTGGCCATTGAGGCCATTTGGGGAGTGAACCAGCAGATGGAAGATCTTTCTCTCCGTATCTCCTTACTTCTGCCAATCGGAATTGCCTTTCCAATGAAAATAAACAAACCTAGAAAGAAAGAAAGAAAATTAAAAAAAAGATAGAAAGAGAAAACGGAGGAGGAAGGAAGGAATAAAGGAAGGAGGAAAAAAGAAAGAAAATAGCAGAAGAAGGTAGAAACAGGAACTGAGACACTGGTCATTTGAAAGTTCCTTCCCTTGTAAGGCAGGAACAAGGAAACAGAGAAACAGGGGAACAGCTAACTAGTTCCCTTCGGGTCCACCTTCTGCAGGAGGATTTAGGCAGTGAGTACTTCATTGTCACGCGAACTGAAACTGGCCTGTTCGGGAAATTTGCCTGTTACCTCAGAAAGTCAGATAAACAGCTCCCCTTCAGCTTGGAAATATGAAAACTTGGGTGTCTCCAAGTTGACATTTAGTTTGATCTGTTGGGGTCTAGTGCAGGAACTTAGTTCCAAACAATGGCTTTAGATGGCTTTTTATTTAGGAAAGGAGAAGGAGGAAGGAGAAAATTAGGCTAGTAAATGAAATGTCTTACTGAATACAATGGTGTTACTCTTAAGCCTGCCCCTCCATTTTCAAGTGTTCTCTCCTGCTTTTGTTTCTGTTCTTGTAATGATTTAAAACACACACACACACACACACACACACACACACACACACACACACACACACACAAACTCTCTCTCCCTCTCTCTCTCTCTCTCTCTCAAAGGGACATGTCTTCGGTGCAATAGCTGTTCAGCCACTTGCTAGTTCACCCATGAACCATATTGAAGTGCGTGGGTTCAAGTGCCATCCTACTGAGACTCCAGCTTCTTGGGAGGCCACAGTGTTTGGGCCCTACCATCCATGTGAGAGTTCTGAACTGAGTTCCATCTCTTGGCTTGCTATCAACTTTTGGGAGGATGGGGAGGTGGGCAATCAGTGGTAGACGGGTGGATAGGAACTTATTGTCTTTCTTGTCTGTGTCAGATATATATATTTTTAAATTTTATTTATTTTTAATGGAAAGTCAGATATTCAGAGAGGAAGAAAGACAGAGAGAAAGATCCATCCACTGGTTCACCCCCAAAGTGCCTGCAACAGCCAGAGTTGTGCCAATTTGAAGCCAGGAGCCAGGAACCTCCCAGGTCTACCACGTGGGCACAGGGTCCCAAGGCTTTGACCTGTCCTGAACTGCTTTCCCAGGCCACAAGCAGGGAGCTGGATGGGAAGTGGAGCTGCCAGGATTAGAACTGGCGCCCATATCTGATCCTGGCGTATTAAGGAGAGGATTTTAGCTGCTAGGCTACCAGGCCCTCTCAAATACATTTCTAAAAATAAATAACACATTAAAAATGAACACTTAACTTCACATCTTCATTTATGCAGCTAGGTCTTTCTTCATCCTCCTCAAAACACGCACCTCCAGAACTCCTCAGGCGAAGCTCTATTTGTCAAGTACAAAAAGGAAACAGGGAAAGTGAATATCTATGTAGATTTCAAAACATAAAGACTGCTCAGAGTGCTGCTTGCTTCCAAGCTGGGGAGTTCAGTGAATGTCCTGCAAACACCTTCAGTGAATTGGAATCTTCATGATGAACATGAAAGGATGAGGAGTTGGGTCATAGGGAGGGGTCAGTAAAACCAGGGAAAGCAAACAATGCCTAGAGGGGTTGGGCAGATTGAGCTGCTTAAGGTCACATCAAGGGTGGGAAGAACTGGGCTGACTATAGGCAGAGAAGTGAGATGTAATGCATGATAGTTACTGGACAAAATAAATATTTAAAAAAGGGGGTTGGCACAGTAGCCTAGTGGCTAAAGTCCTCATCTTTCACACACTGGGATCCCATATGGGTGCCAGTTTTAATACCAGCAGCTCCACTTCCCAACCAGCTCCCTGCGTGTGGCCTGGGAAAGCAGTCAATGAGAGCCCAAGGCCTTGGGGCCCTGCACTCACATGGGAGACCTGGAAGAGGCTCCTGTCTCCTGGTTTCGAAGCCACTCTGCTCTGACCATCATGGCTGCTTGGGGAGTGAATCATCAGATGGAAGATCTTCCTCTCTGTCTCTCCTCTGTATATCTGACTTTCCAATGAAAATAAATCAATACATTTTTAAGAAAAAGTAAAACACTGGACCGTCCCCGGTCCTCATTTGAGAGTAGAAGTGGTTTTGGAGCCTTAATGACAAGAGGATGGGAAGCTAAGCGAGGCTGGTGGCTCCAGCCTTGAACAGAACATTAGTGGATTCCAAAGTGTGGTGAATATCACATTCCCTGTGGAACGCTTGCAAATCCTCAATTTTCTTCCATCCCCACTTGTCTCCCCAAGCCCCAGCCCACAGCCTCCTCCCTCACTGCACAGTGGAACCTCTCTTACTACCAGGAGTGGGTCTGCCTGCCTGGAATGTTGGAACCAGGAGGTCTAGCACAATTTTAGGACCACTCTGTAAGAATATAAACATAAAACGTCTGCAGCCAATATAAAATGTACCCAGCACTCCTGTGCCACATACAGATCTAGCTCATTCTTCTCAATAATTACACACTACTTGAGTGCATGAAGGCACTCTAATTTATTTACTCACCCCCCATGGAGACAACCAGATGGTGTTGTCCCAGCCTCTTGCTGTGACATACATTGCACGAGTGTGCGTGATTTTCAATTTTCACCAAAATAAATCTACTTTTTAATTCTAATCCCATGAACTCAAACTTCCCTTGAATATCATTTCCCACACTCATGAATATCTCTTTAGGGAAAATTCCTAGAAGAAATGTTCATGACTTTAGGAGTTTGTATATTTGTAGATTTCATAAATTTTATACATTACCTTCTGGAGAAGTCATCCCAACTTATATTCCCAGAAGCCGGATATAAGAGAAACTACTTCCCATGCTCTTGGGGATATGGTATCATTAACAATATTGTTTTATCTTTGTCAATTTGGTAGTGAAAAATTGCATCTTTATTATGATAGGTGAGTGTCATTTCCTCATGGTTGAGTGTGTGTGTGTGATCTGTTCACATCCTTTGCTCATCTTTTTCTGATTTGTAGAAATATTTTATAATTTTGAGAACTAAGCCCCTTGACTATAACACATGTTGTAAACATCTTCTCAATCGTTTATTAACTTTTTGCTAGTCCTTTATTACATTCATATCATATAGATTTTTTTATTTTAAGATTTGCTCTGGGCCCAGTACGGTAGCATAGCAGCTGAGGTACTTGCCTTGCATGTACCAGGATACCATATGGGTGCCAGTTCGTGTCTAGGCTGCTCCACTTCCCATCCAGTTCCCTTTTTGTGGCCTGGTAAAGCAGTAGAGGATGGCCCAAAGTTTTGGAACTCTGTATCTGCGTTGGAGATTGGGAAGAATCTCCTAGCTCCTGGCTTTGGATTGGCTAAGCTCCAACCGTGGCAGCTACTTGGGGAGTGAACCAGCGAATGGAAGATCCTTCTCTCTGTCTGTCCTCTCTGTAAATCTGACTTTCCAAGAAAAATTAATAAATCTTAAAAAAATTATTTGTTCTAATTCACCAGAAAACCAGAGTTGCAGAGATGGAGAGAGAGCGACTTCTCTCATCCACTGGTTCACTCCCCACATGGCCATAATGGCCTGGGCTGGTCTGAAACTGGGAGCCAGGAACTTCTTCTTTCTGGGTCTCCCATGTAGGTGCACGGACCCGAGGCCTTGAGCCATCTTCCACTGCTTTCCCAGGCCATTAGCAATCAACTGGATCAGAAATGGAGGAGCTGGGAATCAAACCGATGCCCATGTGGGATGCTGGCCTTGCAGGTAGATGATTAGCAGCATGTCATGTTACACCACTGTACATTGGCCTGTATAGACCTTATTTTTAAATGTTACAAATGTATTTTGCCAAATGTGACCTGTCTTGGCTATGGTTATTGGTAAAGGTTCCTTTAAAATAATGGTATTTAAACAGAAACCTACATTTCACACAAAGAGTTGACTACTAGGAGGCTCTGAGGCAGGAGCACACTTGGTGTGTTGGAAGAACTGAAAGAAGCCCCGTGAACACAGCACACAAGAAGGAAATGGCCTTCCTGTGAGAGTGAAAGACAGGGAGAGAAAGACTTTCCATGCCCTGGTTTACTTCCTAAGTGCCCAACAAGCCAAGATTGGTCCAGGCTGAAGCCAGGAGTCAGGAGCCAAGAACTCCATCAGGTGGCCAATGTAGGTGACAAGAACCCAAGTCCTTAGACAGTCACCTGCTGCCTAGCAGGATGAGCACAGAGCAGGAAGGGGAAGCTGATCCCAGGCACTCCATCATGGGATGTGGGATCCCAAGCAGCGGCTTAACATGCTGCACCACCATGCCTGCCCCCAAATGGATGTACTAATAATTATCCTAATCTAGGCTACAATGAATTTCCACAATCTTCCTTAGTGAGTTGCAAGTCCTTGGAATTCACAGAGGTAACTCAAATATGTTTGTTCAATTGGTTGACATTTATCTCTCTTCAAGATTCCAAGAGTTTTCTGTGGTTTCACAACTCCAGTTTTTTTCTTTATGCTTTATTTCTTCCTTTTCTATTATTTTTTAAAGACTTATTTTATTTTTATTGCAAAGTCAGATATACAGAGAGGAAGAGAGACAGAGAGGAAGATCTTCTGTCCAATGATTCACTCCCCAAGTGACTACAATAGCTGGTGCTGTTCCAATCTGAAACTAGGAGCCAGAAACTTCCTCCAGGTCTCCCACACAGGTGCAGGGTCCCAAGGCTTTGGGCCGTTCTTGACTGCCTTTCCAGACTACAAGCAGGTTGCTGGATGGGAGGTGGAGCTGCTGGGATTAGAACTGGCGCCCATGTGGGATCCTGGCACATACAAGGCAAACCCACCGCACTGGGCCCTTCCTTTTCTATTCTTAACTGTACTTTCTGCCTTTCTTTCATTATCCTCATTCATGTTATTGTACTATCAATGGTTTATTCTTTACGGATAGCATTAAAGACCAATGCTATGCTATTTATGCAGAAATTTCTATTTTCAATGACACCTGTTTCATATACATGGCTTGCACATACCTGACAGTAAAAGCCTTTTTGACCCAGGAAACCCTCAGGACAGAAACCATGTCTTTCCATCCCTGTTATATGCTGGTATCAAGACAAAGATCCACTAAGCGCTTGGTAAACAGGCATTACTAATATGCATTCAAAGACTGTTTTGCAAAACAGCTACTTGCTGATATTTCAGTCTCCACTTAACAGGTGAGATTTAGAAACAGAGAGGGTGAAGACTGGCCAATTGAATCAAGATAGGAAATTGGTTCGGGAACCTTCCTCCTATAGCTGAGTTAAAGCCCCAGTTCAAGATAAGATCACCAATGCAAAGTGCAGCGGAAAGGATGCAGAAGGGCATGGAAATAAAACAACCATGTTCAGGATCTAGTGCGATGGCTCAATTGGCTAATCCTCCCCTAGCAAGCACCAGCATCCCTGTGGGTATTGGTTGGTGTCCAGGCTGCTCTACTTCTCATCCAACTTCCTCCTCACAAGCAGCGTAGGATGGCCTAAAGGAAAGCAACCTAAGGATTTGGAACCTGCATCCATGTGGAAGACCCAGAAAAGGCTTCTGGTTCCTGGCTTTAGATCAGCTCAGCACCAGCCATTGTGGTCTTTTGGAAAGTGAACCAGCAGATGGAAGATCTTTCTCTCTGTCTCTCCTTCTCTCTGTAAATCTACCTTTCCAATAAAAAAATATTTTAAAAAAGAAAACACTTTCAGCTATAGAATCCTTATATTATATATACTTACATTATATATCCTATTCGGAGCCAAACTCAGTCACACCACTGATTAATAATTAGGTAGGGAGCCAGGAAGGGATCCAAAAGAACCACTAAACACAGGTCAACACTTCCTGCTGGTAACCTAGCAGGCTCATCATGCTTTCGGTTGCTTTAATCTATATCCAAAATGTCACTGAATCCCAAAACTTCCTATTGTAATCTTTTGAACCCAATCTATTATCAATTCTTGGTCCGATACACTCCTATGATTAGCATCCATAATGACATTGGTAGCAAAAATACTGTTATATGGCTTCCACCCTTGACTATTCAAAGAACATGTAAAAGCCCCAATCAGTGGCTCACTAGTCATTGCAGCTGTACTATTAAAACTAGTAAGGTATGGCATGGTAAGAATTACCACTACCCTGAACCCTCTTAACAAGCTTTCTGACTTACGCATTCCTAGCATTATCCTAATGTGGAATAATCATGACAAGTTCAATTTACCTACTCCAGAAATGGTCTCGTATCATTAACGGCTTATTTATCAGTTAGCCATATAGCAGTAGTAATCGCAGCAACTCTTATCCAAACCCAAGGAACACTTTAAAAGCCACAGGCAGGTTATATGATACTGAGTTAGAAAGAAGTAGTTAGAGGAGGGATTTTCGACACCGAAATGGTGAAAAACAAAAACAAAACAGGACTAGAAGACAGAAGAGGCTGCCCTCAAAGTTTGGGACTACAAATGAAGCGGCCCCGTAGGGTGGTAGGGGGACACGAGCTAGAAAGGAGTTTACATAGATTGAATACTTTCTCAGGCCAGAAAACAAAACTTTGTACACTTTAAATTCATAGCTGCTCTGCAAGTTAAAGAACTCCAGTTTTACAGTTGTACAGATTGAGACTCAGGAAAGCACAGAGGTTGGAAGAGGTGTTAAGATATAGCGGGTTAAGCCAATTCCTGGGATACCTGCATCTCATAGTGTCTGGGATCCAGTCCCACCTCCACTTCCAATCAAGCTCCTTGGAATGCTTCTGGGAAGCACAGTCACATGGGAGACCCAAACCAGGTTCCTGACCCCTAGGTTTCGCTTACCCCAATACTGATTGTTGAAGACATTTGGGGAGCAAACCAACAGAAGGAACATCTCTTCCTCAACCACTCTGACTTTCAAGTACATTAAAATGAATAAACATTTTTTTAAAGCCAATTGCTGCTTCCAAATACACACAGCCAGTGAGTGACGAAGCTGAGCTATGTACCTGCTCTGAGTCCACAGACTCACTCCTTTCACCCAATCAGGAAAGAAAAAAAAAAAGAAAGATGGAATACTCCATCACAAAACATTGGCTGTTAGCCCTATGAGAGCCCAGCAGCTGTCCAGACAAACAGAGGACATGTTTTTAGCCACACAAA
Source organism: Ochotona curzoniae (assembly GCF_017591425.1). Taxonomy (NCBI): domain Eukaryota; kingdom Metazoa; phylum Chordata; class Mammalia; order Lagomorpha; family Ochotonidae; genus Ochotona; species Ochotona curzoniae. Next base: position 31,583,856 of record NW_024467122.1, on the reverse strand, counting down.
CTGGGCCAGCAGGGGCCTGGCACAATAGCATAGTGGTTAAAGTCCTCACCTTACAGACATCACGATCCCATATGGTCGCTGGTTCTAATCCCAACGGCCCTGCTTCCCATCCAGCTCCCTGCTTGTGGCCTGGGAAAGCAGTCTAGGACAGCCCAAAGACTTGGGACCCAGCAGTCCTATAGGAGTCCTGGAGTAGGCTCCTCACACCTGGCTTCAGATTGGCTCAGTTCCAGCTGTTGCAGTCACTTGGGGAGTGAATCATCAGACGAAAGATCTTCCTCTCTGTCTCTCCTCTCTGTGTATCTACCTTTCCAATTAAAAAAAAAAAAAAACTGGGCCAGCAAAAATGCCCTGCTTTGGTTAGAAGGAAAGGAAAGCTGTAGATTTAACAGATTTATTAAATAATTTATTAATTAGTTATTTGATTACTCCCCTGTCAGCCAAGTTGATATCAAGGCTTTTGTTCTAAGGCCATGCTTTATCCAAACAATATCCCAGTGATTTCTCAAAGTAAGACCTCAACACGTATACTTTACATATTCTGATTTCCTTTGGATTTCCTATTTCCCCAGAGTTGACTTCTCTTGACACATTTTTCTTTTACACACAAATGATGATCTAATCTGAAGAAAAGGGATCTTACTCTACGACAAAAGGGAAGATGCCTATAGGACAACAAACTATAAAATGCTTTTAAAAACAAATCCACCATGGATTCAGTTGTTGATGGAAATAATTCTGCTTCAAACACATTGTAGTACATCCTGACATTTAAGCATATAGATTTTGTAAATTTTCTTACTTGCTAATTGTTTATAATACATAATATAGAGAACCATTCACTGATTCACTCACCAAGTCTTCACACTGACCAGACTTGAGGCAATCTGAAGCCATGAGCCTTCTGGTGACTCCAAGCTGGAACAAGATCCCAAGGCCTTGGGCCATCCTTGACCATTTCCCAGGCCACAAACAGGGAGCTGGATGAGAAGTGGAGCAGCTAGGACACAAAGTGGTGCCCATATGGGATCTTGGTGCTTGCAAGGCAAGGATTTAACCAGTAGGGCATTGTGCCAGGTCCTTATTTTCTGCTCTTTAAAACTCAGCAAATCTCTTCCGTATAAAAGCTAAACTATTTTCCTCTTTGCTTAACCATATGCTCTTCTTATCAAAAGGTACATAAATAAAGTACATCCATAAAGCTGACATTATAGGACAAGCTCAAACAAAAGTTGGGGAAAAAAATCTGGTGGGTATAGAGAGTATCCCCCATGTAAATCCTGGATAGAGAGTATGCCAAAAACCAGGAGCGCTAGATGAGTTATACTAGGCCCCTGAAGAACTTTCTATTTCCTAAAGCTTTGCAGGTCAACCTTTTTCTCATTCAACGACAACCAACTGAGCCCTTGTTTAACACTCAGTTGATGAAAAAGAGACTTGGAATAGGTCCTTTGCCCACTCTGTTAGCATCTAAAACTATCAAATGGGAGACAGGATTCAATAGGACCTCCCAGATACCACCTTCCATTGTTCTTAGCAACTTAATGTTCCACTACCTTTTCCCATTCATTTTATGGTGAAGGCCAGAGCAGCTGCATTTGGAACAATGTGAGGACTGCGGAGAGAAGGTATATACTAGGGTTTTTCTTAAAGTGATATGCTTATGCTCTGTGTTAGTCCATTTTAAGTTATTGCAACAAAATCCTTAGAAGCAGCCCAACTTTATAAAGAAATTAGTTCAGCTCACAGGTCTGGAATTCAAGGCCATGATATAGGCACCATCCCTACATTGATGAGGAGCTCTCAGTAGACAGTGGGAACACAGTGGGAAGAAGAGAGCCCATGGCCAAAGAAGAGACTGCATGGGGCCAGGCTTAGACATTTGCCAACTCACATTCATGAGGACTAACGAAGTTTTCAGTTGCAATATCTTAATCGGTTCCAAGGGTATCATACCCAGGGACCTAAGGCTGTCCTACCGGACTCTGCCACTTAGAGGTCCCACCATCACACTATGGGCTGACATTTAATACATGAGATTTCAGGTTGGCCTTGTGGTCCTATCATTGTGGCTTACTACTGAAACCCTGCTTTGAATCCTGGCTGTTCTGCTTCCAGTCCAGCTCCATGCTAATGTACCTGGGAAGGCAACAACAAAAAATACCCAACTACTTGGGCCCCTGTTATCCACATGAGAGACCCACATGGGATTCTGGGCTTAGCATTTGTGGCCATTTGAGGTGTGAACCAGAAGACAGAAGACCACACTCTCTCTGCTCTTCTACTCTGTCACTCTGCCTATTGAACAAGTTTTTAGAAATCTTACAAAAAACTAAACTTTGGATAAAATTCACATCTAAGCCTTACCACACTCTTTCCTTAGGAGATCCTAATGTCAACTGATCGGGGGTCCTCCTCTCTAAGAGACAGGTGTGATGGCTCTCTCCAGTGATTTGATCACATGATTCTAGCATCAAAACAGTTGACGTTGTTGTAAACCAAAAGATTATGGTTCTATTTAAAATCTACTCCAGCTTGATAGTAAATACATCATTTCTAACTTGAAACTACATAGAAATTCATTTTTTCTTTTAGTTGCTCCAGTTTTTTTTTTGGTTCACAATTTTATTCATTCTTGGACACTGAAGACAATGACAGTAAACTCACAGAATCTATATTTGCATAACTTTTGTGGTGTGCGTTCAAGCAATGAACTTTGGCAGGTTTCCTTAAGGCAAACCACTCTTTAAAAAAGTTAGAACTTTGTCTTTAATTCCTATTTTAGACATTTTATAAACTTGCAAATTTATTTCCCAACTGATTCAATCTGCCATCTCTAAATCTTGAGCGAGAATTACAAAAATGGAGATAAAATCTTGGTAATTTATTCAATTTTATCACTTCTACTGATCACATAAAAACACTCCATCTGTCAAATTATCTTTTCTTTAAAAAAAAAAACAACTCTTTTCATCATTTTCTTGATAAGGGTATGCTGAAAATGAGGAGTATCTATGTTGTGAAAACTATTGACGTACCAATAAAATCTGTTCCTTTCAAATGATCTGTTCTTTAGCCTCTTTTGAGAGGAAAACTTCCAGCTTCTATCATTTGTTTATAATTTGCTTGAGTAGCACGGGATTTATTACTTTGGGTGAATATATTATGGAATATTTGAAAAGCATACAACAACAACAAAAAATTCTTATGCTAACATATCCTGTGATTTGGATTCCTGACCACAATCAGTACATCTTTCTTTTCAAAATTTCTGCCTTGGTTTTCTTGAAAGCATAAATGGAAGAATAAACAGAGAAGCCTAGCTGATCATGTGATCTCAGTCTTGTTTCTTTAATCACAGACTGTGCGATTGCAGATGCACCTGAGCGACTAAGCTCTGCTAGAAAAACACACCTCCTGTGAGTTTTCTGATTTCTAATCTTCTCAAAGAGAGACTTATTTATTTATTTATTTATTTGAAGGACAGAATGACAGAAAGAGGTAGGGACACACGGAGAAGGAGATTTCACTTCCCCTGACTCACTGCTCAAATTGCCACAACAGTCAAGTCTGGTCCGGGCCAAAGTCAGGGGCCAGGAGCTCCATGCTGGTTTTCCATACGGGTGGTAGAAGCCCTAGTATTGGAGCTATCGTGCAATCAGTCCCAGGTACATGAACAAAAAAGCTGGATTGGAAACAGAGCAAGTGGAACTTGAATCAGCACTTTGATAGGGTTTGCTGCAGTTACAAGAGGTGCTTAGCCTGTGGCACCACAACGCCAGTCTCTCTTTAAAAAAGTTAATTAAAAAATATTTATCAAATGTATACAGATTACACTTTCATGGGCTACCATGTGATGTCATGCTTCCTGTTCACATTGTATAATATCTAATCAAGGTAAGCAAATTCATCTTCTCAAATTGGTTTCTAATCTGAATTGGACTCTCCCTTTACTAATCATTTGATTAGCTCTCCCATTTTATCAATATGACGTTAGAACTTCACTTTTGAATTCAAGGCCTGCCTAGGATTGTGAGGAAAAATACAGGACTCCAGTGAGAATTAAATTTCATACAAAGAATGAGACAGTTTATGTTTCATGCAAATTAAATGTGTCTGTAGTTTCACTTGCTACATAGGGCAACCCTACTTCTGACTTTTTTGCTTCCACCATTTATTTTGTTTCATAGAAAAATGAACAGGACTTTCCTTGACCTTCTGCCTTCTCTTGCCTCTACTTCTGATCTGTTCAACTCTGTTCTGTTCTGATCTGTTCAGCTCAGCTCTGTGCTGAGTTCCTGAGCACCCCTCACTGCCCATCTGCATGTTAGCTGTCCCGACACCAAAGTGAGCAGTCCCAGGATGTACTGCAGTAAGAATGACCACAGTGCAAATGTGCTGAATAGAGGAGAAACAGGTCTGAAATAGATGAACTAGAAACCAGCCTATGGAAAATGCCTCTGATTTTTCCAGCTATATTGGATAGAAATCTGATAACTTTTCCAGATTTGACAACAATTGTAAGCATCTGCACAGCTTTATTGGTAATAGTGATGTAAGGAGAAAATTTTCTCTGAAAGCTTAAATGTCTATATGTAGTAGAGTTTCACTGCTATAAGGAAATAACTGATGCAAGATACTTTATAAAGAAAAGTGTTTTTGGACCCTGGTTCTGGTGGTACAAGGTCTAGGGGCCTCATCTCCTTGCTGGGGGAGTATGGAGGGGTATTTGGCATTACATGACCAGAGACAGGGAATATACATGTGGTACGTGTCTCATAAACCACTGAGATTTGAACACAGGAACTCCACCACTGTTATGACTATGATGGGACTTGTCTCTCGAAAACTCTTGCAAAAATGTTTATAGACTAAGTGTGGAGATTTGATCTAACTGTAGTGGTTAGGAGGTTGGGTCAGGGGGAGGTCTTTGGGTCATTGGGAGTGTGTCCTTGGAAGGTGGGCCTCATAATATATTTGGTCATTGCAGTTCAAGTTCAGCTTGGGTTCTTGCTTTGTCTGGTTCCCAGAACATGCTTCCACAACTACCATGGTCAGCCTTCATCAAACACCAGACTATGTGGCTACCCAGTACTATAACCTTCAACTGGAAGCTGAAATAAACCTCAGCTTTCCCATACTCTCACATGCTTCATTTAAAATAATGTTAAAGCAGGTTAATACAGAAAGTAGATCCCAGAAGCAGGGTAATTACTAGTAACTATTGCTGAAGCAGTGAGGAGATTCTGGAACTGATTTGCTACAAAAGATTGGGAAACATCTATTGGAGCAGACTAGAGAAAGCCTCGAGCATTATAAATACTGAGCATTTCAGGCAGCTCTGATGAAGGCTCACACACCAGGAGGCTGGTGGAGATGCGGACAATAAAAACCTTGCTAATGTGGTTTCAGGTGGAAATGAGAACCTTCTCTAAAACTGGATTCAAGGTCACCCTTGCAACTTGGTGGCAACGAACATGACTGTGTTAGGTGACAGTCCTGAGGATTTGTATAAAGCTGAAGTTAGGAATGGTGGACTAGCATGCTTGACCAGGAGACTCAAGGCAATCTAGTGTTCAAGCCACAGCCTGGCTCTTAACAGTTGCTCTTACAACAGGTTACCATGAGAATCACAGCAACAGTTACCAGAGCAGAAAGATCTGGAAAATCTGCAAGTTGGCCATAGAAGGTATGAAAAGAAGGTAGTGTGCTTAGGACAGGGAAATGCCATTGAGAAACTGCTTCCTGAAGACAAAGGCTAGGCAAAAGGCAGTTACGTGTTCACATGTAAGAGAGATACTGAAGGCGTCTCAAAGATCTTTGGGCCTCATCAGAAGCATACAAGTTAAAAATTCATTTTCCAGGATTTTCCAGAATGGATCCCTTCATGAAGGAATGGAAGGCCTGGCTCCAATTAGCGGCAGAACCTGGCATCGTTCACGTGCTGCTGGCTGTGGAGATGTCTAGGGTGCAAGAGTTAGACGGTCATGGGGGCTTCCATTGAAATTTCAAAGCAAAGACTGTAAGGCCAGACAGAATAGTGCTGTGGGCTCAGAACCCCTGCATAGAGCAATGCATAGTGGAGCTGTGTGGGTAGACCTGTAGAGGAAATCCTAAAACACAAGAGGTGCTAGGAAAATGTGACACCTTCTAAGAAAAACCACAAGCAGTAGGGCAGACCAGTTTGCAAAAACCACAGACATCAGTGTGCAGCCTTGGAGAGCAGCTACATGAACCCAAACTAATAGGACCATGGATGTACAGAGGCTGGACTTCAAAGGATGTTGTGGACAAAGAGGGAGCCTAGACAGAGGTGGATTTTGGCAGTAGAGTCACTATGAGGAGCTTCTACTGGGGCAATGATGAGACTCCCACCTGCAGGAATTGAAATAAGGGGAGCAGAGTTCCAGGGGACAGTCAGCCCCAACACAGCATGAGGCTGCAGTATGTGGAACTGTGGGACAGAATGTTTGCCCTGCAGGAATTCGACCTTACTTTGGCAAATTAATTTTTCCTATATCCTTGACTCTCCTGTTTGCAATAGTGATGTATATCCCTTTTCCTCTCTTACCATTTTGTTTTAGAAATATCTCACTTCTTTCCAATTTTATAGGTTCACAGCCAAGAGAAATTGCCTTGAGTTTTAGATGAGCCTATGAACTATGGACTTAATGAACAAACAATTGTGTTAAGATGTTGGGGCTTTGGGGATGGACGTATTATTGGTAGAGCAAGAGTTTGGAGAGTCAGGGTGGAATGTTATAGGCATATTAGAACTTGTCCTCTAAGACTCAAGCAAAATGTTTATGCATTAGAGGTACAAACGTGATCTGATTGTGGTGATTAAAAGGTGGGGCCAGTGAGCAGTCTTTGGTCATTCGGGGTATGCCTTTGGAAGGTAGTTCTTGTGAAAAGTTTGAATACTTGAGTTCAAGTTCTCTCCCTGTCTGTATCTCTCTCTTGCAGATTACCACCAATTATTTCTCCACATCTACCATGACCATCTTCCATCAGACCCCAGACTGTGGGCTGTTGAACTGTATAACCTCCAGTGTTAACCTGAAACAAACCTTTCTTTCTCAAGAAAGCTCCTCTTGGGTATTTTAAGTATAGTACTAGATTCATACAAACCTAATGATATTGTTTAACCATAATACTTCCCAAAGGTCCCACCCAGCTCTAGATACTGTGTTCGAGTTAAGTTCATACCCATTTAAACACCTCAAAATGAGGAATTAATTCCAACACTTGAAACTCATGGACAAATCCACACCATAGCACTCTGCTATAGTAAAGACTGCATTATCTTTGTTTACTCTTCAGAAAACAATGCTATAAACTCACTGCCAAAGAGGCAATTAACATCCATGATACCAAAAATTTAGGGAAGTATTTTAGAAGTATTTAGAAGTTCATTTTCTTAAAAAATATATTTAATTTTTCCAGATTTTATTATGGTGATATTTGTCAATGTTCAGAAATGGTCATTATTGTCATTTATTTACTCCTTCTAAATAAATATTTACTTATTAACTTATGTAATACAGGATGTATATTCGTATTTATAACTTTGTATTCTCTTGGATATTTATCTTCATCTATTTGAAGTGAGTGATAAGGAGAGAGAGACTGACAGAAACAGAGGGGGAAAGATTTCCTCCCATCAGCTGGTTCCTCACCAAATGCCCATATAGTTGGCATTTGGCTGAGCCAAAGCCAGGAGCCTGGGTCTCCTATGTGCATGGCACAGGCCCAAGCACAGGGTTACCACTTGCTGCCTTCTGGGATGCATTTGCAGCAAGCTGAGCTGAAAGCAGAAGTATGAGGAAAAAAGCAGTGCTCTGATATAAGGGCATGAGAAGCAAATTCATCTATTGCATTACAATGCCGATCCTGTATCCTTCTTTAAATGAGCCTCTACTGGTATGTGGACTTCAAGATCCCATCCAAATAATGCTTCATCTTTGTCTGCAGGAATATAAAACAGGAAGTACTTGTTGGGTCCTCATCAGTCAAAGTGAGAACTAAATGGTGCCCACATCAGGTGGGAAAGGAGCAGGGGAAACAAGAAGTGAACTTGATAAAGTCCAGAGAAGAAAAGCACATGCCTTTGACAGTGCTACACGCATTCTTGGAATTCTTTTCACCGGTCAGGTTCAGCTTTAGATAACTGGCTTTGCTCAGTCTTTCTGACATATTCTTCAGGCTTCTGCCCTTGCCCTTCCTTGCTTACTGCACACACTTACAAATTGACTGTGCAATTTCATCTACTACCATGCTTATAATCAATACCTATAATCTATAACTTTGAACATTATTCCTAGGAATCACCTCTTTCTCCAGCTTCAATACTCTTTTGAGGCATTCCCTAGTTGCAGTGAACCCTAACTGTCACTCCTCACTATACTAAGGAGGCCCCAGCAGCCAATTTGCATTCCTGCCTCCCAAAGTCAGCTGGATTAGAGGCAGCCATCTGATCCAGAATGGGACCATCAGAGACCTTTTCTCTATGAATGTAGGTTGAAAAGGAAGGTGAAAGCTCTATTGGTTTAACCTTCTCCACAGAGCTGGCTGTGTTGAGGGTAAGGCTGAACTGCCGATGAGCCTCTAACCATGGCAGAGGAGGTAGGAGGCCAGAGGGCAGAGAAAACAATCAACAAGCTGACACACAAGGTGAAGGAGAGAAGACTGACAGCCAGAACAGGTATCCAGTTTTCGGAGTTTGGGTGTCAGAATCTTCCCAATACCCACTGTCGAGACACCTCTGCATTCCTGGAAAGAAATTTCTACTTTGAGCTTAAGTTAGTAGGAGCCTATTTCCAATGTTTATGTCCATAAAAATACTTCTAATAGTTAGATATACCTGCTAGGCCACATTGCAAACTCAGATCAATCAACCTAAAAATGACTGAGTAAGCAAAACAAACCTGTTGACAGAAGAATTCCATTAAAGAAGGGAACAGAGTTTGGAAAGCCACATATTCCTGGGGATCCTTTGGGTATGGTGATACCCCAAGGGCAAGGCTGAGACCCACGCTAACAAGCTCCTCATGTTCTTTCCGAAAGAAATGGAGGAGAGGTGTGCAAAGATGAGAGAAGAACCTTAGTGAGACAGGAAGGATTGTGGCACTGCAGCCACCACCACAGTAAGGCTGCCTGGAGCTTGTCCTGCAAGGTGGCCAAGGCAATTTTGTTTACTTGAGAAGTGAAAAAAAAAAAAAAAGGAATGAGTTCCCTGTTACTTCTGTCTGGGTGTCCACCTGTCCGAATCCCCCTGGTCGGAGTCCAGCCCTGCAGTGGTTGGATGTTGGGCAGGCCAGTGAGTTGCATTCGGGAATCTGCTCCTGTCCCTTCCGCATCGAAACTCTTGGCTCTACCTTTAGAAATAATGAGAACATACATGGGCACACCTGAGAATTCTTTCCAACATACACTTTTGGAGTGCACATGAATTTGATTGTAGAAAGTTTTACTGTTAAATATTGTATCAGTTTCATTAAAGTCATTTGGATCATAGTCCAGCTGTTTTTATAGATACATAACTTGACATAAATTGGATTTCTCTATAGGAAACTTAGATATTCCCTGTTTCCTGTAGTGATATAATGAGTTTCAAATTGTTAAAATTATCTTTATGGAGTTTACCAATGATAATTATTATGGGAAATATTTTTCTCACGTAGTGTATTATACTGAACTATATGCAAATAAAGCCTTTATTTAAATTTTTAAGTGCAGTCATTACTTAATGTTGCAACAACATGGTATTGCTTTGATAACCACCATTTTCTGGAATAACTGCATAGCTGTATCTTAAAGAATGAGGAAAAAGTCTTCTAAGTGGAAATGTGTCTGAAGGAATGATTAGTTGCCAGTCTTGAGGAGAGGCAAGCATTTGAAACACTAGTTAAGTCACTGCTTGGGCCTTCCACATGTTGCACTGGAGCACCCGGTTGGAGTCCAGCTCTTTGGCTTCATGTTCAGCTTCCTGCTAATGTGCACCCTGGAGACACTAGATGACAGTTCAAGTTCCTTGGGTCCTACCACCCACGTGGGAGACCTAGACTGGGATTTTGGCTCCTAGCTTTAGCCTAGGCTAGTCCTTGCTGTCGTGGACATTTGAAAAATAAACCAGCAAATGGGAGATCTCTCTGTCTCTTATTCTCTCTGTCTCTGCATTTCAAAGAAAACGAAAACAATAAATAAATTAAAATGTAAAGGACGAAGCTAATATTAAAGCAAGGTTTTTTTAAGCTTTCAAGAAAAAGAAATTTTAAAGCTTTCCCTACCCTACCCCCCCTCAATTTTTTTTTTTTTAATTTGAAAAAGAACTTTAGAGAGAGAAGGAGAGACAGAGATCTTCCATCTGCTTGTTCACTCCCCAGATGGCTGCCATGGCTGGAGCTGAGCCAATCCAAAGCTACAGACTTCTCTGGGTCTCCCACAGGAATGGAGGGACACGAGGACTTGAACCATACTCTGTTACGTTTCCAGGCCACAAGCAGGGAACTGGATGAGAAGTGGAGCAGCCAGGACTAGAACTGGAGTCCGTATGGAATGCTGGTGCTACAAGACAGAGGATTAGCCTTTTAAGTTGAGCTGGCCCCAAAGCTCCTTTTAAAAAAAAAAAAATACGTGCTGGTATAGTTACTGTAGCATCATGTAAACAATGGTAACAATCTTAAAGTCCAGGTGGGTGCCAGTCAAATTCCAGCTGCTCCACTTCCAACCCAGCTCTCCGTGAACATACCTAGGAAAGCAGCACTTAGGACCCTGCACCCACATGGGAGCAACAGATAAAACACCTCACTAGCTATTCCCTCTGGAGAGGGGACCATTGGGAACACCCTTCTCTCTGTCTCTCCTTTTCCCTCTGTAACTGTGCCTTTAAAGTAAATACATACATATATCCTTAAAAAAAAACATCGTGGATAATTTAATCATCTCTACAACAGTTTGTATCTACAAAAACTAATACTTTCCATCTTTTCAGGTCAAATATTGGTTATCTGAAATGCATGGGACCAGACTATTTCAAATTTTGGATTTTTAAAAAATTATTTATTTTTATTACTATGTCAGATATACAGAGAGGAGGAGAGACAGAGAAGAAGATCTTCCATCTGATGATTCACTCCCCAAATGACCGCAACAGTCAGTGCTGCACCAAGCCAAAGCCAGGAGCCATGAACTTCTCAGGTCTCCCACATGGGTGCAGGGTCCCAAAGCTTTGGGCCATCCTCGACTGCTTTCCCAGGTCACAAGCAGGGAGCTGGATGGGAAGTGGAGCTGCTGGGATTAGAACCAGTGCCTGTATGGGATTCTGGTACATTCAAAGTGAGGACTTTAGACACTAGGACACACTGCCGGGCTCAGATTTTGGATTTTTAAAAATTGGATCACTAACACATATACAGGATGAACTGTCTTACAGAATGGGACCCAGGACTAAATACAAAATTCATTGAAGTCTCATATACATGTTAATCACTTAGCCTGAAGGTAACTTTCTGCAATAATTTTAGTACTTTTATGAATGAAATAAAGTTTTATGGTGGGGGTGGGGAATGTCCCACTTACGCTATCATGTTGATGCTCAAAATGTTGGTTTTTTTTTATTTTGGAGCAATTTGGATTTTACATTTTTGGATTAGGGATGCTGAGTTTGCATTAATGTTTATTTATTTATTTATTTATTTAGGATGGCAAACAGTAAAAGAAAGAGAAAATTTCTACCCTCTAGTTCACTCCTTCAAATGTTAACGACATGGGCTAGGTCAAGTTAAAGCCAGGAGCCAGGAATTGAATCCGGGTCTCCCACATGAGTGGCTGAGATTCAAGTATTTGAGCTATCACGTGCTGCTTCACCCAGTGAGCATCAGAACAAAGCTGGATCAGCAGAGAGGTGGGGCTTGAACTCAGGGACCTTGCTATGGGATGCAATTATCACAAGAAGTGGCTTAACTGATTTCACTACAACACCTCCCAGTGTCTTTATTAAGATCCTCTCCCGATACGGTAGCCTAGCAGCTAAAGTCCTCACCTTGCACGCTCTGGGATCCCATATGGGTTCTGGTACATATCCTGACCACCCCACTTCCCATGCAGCTCCCTGCTTGTGGCCTGGGAAAGCAGTCGAGGATGGTCCTAAGTCTTGGGATCCTGCACCTGCATGGAAGACCTAGAGGCTCCTGGCTTCAGACTGGTGCATTGTGACCACTTGAGGACTAAATCAGTGGACATATCTTCCTCTCTGTCTCTCTTCCTCTCTGTGTATCTGACTTTCCAATAAAAATAAATCTTTTTTTAAAAAATCCTCTCCCATTCGCTATTCCTGAGGTAAAATATTGTGGGGACTCTGGCACCTTCTGCCATGAAAATTTAATCCATTATCAATGTAGCATCAGATTTGAAGGTAAGTCAACAGGAATTTTGTTTTGTTTTGTTTTGTTTAGCTATGAAACATTGGCAAATAGCTTCAACTAAGTTTATTTCTTCATAATAATCAAACAGCCTCTCATTTCAATAAATGTATTTAAAGAATAACAAGCTGTTATTTAATATAGTATTTTGGCTAAAACCAAACCAGTGCTTTTCATGATTTTTTTCTTCTTTGAAACCACTTCCATTAGACACAGCCTGAAATGACAACAGAGATCATGGTCCTGACCTTGCTTCTCCAGCCTCTTGGGTCTAGATGGCTGCAATTTTCTCTTCAGAGAGTGTGACACCACAGATTGGCCTGACAGGTAATTAACTACTTTAGTAGTTAATACAGCGCATACTTTGGAGCAGAAGCAATTCCATCCCTAAGCTTGGCCAATTCATTCTTCCTCTGACTCTGGAAAATGTACTAGTAATTGCCCTGGAATCTAAAAGTCATCTGGGGAATTCCTTGCTCCACATGGAGGGCACACACAGCGAACAACCTGAACACATTGCACTCTTGTGCTGTGTTAGCGATAGGTGGGGCAGTGCCTGAGTGTCACTGTAAGGAGAAGAAACATCTTGCTGCAAAGATCAGAACATCTCTTATCTGACCAGGTTGCCTAATGAGTTTCAAAACAGAAGCTGAGAATCAGTTGGAAGAAGTATCTGGAAAAGTTTCACAAGAAGGAATTCTTACAGGTGTTACCTCCTTATAATCGCTGTCATTTCAAATTCTACACATTTAAGAGATCTTCCTACAGCTTCATGGTTCTAGCATTGGTCTCTCCCAGCTTCAAACCCAGCCTTGACTAATTCCTCTATTTTCACATCTAACCAGAAGCTTCAGCTGCAGAATTGCCCTGCTTTTATATTGGCATGGGTGGTGCTATGACTGTTGGTAAAAAGGTTGTGGCTACTGTCTTTAGATCAATGACTTAGTCAATTAGCTACTCACTGAATCAAACTATTTTACTTCCACCTGATTCTCACCTGCCTTGTTTCTGTGATAATTATCATGACTTGCTCATTCGACTGTGTTCTGTGCAATAGTCTTTCTGAAGTCACTCAGTTCCCAGGGCAGAGAGTGTGGGTGGGTCAGGTCTGCTCCACTTTTATCTTTTCCAGCTTTACAGATTCACACACACCAAAGCAGATGCTCTGTTGAGCTGACTGCTACAGCGATCGCATTGACTTTGTAGTACTCATTTTCACTGTCTGTCTCAGAAAACTGACAATGATCCTGCTGGAGTTTCACCAGTTTTATCCTTCAACCACTTTAGCACACCTCAATACCTTTATGGTTGGAAGCTAGTAAAAGGCACTGAGCCAACCAACTATTTCAAAACCAGAGGTAAGTCTCTGATCTGGAGAGAACTCAGAGGGTCAATGAGGAAGATGTTATTAATTTTGTTTTTGTTTTTAACTTTGGGTTATTCCCAAAAGGCCTGCAATGGCAGGGGCTGGGCCAGGCTGAAGCCAGGAAAACAGAACTCAGTCTGCGTCTGCTGCATGAATGGCAGGGGTTCAAAGAACTCAAGCCGTCATCAACATGCTGCCTCTTAGGTGCACAGAGTGGGAATGCTGGATCAAGAGGAGTAGATGGGATTCAAATCAGCACACCAAAATTGGACGTAGACAAACTAAGAGGCAACTTAAATGGCTACACCAATTACCCACTCCAGAATTAACTATTGTACTTCTGTTAAGTACAGACAACACAGGCTTTGAGGTCAAGTTGGTTGCAATTTGGTTGAAAGAGTAGACTCATATGTATGAGACAATATGTATAATGAGAAGTGCCTTCTCACTAGACCCTAATGGTGCTCTGGAACTTGAGAGGGAACATTAAAAGGGAGCAGTTGAACCAGATGTTAGAGGCAAACCACCTTGGGAAAGACGATATGAAGAAGGCAGAATCACTGTGGAGACACCGAGCAAAACCCACAGAGCCACAATCAAGCTGGCCAGTGGCCTGTGGAGGGCAGGAGACAGAAAATCATGGGAATATGTGAGCTTGGGAGGAAAAGAGTCCAATTAGAGAGGGCCTTTAAAGCCACACAGAGAGCTTTAGATAATAGAAAATACGAAAACACTGAAGGAATTTGATCTAGGAGGCAACATAAAAACATTGGTTTTACACTACCTTTTGGCAGCAACATACAGAATAAAATCAAACAAGGAGCATTGAGATGAAGTGGGGCACTATGGTGATGGTGGTGGCTGTGGGGACAGAGGCAAAGATTATTGCAAGACAAAATTTAACCAATCTTAGCGTCTGGCTAGATGACCAAGGAGTTGATAGTGGGAGGACCTAAACAAGGGCCTGGGGAGATTAATGATGTGTGAAATTTGAAATGACAACGAGTATCAGAAGGAAATGTTAAGTTGAGTGACTTAAAATCATGCAAAGGTATTTCCATTCAACTCCTGGGAGGTTCAGGAGTCTAACACAAGTTCCACTGGGTTAAAATCAGTCTCAGCCAGTTTGGGCTCATTCTGGAGCCATAAGGTAGAATCCGTTTGCTTGGCTTTTCCAGCTTTTAGAGGCTCCTGGCATTTCCCAGATGTTGGTTTGTTCCATCTTCAGAAGCAGCAATGGGTTATCTTCCTCACATCCCATCACTCTGCGTGTTACTAAGCTGCCTCGCCTTTTGTCTGGGAGAGTGTCTGTGAGCATACAAACAGCAGCAATAGGAACTGCCATAGGCACATGTGAGTTTGAGATTCAAATAGATATCTAGAGGATAGTTTTGCCGACAACTGGATAGCATTATAAATTTGGGAGTCATTGGCACATGCCATGTAAATATCACACTTTGTCAATATCTTTTACTCTGAAATCAGGAAGTGTTATGCAATTGACAAAATCCTACAATTGCAGTTGACAAGCACAGACACACTACCTGCATATGTCCAAGTGGCTAGGCTGGACAAATATGTCCCCGTGGGGAACGTTTGAAAAAAAAGCATTGCGAATTCCAGTTGCATCTAAAAAATTTCTATCCACATATTTTGGAAAGGATGAAAAAAACCGAACACCAAAACTTTCCAAACAGGTATGAAAACACCTTAGAGAATTAGTACAAAAATCTTTTAAGTAACACTGAACAGAGAGGGAGGGAGGGAGAAAAAGGGAGAGAGATCTTCCATGCCCTGGTTCAGTTCCCAGAAACCTGCGATATCTAGGGCTGGGCCAGGCTGAAAACAAGAGCCAGGAATTCCAATCAGGCCTTCCATTGGGGTGGCAAAATCCAAATACTTGAGCCATCACCTACTGCCTGCTCCACTGGGTGTACATTGCTAGGAAGCTGGATTGGAAGTTGAGAAGGGACTTCATGCCAGGCACTCCAATATGGGATGCCAGCCTCTTAAATGGCAGCTTTTAGCCTACTGTGCCACAATTCACATACCTGTCTGTATTCTTGATGGAACAAGGGACAACTCTGTGATGCAAAAACAAGAATGAAAACAAATGCAAAATCATAAAGCAACACTGAAGGGTTCGCTTCTGAAAGATCTAAGTTAGCACACGAACAAACAGATTTTGGTTGCATTTTCTTTCCATAAATGCACAAAGTCCAAAGGACCTTTCAGTAATTATGAGATAAAGTATTTAAATGATAAGAAATTATGTCAAACTAATGAATTCCATGTTTCTGCAGCTCCCTGCTTGTGGCCTGAAAAAGCAGTTGAGGATGACCCAAAGCCTTGGGACCCTGCACCCGTGTGGGAGACCTGGAAGAAGGTCCCAGCTCCTAGCTTCTGGCTTCACCCATTATTGCCTCCTAGGGAGTGAACCAGCAGATGGAAGCTTTTCCTTTCTATCTTTCCTTCTCTGTGTAAATCTGCCTTTTCAATAAAAATAAATAAATGTTCCAAAAAAAATTGGAGGGCCCAGCATGGTGGCCCAGTGGCTAAAGTCTTCACCTTGCACACACTGGGATCCCATGTGGGCGCCAGTTCTAATCCTGGCATCCCTGCTTCCCATCCAGCTGCCTGCTTGTGGCCTGGGAAGGCAATCAAGGTTGGCCCAAAGTCTCAGGACCCTGCAGCCCTGTGGGAGACCCAGAGGAGTTTCCTGTCTCCTGGCTTCAGATCAGCACAGCACCAACCATTGCGGTCACTTGGGGGAAGTGAATCATCGGATGGAAGATCTTCCTCTCTGTCTCTCCTTCTCTCTGTATATCTGACTTTGCAATAAAAAGAAAATAAATCTTTATAAAGAAAATTGGAGCAACTATTATCCATATAGGATGCTGGTACCACAGGTAGAGGCTTAGCTTGCTATGCCGCAGCACCAGCCCATCTGCTATTTTAGTAGATTTCTACTCGGGAGAGTTTTGAGCACATTTTAAATCTAACAACTGTGATTAACAAAAGTAGTAAATACTAGTATGGAAAAAAGGAAAATTCACTATTGAATGTAACTGCTGCCAAAACTTCCTAGAATTATACATTCATGTGGGAAATTATGACAGTTATGTAAGGAAATGGAATTATGAGTATTTACTCTGAGTTTGTGAGGCATCATTATGTTATTTTATAAACAGAAGCAGCAGAAAAAAAATATGATTGAAGCTACTATAATTTATGAAATAGTCACCTCCGCAACTACTGAAAAGATACACAAACTAGGATAAAAACTACTGATTCCATAGACAAGTGGCCAACACACACATGTGACCTGAGAACTCATGAAATGAATTTCCAGAGGCCAGCGTGTGCTGCAGCCAGGCAAGTCAGTCCATAGAATGACCGTGTCCTAGAGCAGAGTGCTCGGCTGAGTCTTTGATATCCTGCTGCCAAGTCAGCCTCCCGCACATGAGCCAGGGAAGGCGATAGAAGATGGCCTAATCCATGGGCCCCTGCTCTCCGTGAGGGACACTAGGAAGGAGCTCCTGGCTCCTGGCTTTGACCTGGCCCAGCTGTGGCTATCGCTGGCATTTGGGTAGAAAATCTTTCTCTTACAAATAAATCAATCTTTCTTTGAAAAAGAACTTACAAAGAACCAAAGCAGAATAACCTATTGGCCTTAAGTTTTCATCATCAGAAGAAATTTATTACCATTTTCCATGGTTCTTAAAGAACTGAGATAGATTTTTATGTAGCTTCTACCTAATAACATTTTGACTACCTCAAAAATCTCCATGAATTTTCCATTGCAGTTTTTCTCATCTGGCTAACTGAGTGTAATTACAGTTATAATTGTAGTCAGAGGAGGAATTGACAAGACTTGGCCAAAATCCAGCTACATTTAATGTCTTCCAACAAGTGATAATCCATACCTTCAGATATCAAGTATTCTGTTTCCATATTTAGGATTATTGCCCTTAGTGCATTAAAATGTTCTATATCTTCTTACACAGGGTGTATATAGAACATAACTCAGCCTTTTAAAGTAGAGAGTTCTAGTCATTAAAATGAATATCAGTGGCCAGCGTAGTAGCTCAATTGGCTAATCTTTAACCTGTGGCACTGGCACCCCTTATGGGTACCAGTTTGAGTCCTAGCCATTCCACTTCTGATTCAATTCACTGTTTATGGCCTGGGAAAGCAATAGAAGATGACCAAACACCTTGGGACCTTGTGAGAGACCTGGAAGAAGCTCCTAGCTCCTGGCTTCAGAGTGACTCAGCTCCAGCCATTGTGGCCATTTAGGGAGTTAACCAGCAGATGGAGGATCTTTTTCTCTGTCTCGCCTTCTCTTTGTAAATATGCTTTGGCAATAAAAAATAATAATAAATAAATAAAATGAATATCAATAATTATATACTAGCTTATAGTAATGACTTTTTAGGTTCTTTAAATTTCTAATTATTTTTATGAAAACATATTCCTGGTTATGATGTTTGCCTTTCACATTTATATTTTAAATTTTTTAATCTGAAATGTAGAGTGACAGAGAAAAAGACAAACAGAGAGAGATCTCCCATCCACTGGCTTATCCCCCAAATGCCCTCAACAGCCAACCATGGCCCAACCAGAAGCTGAGGCTCCATTAGGTATCCCATGTAGTGATAGGACCCTGATTATTAGTACCACTCTGCTGCCTCCCAGTTTGTTCGGTAGCAGGAACCCGGAATCAGGAGCTGGGATTCAAACCCATTCTGATAAGGGCTTGATTGGGCATCCCACATGACAACTTAACCTATGTGCCATATACCTGCATTGTCTTTTGCATTTGTGATTCCTGAAATTATATGTCTGAGTGTATATATGGAGTTCCCTAGCCATTCTACCCATACGATTGTAATGGAAAAATCGAGGTCAAGCTATATAATCCCTTCTTATAGGGCCATAATGGGTGATACAGGATTGAGCATGTGACAGAACACACAGACATGCATGTACCTATGTACAAACACACACATCCATCCAGGCTCTGTGAACTTGCTAATTTTGTTACTGTTCTGTCCTAATTACTACCTCTGATTTGCTGTATTCATAGAAACTTACAGGCAAGTTTACTCAAAGTGCATAGAAAATGGGAGTTCACACTTTCAAGTCAGCTATACATGAAAATTATGCATAAAATGATAAGTGTGGAGATTTGGTCATTCAGAAGTTCCATAAAAGAAAGCTAAGACTGTTGGCTAAGGAAGTTCTAGTTAAAGGAGAGTCAAAAGACAACTATGGATAAACCAAGAACATTTGTGCACCACTCCTTAATTTCTGGAAAATTTTCATCTGGAATTACCATCCCTTCATCTATGTGGTTTTAATGGGAAAAGCCAACGTTGGGCAATGTGGTTCTCTCCCCACCATAAGGCCATAAATGGTTGGGGTGAGAGTGGGCATGTGACAGAAGGCAGGCAATTCAGTTCCTACCTTAGAGCTGTAAAACTGGACAGAGAAGGAGGGAAATCAGTCTTGCTCCAATTGGCTAAATGTGTCATGTGAAAAGGCAGAGTGTGGCCGAGGGTCATCCATCTGCAGAGGCCATAGCAGGGAGAACAAAGCACAGATGCAAGAGAGAGGTCTGAGCACTACCAAGGGTCCAGGTCTAGTCCCTTCCTTTGAACTCTACAAGATATCATGTATCCAGAAGTTAATACTTAAGATGGTACAAAGGGATAAAGTCAGAACAGATAAGGCCAGATGGATAGGAACATGGCACTGGAAGTCCATTGCCATCCCAAGCATGACTCCTTCTGTTAGAAAGTGCAAGTTTTGAGAAATCACCAGAGGATGAACTGGGCTCCTTATGGGGAAATATTTGGACATCTGAGAATGATAGGAACATAAGTATTTCGTAACATATGCAACTACTGGCATCAGACAAGAGCAACCAGCCTGGTATCAACCCTAATTGTATCATTACAGGAAAAATTGCTCTGTCTTTTAAACTGAAAGTAGACTCTGACACAATCGTTAAGAGTCCTTAAGAATATGATTTGCAACTGTGACATGGTTTCCTAACAGTTTCGTTGACTGCATTTGATGTTACTTCATAAAGCCTTAAGGACTGGAATGAAAATTGAATATATCCCTGTTTCCCACAGTTTTCATCCTATTAATTTGACACAAGATTGAAAAAATAAAACTGCATCTTTCAATTCCATACAAGCATTAGAGGTACAACCTACAGATTAATGTACTTTTCATGCTATAATATAATATATATTCATAATAGTAGCATTTGAAAAATAGATGAAGAAAGCAAAAATTTAAACTTATTTACCTAATCATCAGTAAAATGCAATTGCTGTTAACATATTTGCATATATCCCAATTTTGTATATGTATGTGATTCCTGATACCTGCAGAAATAGCTTTACATGGAAACAATCTTTAATTTATGATGACACTTCAAAAAGTAAATGTAAGAGAACTAAAAAAAGTTTAAAGAACATTAAAATCCATATAGTTTTTCATAAAACTATTCCCATAAGCTTTTTGAAGCATTGCTGCATTGTGATTCTTCTTTCTACAAACCCAGATTTTCAAAAATCTCTTGTCACGTGTTTCATTTTGTGGGTGTTTGGACATTAGGGGAAAGAATGAGGACAGACAGATCTTTGGGGTTATTTGAGGTCCAAGGTTTACAGAGCATGTTGCTTTTCACTCACAGTGCAGGTCTCATGGGAACAAGGTTGACCCCCTTTGCAGGCAGAATCATCGATGCTATCACTTTTACTTTGGAGGCTGTGTAGCTAGACCTATCTGCCTAGCTGAGAAAGGAGGAATTTACTCATTCAGAAGCAGGAATGTGGAAGTTGGCCAAGTCAATTATTTTATCTCCAATATAAGTTCCTGCATTATGAAGCAGGAGGAAGACAAATGATTTATGGAATCTCATACCTCACTTCACCTCTTTACTTTTATCCATTGGGAAGTACAGATTTTTTTAGGTATGAAAAGCTTTTTGCATTGAATCACTCAGACTCCATCCAGAGTACTGCTAACTTGATGTGAAGTGTTGGTGCCACAGGTGACCTGCCAGATCCAGGGAAGTGACTGACTACAACACAATGACAAATCATCCATGGTGGAGAGAAAATGCAGAAACCCAAGAACTCCAATGGAGAAACCACATAGGAACAGTCAAAGCATAGAAACAAAAGAGTATAGGTTAAACCACTTGAAGAGTGACAGTTCTGTGCTACCTACAAGCCCCAGAAAGGGTTATAACAAGAAAAATTTGTCATTTTGGTCTGAACAAATAGAAGTGCATTGTTCAATAAAAGCAATATGTCTCCTGGATTGTAAATTCATCATTCTGTATCTGGTCAGATGTCTAGTCTCAGGAACCTCAAATGCAAAGGGAGGCTTGCAGAGAGGGTGCATCTCACAGGATGGCAAGCCAGAAGCTAAAGGTCTCAGGAAGGTAACAGGCCAAGTTCATTTGAAAACAGAAAATGGAAAGAAGTGTACATTCATTATATGATACATCACCTGATTGAATGCCATCCCACCATTACAAATCATACATTCAGGGGAAGACATTTGGCACAGTGACTGAAATGCTGCTTGGACCTCAGAAGGCCTGGATTAGGGCCTAGGTTCTAGATCCTATTCAACATTGAGGCAGAAGTTGAAGGTTCAGGTGTTTGGGTCACTGACACCCATACTCCATACTGGAGACCCAACTGAGTTCCAGGCTTTTGGCTCTAGCCTGGTTCTCCCATGGCTGATGAAGACATTTGGTGAATCAACTAGTGAATGAATCATCTCTCTGTCTCTCATTCTTTCCCTGCTCCTCTGTCTTAAGAAACAAAAAATCAGAAATTAAATTAATAAAGCAAATCTTATTTTTAAAATTCATTTGTTTTACTATTTTATGTTACAGATTAGAGGCTCTGGGATTTTCCTCCATCCTCCCCAAATCTCCTCCTGTCTACTGGTTTCCCCTATAAACTTGCAGTAGTATAGTCCTTCATAAATAGTTCTAAGTCCATCATTCTGCTATTTAAGTGTATTCTGATATTTTACGTATGGACAATGGCAGAGAGTCCCAGCATCCTATTGTTAAGATATATTTAACAGTTTCATTGGGAGTCCATCTTTAATTTGGAAGTAGAGATACATACTGCAGTATATTTTCACGTCTGGATGTGATAATCTCTATTACACAGCTACTATATATCTGTTAAATGAAAAGCCATAAAACAAAATCAACAAGAGGGAGAAAAATAGAAAATGTACAACAGCAACAAGTTAAATAGTATGCCACTGAATGACCAATGTATCATTGAAGAAATGAAAAAGCAAATTAAAAATCTTCTTGAAGAAAATGATGCTACTTAATGTCCTGTGTCACTGAAGAAATAAGGAAAAAATTTTTTGGAGAAATGAAAATATCAAAACCCATGAGATGTAGCAAAAACAGTATTGAATGGGAGATTTATAACAACAGGTGCTTACAAGATAGAGAAATATGTCAAGTAAATGATTTAATAATATATCTCAAGAACTTAGTACAAGAAGCAGGAAATAACAAAAATCATAGCAAAAATAAACATAATTGAAACTACAAACTGCAAATTGCAATAAAAAGAGCCATTTTTAAAGAAGATAAGCAAAACAACCAGCAGGCCCAGACACCCACCAGTGCCATTTTGGGTACCATTTTGTGTTCTGAGGAAAATGCTATGGGAGGGGGCTGGAGGAACAACAGTGAATTCTATATGTGCTAAGCTGGGAGAGAACCCACATTTGGCTCAATGCAGTTCGCTGATCCTACAAAGAAAACAACACCAACTTAACATCCTACAGGTTCCAGGTGGCCTCCAGATCTAATGACCAGCAGGCCCAGATCTCTGCCAAAGCTGCACCAGGCACCTTTTTATGTGTTGAGGAAAAGGCTGTGGAACTGAAGGAACAATGGCAAACTACACAGGCACTGAGCCAGAGGAGAACTCACTTCCAGCTCAACTCATTGCACTGCTCTCACAGGGAATATAATACTGACTTGGCATCCTACGGGTTCCACCCAAATAGGTTTTGGTAGCCTTCAGACCTAACAGCCAATAGGTTCCAGCAAGACTAGCATTGCTGATAACCCAGTGGTTAGGAAAGCTAGTATCTTCCTAATCCTGGGTACTATTCAAACTGGGAATGGAAGAAAGGCTTTGCAGGCAATGGTGTGGCCACCACACAGGATCACAGTGGATAAAAAGTAAGTCAGGAACTATAACTATGGAAACCATGGTGGAAGCATAGTACAAGAGCCCAGGACTGAAACTCACTGGAAGGAGTGGCACAGCGAATGCAAAGAACCAGGTACTGAATACAATCAGTAAAATCGACCTGTAAACCAGTGGGCAATACAAAGGCAAATGTTGAACATCCCAGTAAAATAACATCAGAAGACTAAATCATTGAACAACCCATTGCTAAAACGACAGGACCAAATTACCACCCATTCATATTAACCCTGAATGTAAACAACCTAAACTCATCAATCAAATGTCATAGTACATTGGATTAAAAACACAAAACCCATCTAATTATTGCCAACAGGAGACATATCTTACCAACAAAGATCAGCGGAAACTGTATCTCAGATTTTGATTTTTTTTTTTGTTAGTTTCATCTCTTCAAAGCACTTTCTTCTGTTTAAATTCTTCATTGACTTCTAGATATATAGAAGCATTATTTTCTTCAAGAAGGCTCTTGATTTTATTTTTTATTTCTTCAGCGACACATTAGTCATTCAGTAGCATGTTCTTTAACTCCATGGTGTTGTTAATTTCTTTTTTTTTTCCTTCCAGTTGTTGATTTTTTTTGTGTGGCTTTTCATTTGAGGGGATGTATAGTAACTGTGAAATGGAGACTAACATATCCAGATGTGAGGATACAATGCAGTATGCATCTCTACTTCCAGACAAAGATGGACTCCCAATGAAACTGTTAAGTATATCTTGACAATAAGATGCTGGACTCTTTGCTATTGTCCATGGCCACAATGATGGATATATGACTGAGTATGAAGAACTATACTATAGTAATGATATAGGGGAACTCAATGAGGCGGCGGGGGGGGGGGCGATGGGGAAGGAATAAAGGAAATCCCAGGGCCTAAGCAACATAAAATGATAATAATTAAATTAAAAAAAGGAAAAAAGAAAACTCCCAGAAGACAAGGCCCATGTTCCCTCATTTCATGATCTTTCATGGCCCTTACACAGTCCTGCCCAAGGGAATTCTCATGCCAAAGGCCCAGTCTCTGCCCACCCCTGCCTCACCTCATGCCACAGCTACCCAGCTACACATGCCTCCATCTGCTGCTCACCTCTGGCCCGCTGGTTTCTCTGTTGAAATGGTCTTTTTGATGTTTACCTTACTTTCATCCCTTAGGCTTTGCCTAAACGTTACCTTCGGAGAGACACGCCTTCACTCTCCCATGTTAACTAAGCAGTTTCCCTGAGAGCCTGTCATCTCATCCAATTCATTTACGTCACGGTATTTATCACAATGTCTTTCAACAACATTCCACAGATATTTGTTCAGTCCCTTATGGACCAGACACTGTTTCAAGCACTGGGGATATATAGTGATATACAAAACAAAAAGCAATTCATTTTTTTAATGTTTGTTGTTTCTTGCTTATTCTGTGTCTTTCAATGTGTCTATAATTTTGTAGGCAGGGACTGGCTATAAGGGGAGGATGCACAATGAAGTGATTAAGCACATTAGCCAAGCCTGAGAGCTTAGCACAGAATTCTGACAGTACCACTTGGCTAATTTAACTGCTCTGAGCCTCAGCCTTCCCATCTGTAAAACAGGTACAATAATAGTACCTTCTTTTTAGGCTTGTTCTGAAGATTGAAAAAGTTAGATTTAGTCACTTGGGGGTCATACTTGGCGTGTGTGTGTGTGTGTGTACATCAGTGTGTGTCTGTGCATATATATGTTTAATATTTGGGGCCAATACAGTGTCTGACTAGTAGCTATAACATAAATGAATGTATAAGTT
Source organism: Ochotona curzoniae (assembly GCF_017591425.1). Classification (NCBI taxonomy): domain Eukaryota; kingdom Metazoa; phylum Chordata; class Mammalia; order Lagomorpha; family Ochotonidae; genus Ochotona; species Ochotona curzoniae. Next base: position 31,559,009 of record NW_024467122.1, on the reverse strand, counting down.
TTGATGTGTGCAGTTAAACATATCTTTAGAATCAGGTCAAAACATGAAGAAGGAGCAGATTGGCAAGAACAAAAAGCTTTCTTTTAGCTTTGGGTTCTTCAATGGAAGAAACCCTTTGGTCTTTTAGATAAAATATGACATTGTTAGTCCATTGCAAGCCAATGGCAGGATTCTCTTTGGAATTACTAGAACTACTGTGGTTATTTTCTACCCTAGGAGGTTCTGGGATTTTCCAGGAAGGAAGGACTGTCAACATCTGGCTCGGTCTATGATCTGGTTTCCACTGTCACGTGAAGGAAATCATCTGTCTCCAAGAGCTAGTGGAGGAAATACTAAGATACTTCCATATTTGTCTTCTATTTTCTGGTCTCTTCTCACTATATACATCAGTAAATTTATGCATTTTTTCAAGTATTTATTTGTTGATTCAAAAGTCAGAGAGTTACAAAGAGAAAGAAGGAATGAGATCTTTCATCTGATTCATTCCCCAGATGGACACCACAGCTGGGAATAGACAAAGCCAAAGTCATGAGCTTCATCTAGGTCTCTCATATGGGTGTGTGGACCCAAGGACTTGGGGCATCTTAACTGCTTTTCCCAGGCCATTAGCAGGTAGCTGGATTGAAAGTGACACAGTTGGGATTCAAACTCAGAACCCCATATGGGATGCCAGGGTCACAGGAAGTAGCTTTACCCATTATACCACAATGCCAGTCCCCATCAACAACTTTCTAACTTGATCCTTTTATTCACTAAAAGCAAAGCAGAGTTGTGAAGAGGTCAACTGCTTACCATTCTAAATGACATTGTCAATCATTCTTCCTGGTAATTACCAGCCAACTCACATGAAAGATGCTGGGCACTAGCACCCAAGAATCCTGTTTGGTCAGAACCTCAGGAAAAACCACCAACATGGGATAAGCATAATTAAAGTAACCAAAGCAAGTGGGAGCTGCTGACTTTAAGGTCCTACTCAGTTCTCATATATCAATATGGGAAACTCATAGCACACAACATGCAGAATGATGCCCACCACCCCAAAAACATAATTCTAGGAGCTGTGAGCATATTAAATTACATGGCAAAGGGAAATTACAGTTGCAAATGTCCTTGAAGCAGCTGCATCATTGTTTTTAATGTAGAGAGCCAATCCTGGGTTACCTGGCAGGCCTAATGTACCCATAATGCTCCTGAAAAATGAAAGAAGGATTTGACAACAGAAGCTGAACCAGAAAGATGTTATGCCGTTGAATGTTACAACAGAGGAAAGAGGACATGAGCCAAGGAAAGAAGGCAACCTCTGTAAATTGGATGAAAACATGAGAACAGATTCCTAGAAATTCAAAAAAGTTTCAGTTCTTTTGGACATCCAATCCCTAGAACTGCAAAATAACACATTTGTGCTACAAAGCTTATCGCAATCAGTTAGAGGGGAATAAACAAACACAATGATATGATAAAATTTTAGATTGAGAATGATCAGAAAACAAACCAGGATGCAAAAAAAGAGCAATACTAAGTTGATAGGAAAAATAATTTGGAGTAAATGGGACTTGAGAGTGCCATTGCTTGAAATTTATACAAAAAATGTACCAAGACAAAGATAAGAAGGAATACAGGTCAAATCTATAGAACCACGAAGGAAAGAGGGATCTGTTTACTAATTCCAAGGTTACATAAGAAAAAGAAAAAAAAAACACAGGAAATTGTTGCTGAAGTTTGAAAGAAATAGTTTTAGGATAGGTAATAGTTTTAAGATAAATAATAGGTAGGCAGGTAGATAGAAAAGTAAGAGAAGAGGGGTGCAGGAGAGATGGGAGCAAGAAAGAGAAGGAAGGGAGGGTAGAAAGAAAAGGAGCAGGGAACAAAAGAGCACACAAAAAAAGGAAGGAACGAATGGGAGGGATCTGAAGAAGAGGGGAGGAAGGAGGAAGCAGAGAGGAGCGAATGCTGCAGGCAATGTGGGATCTTTCTATCCTTCGAGAAAGCAGAAGCTGAAAATATTAAAAGTTTTAAAACTTTCAGATAAATGCAGGAGTGCCAGATCCAAGACAAGGTCAGAGAAACCAAGATGTTTGGGCCAAAAGTCAAGCCTTTGTCAGATAACTTGCTGTCTCTAGGCCCAAAAGACTAAATCCCATCAGAGTCAAATCTAGCGCTGAGTGATTTAGAGCTGACATGGCATGGCTATTTCTGCTCTTGTCTCTGCTATGAAAAGCCCTTTGAAAATAACAAAGTTGGCCAAAGTGCTCTTCTGCGTGCACCCTGCGCAGCATCTGCCTTTCTAGGTTGAACACAGCAAGCAACAGAGGCCCTTGTGTGTGCTTTTACAGGTGAAGCTGAAAACCAAGGTCTTGATCAGCTCAGGGCATCTTGCGGGATCTTGCAGGGACTCTGGGGGGCTGCACTTCCAGAGCTGCTCCTTGCTGTGCAGGTGTAATGACTCCTCTTTCTGAAGTGACTTTTCTCCCAATCAGGCCATAGGCTCTTGCTTGCTCCAGAGGGTCTTCTCCTGAGCCATTTCATAACATCCCACACTTCAGGCGGTTGCAAGTTAGTGGTAGGTGAGGTAATACCTGCCAAGTTTCCCAAGCCTGATTAGTTGTGGCAACCACTACAGCCATGGCTCACATTTGCACAGGAGGCACACAAGCGATGGGTTAGGATACAGAGCAGGACACTGACCGGCCCAGCCCACGGAGCCTGATGTTTGGGTGCTAAGGGAGCAAGCGGTGCTGAGGGTCTTCCAGAAAATGCTGCTGAAGTTGTGGGATAAGACTAAACACTGAGTTTTAAATTTTCAGTTTCCTAGGCTGACATGTGATAATTTACTAAAAGCCTATGAGCTCAGTTAGGTCCTTAAGTGGACTAAAAGCAAATCAGTAAGACTGGGGAACTGGGTATGTTGGATGCTTTCACCTGGAGTTTTAACAAGACTTGAGGGAAACAGGCACAGAAATACAGCAAGCGAGAGAATGGCCATCTCATTCATTCACCTTCCTGTTGTAGATTGTCATGACTATAATAAAATCACTTGTGATGAATTTCAAATCCAAGAGTGTATCTGCCATATTTTCTTTCAGAGAATGATGGACTTAGAAATACTGCAGGTGGCCCCTGTGTGGTCCAGCAAATTAATCCATCCCCTGCAATGTTGGCATTCCACATGAGCAACAGCCTGAGACCACCTGCTCCAATTCTGATCCAGCTTCTGGCTAATGCACCTGGGATAGCTGCACAGGAAGATACAAGTTCTTATGTCCCTGCCACCCATACTGCAGACCTGGGTTGGAATTCCAGGCTCCTGGCATCCACATGGTTTAGCAATAGCCATTGTGACCAATTGGGGAGTGAGCCCACAAATGGCAGATCTTTATCTTTCTGTCTTTTTTTTGCAGCTCTACTTTTCAAATAAATAAGCAAATCATAAAAAAGAAATACTTTAGGTTCCCAGCAATTCAAAAAGCAGATAAAAAATATAATCACACACGTAATGTACCACTAAATACAATCACTTTGTACATAACATGCATAAGGCAGATGTGCCTCTTCATTTAACACTATCATGGCACATTTGTAAAATTTGAGGAGTGGAGGGCTTCTTTGAATAACATTACTGGCTATCACTCTTTCAGGAGGTAGAGATCTTATTCACAGTAACGGCAAATCTTAGAACCAATTCTGTCTCTTTTAAAAATAAATTCTTTTAGCAAGTGAATGCCAAGGAGACAATAGGAAACAACTAAAACTAACCCGAATATGAATTTTCTGCTGTTAGAGAAAGCCATAGAAACTAGCATCTATGCCCAGCCATCCAACTGATAGGGATTTCTGGTAAAATTCAAAGAACTTCTCTCTTTTATACCAGCCATGCTTCCTGTCTTCTCCAATGTTTATTTCTATTATCATCCACAAATACATGAGGCAATTTTGTACATCAGGCTTTTCTGGAAGCTTGCCTAAATTCTATTAACTTCTCTACAGTAATTTGTGGTTAGGGTCTAAATGGCACGGGTGCATGTAAATAATGTCCCTGGGCACTGCCATCTCGAGCACAGTACTGTACTTAAGCAACTCCGACACATTTGTTCAGCACAAGTGGAGGGAACTGCTGAGAACTGCACAGGTGATAATTTAGTGAAATTCTGTGGAAGATTACCATTCCATTATAACAGACTTGCTATTATGTGGAATTTACAGGTTCCAGGGAAAGGTACAGAATCTGAGTTTTCTCTTTCTTTAACATCAATGTCAGTTGCACCAAAAAAGAAAGCATTTCAGCCCCGAGAAGTCTTGAGGACTTTCAAGAGTCCTTGCGATTTGTCAACATGGATAACTGACTTTGAGTTACCTCTGTGTGTCTCGAGAGTGAGTGCAAAGAACACAGAGACACCCTGGGCTACTGCAATGCCATGTCATTCCTTTTACCTTCTCTCATCCAAAAGTAGTCCATCTCTGACCAATCTTCAGTCTGGCCCGTTGATGTGCTTACGAGGCTCTAGAACTGGGCAGTCAATCTGCTGTTCAAAGATCCTCTGAAATAATCCACCTCCCTGCCACTATGCCTGGAAAAGCCCCAGAGGATGGCCCAAGTCCTTGGACCCTAGAACCCATGTGGGAGACCAGGAAGAAGCTCCTGGCTCCCAGCTTCAGACCAGCCCAACTCTTGCCACTGCAGCCATTTAGGAGTGAAGCAGCAAGTGAAAGCTCTTTCTCTCTGTCTTCTCTGACTCTCTGTAAATCTGCCTAATAAAAATACATGTATTTTTAAAAATCATAATTCTGCAAATAAATGTTTACTTGCATTTGAGTAAGTGCTCTACAAGGAAGCTACTTGTACAATGTGAGAACTTAATGTGGGTTTCTGGTTTAGTCTGCTCATGGGAGGGAGAAAGGTAGAATGCTAAGGAAAGCTTCTCTTAAAAAACTGCTGATTCTTAAAGAATAAGTAGGAATTCATTAGGTTAATGAATTTGTATATCTCTGTGTGTGTGCGTGTGCACATGCATGTATGTGTGTGTGTGTGTGTGTGTGTTCAAGTCCTGGTTGTTGTATTTCAGATCCCTGCTAATGTGCCTGGTGATGCAAAAGACAATAGCCCAGCTTCTTGGGTCCTTGCCACCTACCAAGGCATTCTGAATGAAGTTCCAGGCTCCTGGCTTCAGCCTGGCACAGCCCTGGCTGTTAAGGCATGTGAGCAGTGAACCAGCAGATGGAAGATCAATCTCTCTCTTTCTGCAGCTCTGCCTTTTAAAGAAGTAAACAAATCTTAAGAAAATAAACAAACCAAAGCACCAAAATTAAAGTAGTAAACCCTTACTTATCAATAATTACCTTAAAGATAAATTCATTAAATCTCCAGCTAAAAGATGGAATGGGTATATAAAAACGAATAAGACATAGCTATATGCTGTTTATAGGAAACTCATCTCTAAGGACATACATAGACTGAAAAAAAAGGGAATAGAATAAGATACTTCATGCAAATTAAAAAGAAAGCTCAAGTAGCTATATTCACATCAGCCAAAACAGACTTTACAGTAAAAGTACTTAGAGGAGACAAGAAAGGTCATTGTATAATGACATAGGAGTCAATTCAGTGAGGGATTATAACAATTACAAACATACATGCACTCAGGATAAGACCAATCAAACATATAAAGCAAGTAATAGACCTACGTGGAGTGACAGATCCCACTAGAATATTAGTGAAACATTTAACACCCTTCTGATAGACCATCCTGCTCATCAACAAGGAAATAGCAATTACCAAGTAACCATAGACTAGCTCTACCTAACAGATATCTATGAGATATCCCTCCTAACAGTCCTAAAATACAAATTCTTTCCAAATGTACATGGAATTTTATCCAAGGTAGATCATAGAGTGGGTCACAAAACAAAGCTAAACAAATATTGATAAATATCTGACAACAATGCAATAAAGTTAACATAAGTTACAAGAAAATTTTCAGAAATCATGCAAAAATATAAAAATTAAACAACCTGGCCAAGCACGAAAGCCTAGTGGATTAAGTCCTCACCTTGCATGCACTGGGATATGGGCACCGGTTCATGTCCCAGCTAGCTGCTCTACTTCCCACGTAGCTCCCTGCCTGTGACCTGGGAAAGCAGAAGAGGTGACCCAAAGCCTTGGAACCATGTACCCATGTGGGAGACCCAGAGGAGGTTTCTTGGCTCCTGGCTTTAGATCAGCTTAGTGCCAGTCAATATGGCCACTTAGGGAGGAAATCAATGGATAGAAGATCTTTCTGTTTCTCCTTCTCTCTGTATATCTGCCTTTCCGATAAAAATATGTAAATCTTAAAAAAAAAAAGAAAAACAACTTACTCCTGAACAACGGTAGATCAAGAAAGAAACCTTTTAGATCTTCTAGACAAAATAATATATTGAGTTTCTATTCTCTTCATACCGTTGACTTAAGGATTTAGTGTTTAACATTTTGCTTAAGTTCAGGATCCAAATCACATGTATACCAAAGCAGCATCCAGATTGGAAAGAAGGAAATCAAACTGTCATGGGTTGCAGATGATATATTTTTTACATTTTAAAGCCCCAAATATTCCACAAAAACTATTAGAATTAATAAATTTAGCCAAGTTACATGATACGAAATTAGAAGACAAAAATAAGTATCATTACACATCAATATCAAATTATCTGAATAAGAAATCAAGAAGGCAATCTCATTTCAAATTGTTACATAAAGTAAAATATCCAGGTATAAATTTAACTGAAGAAGTTAAAGTTCTCTGCAATGAAAACTATGAAACAAAATTTAACAGAACACAAAATGGAAAGCCAGCCCGTGTTCATGGGTTGGAAGACTTAACAATATTAAAATGCACATACTACCCAAAGCTATCTACAGATTTGATGCAATTCCTATAGAAATACCAATGTCATCCTTCAAAGAACTAGAGAAAATAATCCTAAAGTTCAAATATAACCTTGGAAAATTAAATAGTCAATGCCACATTAAGGAAAAATGACAAAGCAGAAGGCACTACACTACCTGCCTTCAAGATAAACTAAAACATTATCATAATTAAAATAATATAATATTGGCACTAAAACAAACAGATTGGACAGTGGAATAGAACAGATAACCTAGAGATAAACCCACACTGACAACTGATTTTTTAAAACTTAAAATCTGTTTGTTTATTTGAATGCTAGTGTTACAGAGAGGGAGAAAAAAGGGAATGAGAGGGGACAGAGGGAAATAGGGAGAGGGAGAGAGAGAGAGAAAGAGGGAGAGAGCAAGAGAGAGCGCTTCCATTTGCTAATTCACTCCCCAGACCACTGCAATAGCCTGGTCTGGGTCAGGCCAAAGCCAGTAGTCAGGGGCTTCTTCCAGGTCTCCCAAGTGGGTGGCAGTATCCAAGTACTCAGGCCATCTTCCACTGATTTTTTTCCAAACCATTAGAAGGGAGCTGGATAGGAACTGGAGCAACAGGGACTCAAATCAGCACCCATATATAGTGGTGGTTTATCCACTCTACCCACTCCCTAGCCAACTGATTTTTGACAAAGCTGCTATGAATATGCATACTGAAAAGCACAGTATTTGCAATAAATGATGAAGGGGAAACTGGATATTATTTGTGGAAGACTGAAACTAGACTCATAGCTTCCATTATATGCAAAAAACAACTCAGAATGGATTAAACTGAAAAGACCTGAAACTTTGAAACAGCTAGAAAATACAATGACTATGTTTCAACACATTGGAAAGGGCATGAGCTATTCATATAAGACACTAAAAGCACAGGAAACAAAGCAAAAAAAGCCAAATAGGATTTCACATAGCTAAAAGGAAAGGAAATAGTCAACAGAGTAACGAGGCAACCCAAACAATAGGAAAAAGTATTTTCAATTTTGACAAGGGATTGGTAAACACAACAAAAAAAGAACTTAAACAACTTGACACCCCCCCCAAAAAAATCAAATAATCCAATGTTAAAACAGGCAATCAATTAAAATGAACATTTTTCAAATGGCCACTAGAAATTAAAAAAAAAAAGTTCAACATCACCAATCATCAAGGAAACACACATCAAAACCTGCGTAAGACAATACCTTGCTTCAGTTAAATTAGCTACTATCAAAAGGAAAAACAGTAACAAGTGTTGGTAAGGATATGCAGAAAAGAAAATGCTTTCAAACTGTTGATGGAAATATTCAGTCAGTATAGCCATGTGGAAAACAGTACATAGGTTCCTCCAAAAAAAAAAAAAACCCTAAAAACAGAACCACCATATGTTCCAGTAATCCCATGACTGGGTACACATCCAAAGGAAGTGAAAAAAGTCTGTGGAAGAAATATCTATACTCCCATGCTTATAATAACACTATTCACAGTACCCAATATTGGAAAAAGGGTGTCTACCACTGGTAAACAAAAAAATACATGGCAATGCATATACAATGGATACTGCTCAGCGATAGAGTAGGATGAAGTTCTGTCCATACAACGAGGTGAATTGAGTTGAATTGAATTGATGCCATGTTGAGCAAAACAAGCTAGGAACAGAACAACAAGTGACCTAATGAATTGATTCAAGTGTTCGTTCTAAAACATTCATACAAAAATCGAGAGTAAAATGATGGTTATTAAGAGACCAGAGTGGTGATGAGAGTAGGAAGAGGTGAATTAATGAATATTCAGTTAAATAAAATGAAGCTCTAGCATTCTAAAACAGACATACTAAATGACTTGCTATAAAGAAAAAATTCAGTGTAACGAATGTTAAGTGTTTGAAGAGTTGGGCATGTTTACCCTGAGTTGACATTACATACTAGGTAATGTGTATTAAAACATCACCTAATATACCATAAATATGCATCATTTTGTGAGTTTACCTTTTAAAATTTCACATAGTTAAGTTGTGTTAGGGTATTCTAAAAACAGTCAAAATTCTGAGCCTGTAATACTCTCAGGCTCTCAACTTCTGTGTTACCTACATCCTGTCAGAGCTGCATCCTTGAGATTAGGATAAAGGATGCTGGTCCAGAGCTGTGGATGATGCATGGCTGTCAGGGGCATGAACACCGCATGCAGTGCATGGGCCTGGCTTGAATTTTGATTTGAACGCACCAACTTTACATAAACATTTTTGAGACACTGAGCCAACAAAATCCAAATGAAGTACAGATAATACAAACGAACTATTGTCACTTTTGTAGTTATGAAATAGTATTGTGATTGAGTCAGAATATTTTAGAGTAAAATTTTCTCATTTTCTCAGAATATTTTAAGAGTAAAATGTCATAATATCTATGAGTTAAACTAACTGAGCATGGGAGGGAGTAATGGGTGAGGGCATTTACAGGGAGCCTGGAATAAATCTCCCCAAAGGCAAAGAAAGTGAGATTAACATGTGTGCTTGCCTTTTAAGTTTCTTTTTTATGTTTCCTAAATATTGGTCAGTGGAATATTAGTTTATCTAAGTTGAACTACTAAAAATTTAAAGCTGAAACCAGTGTGAGTTTACTTGTGATTCAATAAATGAATACACAGGAGAGCACCTATTTATGTACCTGTAATATTTTAACATACACATTGTGTTGAGTAATAGTTTATTACTAAGGAGTCTCTACCCAAAGGGCAGCCTTTCAAAAGTCGGTTTGGTTCCAACTCTTGAAAACTAGTATTTGTATTAGTTGTTTTCAAAAGTAATTGTATCCATTTTGTTCTCAAATTTCCTAGTAGGGTACTGTTTAGGAAAGGACCTTGATCTGTACCTCTTGGGGGTCTTGATACCAGCTGATTCTGCATTGCAAGAATGGTGAACAACACACTCACACTGGATGAGACTTGCATGGAGCAGGATGTTAATCCAGCATGAAATTCCCATGAAATGCCAAAAGTTAGATCACATCCTGTGACTGCAGTGAGAGGGACCTAATGGTCCCAGTTTGAAAGCCACAGTGATGGATATCCAGGAAAAATACAGGTTGGAGGTTACATTTGGATTTCTGAAGATCCACCAGAAATTTTTAGTTAGCAGTGTGCCATATGCAATATTGATAGCACTTGTACCAAAAAAATTTTGGTTGCATATCTGAATTGCAAACACAACTGGATATCCTTACATTCTTTTTCTTCTTTCTTCCTGTTTTCTAAATCTGGAAATGAATCAAGTACAAAGGTGCAGATGAGAAAAGCAGCCAAGAACATAATGATGATATCCAAATTACTCATCCCCCAAAATGTCTCACAGTACAGGGTGTTCTGAGAACTCGTAAAGAACCTAATGGAACTGGAAGGGTGAGAAAGTCAGACAGAAGAGGCAACAGCTCTCTGATGGGTAGAGATGGGCTGGCATGAGCTGAGTGGGAATGGAAAGAGATTGCCAAGTGGAGAAACAGGATGTGTAAAAGCTTAGAGGCAGGAGGGGAAAGGGTTCTCTAGGCCTTTTGAAAATAGACCAGTGGAGGCAGAGCCACAGGTAGACTGGCTCAAGATAGAGGGACTTTATGCAGGGTTAAGTTACTCGTCATCTTAGCCACACTGATTGTGCCTGGAATCAGCACTTGACCAAAAGACAGCCTCTATGAGGGGAACTAGAATGACATCAGATACCAATTGCCTGGACCTATCAAAGCCTGAAGTCTGAACATGACACAAAAACAAACAAAAAGAAAATCTTGGAAACAAACAAAAACAGACTGACAGATATGACAATCAGGTAGTAATGCAGGAACAGACATTGGCCACATAAATAATCTTTATCTTTCTAAAATATTTATTTATTTATTTATTTATTTATTTATTTATTTATTTATTTATTTGAAAGGCAGAGTTACATGGGTGCTAGTAGAGATCTACCTACTGGTTCACTCCTCAAATGGCCACAGTAGTTGGATATGGGTCAGGCAGAAGTCAGGAGCCTGGAACACCATTTGGGTTTCCAAATGAGTGCAGGAGCCCAAGAACTCAGGACATATTTCTAAGCTACTTTTCCTAGGCATATTATCAGAGAACTGGATCATGGGTGGAACAGCTGGAACACAAACCAGTTCCCATATGGGATATTGGTGTTACAGATAGTCTATATTCACTGTGCCACAATGACTGGGCTCCCATCTTTATCTTGAAACCAAGTGTTGTTGTAGTAGGAGCTCTGAGCTAGGACCATAGAAGCAGAAAGAGTTATAGCAGCATTGAAAAATGTCTTCAGGAACCCAGCATGATGGCCTAGTGGCTAAAGTCCATGCCTTGAACATATGGATCCCATATGGGTGCTGGTTCTAACTCCAGCAGCCCCATGTCCCACCCAGCTCCCTGCATGTGGTCTGGGAAAGCAGTGGAGGACAGCGCAAGGCCTTAGGATTCTGCATTTGGGTGGGAGAGCTAGAGGAGGTATCTGGCATCTGACTTCGGATTGGCGCAGCTCCAGCGTTTGCAGTCACTTGGGGAGTGAATCAGTGGATAGAATATCTTGTTCTCTGTCTCTCCTCCTCTCTGTATATGACTTTCCAATAGAAATAAATAAATCTTTATAAAAAATGTCTTTAATGACTCTTTTCCCTTAATTCCCTTCCTCTTCAGTATGGGCTGGACTTAGTGGTTTGTGTCTAAGAAATACACACAGAATATGGAAAAAAAAAAAAAGATGGTGTGTGACTTATAAGATCAGGAATAATGAAACTGAAGCATCTGCCTGAGCATAAGACATTCTTTATCTGTTTCCCTATGGGATAAACAAGGCATTATACTATGATCAGCCCTATGGAAAGACACAAATGGTGAGGAATTGAAGCCTCCAGCCTATAGCCGGCAAGAAACCAACACTTACTAACAATCACATTGAACAAAATTTAACAAGCAATGTTAACATGGGATTCTCCAATCCTAATCAAGCTTTGGGACATCTGTAGCCTCAAACAGTAGCTTGCCATGCCCTAATTCTTAACCTTGGGAAACAGAGTAAAAGTCTTTTAAAATATTCGTTGATAGTTGCTAAAATTGGTTATCCTGATTATTGCAGAAATAAGTAATGAACACAAAGAGGGATGAATAAAATTGGTATCAAAAGTATAATTGCTAGGACTTTGCTATCATAGACAGTGGAGACTAGGTAGAGAAGGAAAAAAAGATTCTGAGCTGTGGGCCTGGCCCACTGAGGTTCGGTTTCTGAGAAGGGGTAAGAATACAAAGAAAACTTCAGGGGAGGAATATTTGCAACTGAACTCAATGAATTAAGAGACACTGGTGACATCTTTCCAGTGTTAGGGTCCCATGGAGATTCAGAAATGTGTAAAGGTCTCCTAGTGGTAAGTCTAGTTACAGAAATCTATGTGAGAAGAGGAGAGGAGTAGCACTTCCATGGAGAGAAGGAAGAGAAAGGTAAACAAGGTTCATAAATGTACTTTTGTCATCACAAGGGAGGAAAGAAGTAATGCTCAGAGAAAAGGGTAGACTATAGAGAGCTCTGATAAGAACACATGCAATAATACATATAAAAGATACCTGCCTCCAGAAAATTCTACTGCAAATTGTAAATTTGTCCATTGGCTTAGCTATAAATCTTCTTAATCTAAGTCAACAATGGTTGTACAGATCAAATCAAACTTCAAGAATTCCAATGCAGGAAAAAAGGTTGAAATGTGATGACATCAACAAACCATTTACTCTCATGTAATACTCTCTTGAGAGTGTCTGTGTGTCTCTCTACAAACTGCAAAGGAATGGAATGTAAAGGTGAACTCCAGATAGGCTGCTCAAGTTGCATAATACGGAGACCTACTCATTTATCTAGAACAATACAACTTAGCAGGGGTCAGGAAGTCAAGCAACAAGGCTTCAAGCTAGACTTCACGGAAAATCAGAACATAGCTCAGAGGCCAGTAGCAATTTCCCCGCCAGCCTGCCATTCCTGAAGCAACTCCTGTTCTCTTTCTTTCTCTTCTTGCTTCGTCTTGTTAATCTCCTATTAGCTGATGGCTTTCTATGCTTTCACTCAAAGCCTCTAATGACTGAAGTCATCTATTGCCTCATAGTTTCTGCTTACTGCCTTCTTTCCACTTCCCTTGGTTTTTGTGACAATCTGGGGCTACTTCTGATCATCAGTTTGCTTTTGTTTATTTTTGGGTCTCGTCATTCAAACTGCCCAAGAGAAAGGCTTTGACTGTTTTGGGGGAGTCATTAGCCAACAGATTCCTTTTCCCAAGGCGAGGCAGAGGGCCTGTGAGCTATTTTTAGTCTCATTGACATTTCTAGTAAAATCTTCCATCAAGCAACTAGAAGATATGGTTCACAACTTCCTTTCCGAGATTGGTTTCCTTCTAGAGGGTTTTTAATACCTAATATTAATTTAGCAAAAACTATCCATGGCACTTTAAATGGTACTTAAAATGCCATGTGCTGATTGCATGCAGATTATAAAACTAAGTTACAGATCACAAATACAGGCAAAGAAAGCCTTTAGATTATTAAAAAAAGAAAGAAAGATAGAAAGAAAGAAAGGAAGGAAGGAAGGAAGGAAGGAAGGAAGGAAGGAAGGAAGAAAAGAAAAGAAAAGAAAGAAAGAAAGAAAGAAAGAAAGAAAGAAAGAAAGAAAGAAAGAAAGAAAGAAAGAAAGAAAGAAAGAAAGAAAGAAAGAAAGAAAGAAAGAAAGAAAGAAACTAATAAAATTATTCTAGGAACTTTACCAAACCTGAGCTTCAGAGTTTCTGCTCGTTATTCTTACGCATTCACTCAATATCATCTACCTCCTCGGAAGTCTTCTAATTTGAAAAATTTATAAAAATGATTAAGATTGAAACCATATCCCCAAGGAGCTGACCTTTAGGAGAGGAGAAAGGAGTTGTATCTTTCTTCTCATCTCTCTTGGGTCTCATTTCATCCTCCCTTTCCTGCCTCCCTCCCCCTTCACTCAGTGCTTTTTTTTTTTTTTGGATCTATGCCTGGAGCAAGTCAGTTCCGTCTTTGCCTGTGTTACTTCACTTGCCCAGGATTTATAGAAACCTACACAGACTCTGGTTGTGCAAGCATGTAAAAGTAAATGAGACCAGGAGAACTCCCACCAAAAGGTTAATAGAGAATGCTTAGGAAAATAAAACAGGGCTTGGCAGGGTGTGGATGACTTTAATTTAAATGTCTTTATAGTATTTGATTTTTTATTAGTTTTTATAATGAATAAATAAGTTTTTTAAAAAGATACATATGTGAAGAAGGAAAAGAAATGAGAAGGAATGACTACTGTGAACAAATAGAGCTGGTAAAAATTTTTATGATCCATGGGCAATATTGTTTTAGTATTTAAAAAGTCAGTGTAAACGAAGCACTGTTGAAAGAAGGATGAACATATAATGTGCAAGAGGCTAAAAAAATCTCCTTGTCCTCCAGATTTTCTTCATTCATGTAGATTGTATTCCTATTCTTGAAATTCAAGTGATCATATTCCTCCTGTTTTACTCCACAAAGGCAATGGACGTGCTAAAATAAGCAAGCATTTTGGAAGCTAGGATTTTAGAGATCAGCAATGGAAAATTTGGTGGTGAGGGGCCAACAGGACATGGTTTGCTTAACCGTGAGAGCTTCCTGTAATGTGGAATGTGTACGTGTGAAATCACCAGTCAGTACATTTGCAATAACTTCATAATGTGACCATCCCTCCACCCATCCTCTTGCCCCACACTGAGTTCCAGTTTCACATCAAGCTACTTGTTGTGAAGCTTTACAAAGAAAGGAGGAAGTAAGCCTACCAACTGAGGCAGAAATGTGTTTCAAACACCACATTCTGAGCCAGATAAAAGTTGCTTTAATCACATTGATTAGTAATGCTACATGACGCAGAGTGGATAGTCCCAACCTTGTGTTGAATTGTCTCTCTGCACCCTGGACCTTTCAAATATTATTAATTATTAGCTGAAAAGGCCTGGCCTAGCTGGGGCAGAGCTGGCAGACAATACCATCCTAGTAGGGGTCAGCTTCATTTTGCTGTGCAATTGCACCTGCTCTCTCATCTGAACCACAAAGGAAGTAAAAACGTGATATTCACGTGGCCAGGTCCTTTTGTTTGATGCCAGGAAAGCAGCGAGAGCTCCTGTTTCTGCACTGTTGTTCACGTTCAAGAGTCTCCAAGAGTGTGACCCTTTGGGGAAGTAGTTGCCTGCTCCCCAGAAGCAAACAGCTCTGCAGGGCACAGACAGCAGCTGGTCTGTGAGGCCCAGTAACCCTCAGCAGCACACCAGTGGCTTGCAGAAGAGATTACTGTGTTTAAGGAAACTGATAGGATCTAGAAAGAAACCATAGCTTAATACTTTTTCTGTCATTCCAGTTAGAAATTAGGTAAGAACAAAAGTAGACAAATTTCCAGCTTGCTAAGAATAAAAGGAAATTTGGAACCAACCAGACTGAAAGCTGATAGGTCTACGGAAACAGCCAAGCAGCTAATAATTCTGAATAATGCTTTTTCCCTTAAATACACTGAAGTGATGCTTCCAGCAGCAGAGCCTGCCAGATGACATAACCTAGGTGGTACTTGGCTCCCTAAGAGAAGGCAAACCAACTTAATATTAATTAAAGTTTTATTCATTTTAATTAAAATGTAAAACTCATTGTGTTTAACATTGAACAACTACTTGGGACTTCCCTGGCTCGCTGCTTTAATCTCAGGTCTGACTTTGTTTAGCAAAAGCAGCTAGTGAGAATGTGTGGCCTGTTTTAAAGACAAAAATAAAAATCAACACCCCAGAGGCCAAGATTATTAACAATTCTAAATGCAATAACAGAAATTATGCCTGTTGGTTCTACCATTTACAATTTTAGAAAAATATTGTTCATCTGTCCTTTGATTTTATGAGGCAGTTTTGAAAAACATCAATCAAAGACCTGCTCTGAATCTCCAGGTGGGAAAACAGGGTATGATGGGAAATCCAGATGGTCAAACTATTGGCAGAGATTTTATATTTGTGATTGGTAGAGAGAAGGAAGCCTGTATTTGAGGTACAACAGATGGGAAATGCCAACTTCATCACTTAAAGCATTATCCTCACTGCAACTCGCCAATCTGGAGACAAGCCACAGGGCTGTTGTACTTGAAGAGCAGAATTCTGTTCTCCAGCAGGGGAACTTGACAGAGCCTTTTATTTATGCTTTGGGTTAAGACATCATTATTTTCACTGGTGAAAGAATTACTGCCAATCATTTTAAAACAGCCATCTTCAGGTAGGCCTTGGCCAAAAGTTAAGATGCACATACCCCATTGGGGCCACTGCTGTGGCACAGCACGTGAAGCTGTTGCCTAGGATACTGGAATCCCATCTGAGCACCAGTTTAAGTCCAGCTTCTATGCTTCCCATCCAGCTCCCTGCCATTGTACCTGGGAAAGCAGTGGAAGATGTCCCAAAGCAGCAGAAGCTGTCCCAAGTGCTCAGGTTCCTGCATCGATGTGGGAGACCAGAATGGGGTTCCTGACGCCTGGCTCCACTCTGCTTCAGTCCTGAATCCTGCAACCATTTGGGGAATAAATTAGAAGATGAAAACATCTTTCCATCTCTCCCTCTCTAGCTATCACTCTGCTTTTCAAAGAAATAAAATATTTCTCAGAAAAAAAAAAGATACATTCATCTTATATTGGAATATGTGGGTTCCAGTCCTGGACTTACTCTCAATTCCAGTTTGCTGCTACCCTGGGAGGCAGCAAGCAGAGCTCACACTGCTGGGTTAAACAAGGCAGATATGATTGAGTTGGTAGTTTCCAGCTTTGTCCCATCAAGATGCTGCAGATACTTGGATGAGTACACCCACAGATGAGAGCTCTATTTCTCTGCCTTTTAAATAAGTAGATAAATAAATAAATAAGAAATAATTATCTATCACTTGAAAATGTCAACATTTTTATTATTATTATTATTTTTATTGGAAAGGCGGATATATAGAGAGGAGAGACAAGAGGAAGATCTTCCATCTGATGATTCACTCCCCAAGTGAGCGCAACGGCCAATACTATGCCGATCCGAAGCCAGGAGCTTCTTCCGGGTCTCCCATGCGGGTGCAGGGTCCCAAAGCTTTGGGCCATCCTTGACTGCTTTCCCGGGCCACCGGCAGGGAGCTGGAAGGGAAGCGGGGCTGCCGGGATAGAACCAGCGCTCATATGGGATCCCAGGCATGCAAGGCGAGGACCTTAACCACTGCGCCACCGCGCCAGGCCCGAAAATGTCAACATTTTTTTAAAATAATCCAGGCAAGCACTGTTACACAGAGTTGAGCAACCCTCTGCAACTTCGGCATCCTATATGGCCACCAACTGACTTCCCAGATTCTCCACTTTCAATCAAGGTCCCTGCTAATATACCTGGGAAAACAGAAGAAGATGGACAAAGTGCTTGGACCCCTGTACTTGCATGAGAGACCTGAAAGAAACTCCAGGCTCTTGGCTTCATCCTGGAAAGCTCTGGTTGTTGGCAATCATTTGGGGAGCAAACCAGCCAATGGAAGACTTCTTCTCTTTCTCTCTCTTTGTCTTTCTCTTTATCTTTTCCTATTTCTCTCTTTCTCTTCATAACTCTGACTTTCAAATAAATAAATAAACCTTTAAAAACAGCAATCTTGAGGTGGTCATGTGACAGTTACGTCACTGGTTAAGAACCGCCCCCCCCCCCCAATCCCTATTGGAATGCTGGTTCAGGTCCTATAGCCTCTTCTCCCAGTCTCACTCTCTGCTAACGCACATCATAAAAGGCAAGAGATGGTCTCTCAAGTACTCCAGTCCCTCCCATCCATGTGGGAAATCTAGAGGAAATACCTGGATTCCAGTTTTGGCTGTCTCAGGCACTTGAAGAAGGAACCAGGAAGTGAAAGATTTCTCTGCATCTATCTCTTTGTCATTCAAATGAAACAAAACGAACACAAATACATTTTTAAAAACATTCTAATCTCACCTCTTTAAAAGATTAAAATAGCAATCATTTTAGGATTTTAAAAATACATATGCATGAATTATGGAAGGAAAACTGAAAAAAAAAAAGTTTCCAATGATGAGTGACTTCAAATAGGCAACAAAATGCGTGAACCCACAGTCATGCATTCACCCACACCTAAGTAAAATTACATTTTTAAGTAGCAGTAAAGAGCTACACTGTGAAATGATTATTCATTTCTCTTTGGAAAACACCACATGCTTAAAAGATCTCATTGGCAATTCAAACACCACTCCTACCCTCACATGAACACAGGGGCTGTTACTCCCTTTGGGGGAGACAAAGATGTTCATTTAAGATCACGAAGCATGTCCATGGTTGGAGAATAGTCGCTCAAGTCATCACCCACAACACTGGAATCCCTTATAAATGCTGGTTTGTGTGCCAGATGACCCACTTCTAATTCAACACCTTGCTAATGTACCTGGAAAACAGTAATAGAAAGGTCAAGTACTTGGGCCGCTGCCAAAATACTGCACATGGCCAACCTGGATAGAATTACAGGCACGCACTCGGCTCTGGCTTGGCCCATCACCAGCTGTTGTGGTGATCTGCCAAGGGATCCAGAGAATGGAAGATTCTCTCTGTTGCTCCCTTCTCGCTGTAACTCAGCCTTTAAAATAAATTAATACATCTTTTAAAAAAAAAAATCAAATTCTTTTTAAATATCTGATTTAGCAGATCAACCAACCCTCAGAGCTCCTTTGCCTTAGAATTCAAACTTCTGATTTAGTTTCTTCCAAATTGGATCATAACTAAAATATGGGATACTACCTCACTCATGGAGCAGTTAAATTTAAAAAGAAACAAAAACATAAATTGACCTTTAAAAATGTTTCAAATAAAAGTTCCTTGACAATGCAAGCTTTATAAATACAAGATTGACTAAGGCTCAAAAGCTAATTTTGCTGTATTTAGCTTAAAGTAATTATTTATCTCAAATTAAAGTCACAATTATTTCTAAAGATGATGCTATCTGCCTTTTTGATTGGAAGCATGTCTCAGAAAACAACAAGGTGCACCTGACCTACCCAGCGTTCCCAGTCAAGGGTAAGCTTTGTTTCTGTAATTGGTTGCAGCTCAATTGCTCTCTTTCTAAGGAAAAAATCTGCATGCATCACTTTCACTTCAGCAGAGATTCTTTTTTTAAAATCACAACAAAAAGATAACAAAGGATTAATAGCCTTCTTAGATAAAAGACCCTGGAAACTAACAAAAAAAAAAAAATAAACTACCCATAAGAAAAGTCTAAAGGGTAGAAGTAACTTGAAAATGGCCAATAATCATTTAGAAGAAAGCTTTACTTCATTAAGACTTGATGCTATGCAAATTCTAACAAGTTATAAGATACCATTTTTTCACTTGTCAAATTGGGGGAAATGTTTAAATTACAGTAACTAATCCTGGAGTATGTGTATAAAAATAAGACCAATGATATACTCAACTAGTATAAATTGATTCAAGTTGTATATAGATTCCTTCAGGAAAATACATAAGCAAGTCTTCACAGAATTTTCAGCATGACCCCCACCCAAAAGTGAAAGAGGGGGGAGAGAGAGAGAACATATCAATCACGGTTCTCCATTGGCTATCCTGATACCCTAAATGATGAGCAACCACACAGGACACACAGCACACAGCCATGGACACAACTGAACACATGATTCCTAACACTCATTTCCTATGCTATTTACAAAATTTTAAAATATCAAAGGAGAATATAATCTTTGCTTTTGAAATAAAATATCTAGTTTATCTAGGAAATCAACAAAATGTGCACAAAGATAAAACTACAAGGAACTCATTAGAGAACTTATGCAGTATAAAAGCTTAGAGACAATCTGATGTTCAACAATGGACAACGGTCTAAATACTTTCGAAAACTTTCATGAAAAGGAAGAAGATTAGCTGATATTTAGGATTCATGAAGCAAAAGGTGATTTCAGCAGTATTTATTACATTACTTCAGGTTTGCATTCACACACTTGAAAATAATAGAAAACATTCCATGCTATTATAGCTATTTGTGGAAATTGGGATGATTAGTGATTATTGTTTTTATTCTCATTATTTATATATCTTTTCTATAGTGCTCACTTTACTTGTTTTTGTACAGGCATTCCAAACTCCCACTCCTCCGTCCCTATCTTCTTCCTTCACTCTTTTCCCAAAATTATTACAATAGTCTATTCACTCCTTAAACTCGCAGTAATAAGCTGAACTTTCTGGTATTTACAGTTATCATGGCATAGCATGTAGAAAAAGGAGAAAAAAAGATTACATAATATAAAAGTAAATTAAAACGAAAATCCTACTATTACTTGTGAATTCAGACTCTTGCTGTGTAAAGCTGCTAATTCTCAATATGCTAGTCTCACCAACAGAGATTACATTTCTGTGCTCTCCATATTAGTTGTCCCAGATCAGAGAGACATTACCATTAAAAAAAGTTTTGTTGGGGCCAGTGTGATGGCTCAACAGGCTAATCCTCCTACAAGCGCCAGCATACGGTTCATGTCCTGGCTGCGCTATTTCCCTTCCAGCTCCATGCTTATAGCCTGGGAAAAACAGAGGAGGATGGTCCAAAGCCTTGGGACCCTGTACCCACATAGAAGACTTGGAAGAAGCTCCTGGCTCCTGGCTTCATATCAACTCAGCTCTTGCCATTGAAACCACTTGGAGAGTGAATCAAGTGGATGGAAGATCTTTATCTCTTTGCCTCTCTTTTTCTGTAAATTAGCCTTCCAATAAAAGCAATTTTTTTCTTTTTAAAAATAAAAAGTTTTACTGAGATATTATTCAGGTACTATATAAATATGTTACTAGTTTTGTAATTATAAAAAATCAATAAAAATATTTTTACTAATTGAGGTATACCTCTTTCAAGCAGGCATTGAATCAACACTTTATCTTCTTCATTTTAGCACCAGGCTTCTGTCTGGCATTGGTCCAACACTTTGTACTTTGCGATCCACCACTACTTTTATAGACTACTGCCAAGTGGAGCTCCCTGCAGTTGAACAACTGGTGACCAACCCTCTTACATTCCAGTTTACAAAATTTTTCTGGAGTCTTTTCTCTTTCTTGAGGGAAATGATGCCGTGACTGAGACAGCAGAAAGGACTTGATTCTAAACATCTTAGAAGAATGTACCTCTCTCTGACATACTCCTTATGGAATTCCCAGCCTGACTTTTACCCAAAGGGAAAGAAGAGAATACGTATGTATTGCTCTCCCTTGCTTTTCTCTGGCTTCCATGGGTACAAATGAATACGTGATTTTTAACATTCATTTTGTTCTCCAGTGACCCTCAAAGCTACCCAATTAAATCTGAATCAAATCTGCACTCAGAGACACTTCAAATGATGACTAGTTCCTCGTGGAAATGATCTTAATGATGCTGGGAAACTGGCCCAGCAGTGTCCGGGGAGGTTTGCAGTCTTTGGGAAGCTGGGAGGCCACGCCTACCCCAGTGTCTGCCCCCAAGATGAGCCCAGTGCATGCTCACAGCTGGCTGACAGAGCCAATGTGTTGGAAAACAAGGGTCAGTACTGGGGTTAAATGAAAGGGAAGTCATGCTGACCCAGAAATGCAAATCAGTGTGCCTCAGTTCTCTGTACAACTTGTGTGCCTGAACACTCTATTCTTTCTTCACATTACCCAGGGTCCCAAGAGAGGTTTCTGCGACTTCTAGAAAGGAGATGAAATGTGTGGGGAAGCAGCAGGCAGCGGCAGAATCTAATCTTATTTGAAAAGCAGTGCCACAATTTACAGTAGCTTTCTTACAGGGAGAGAAAAAATACGGGCGGTTTTGAAGTTTTTCTCTTTCTTTCTATTGCTTTGACTGTCTTCACCAGTGCAAATTCAAAGTTCAAAACTGGAGGTGATTTTAAAACCACTTCATAACCAGGGGCATGCAAGCCTTAGAGATTTATCATTCTCATCTGCATTTTGTTTTACAAAGTTACCAAGTTACTCTTGTTTGCTGATAGAAAGCTTCCTGAAATATAAGTTTCAGGTAAATAATGTCGCTCTTCTCATCATTAATGGAATTAGGAGATGAAAGAAAGGAGGGGGAGAGGAGAGGAAAAGGGTAGTGGTGAGAGAAGAGAAGTAATAACTTTAAAAAGAGATAAATGCAGATGTAAGAGAAAAAGAGGTCAAAATCCTCAAAGGACAAAAAAAAAAAATAATTAAACAAGTTACACTGACAGAAAGCTAAAGGGATTATGATTACAGGTTTGCAGCCAAGTGAACTTGGACTTAAACCCAGCTTCCATCATTTAATTTCACATGTATTTCATAGGTATAATTCTAATTCTACTTTCTTGCTCTCCCTTTTCTCTCCTTCAATCCTTTTCCATTTGTTTTCTTTAATTTTTAAAAATCATAATTTCAGTCCACCCTGTAATCACAGGCTTCATATAGCACTAACTACATATTCAGTAAGTAAAAAAAAAAAAAGACCACAGTTCCACAGGAATTTAAACAAGAGCTAAATAAAAATGACAATCATATCTCAAGATGACCATTTCTTTCTTACACTTTTTATATTCCATATTTATTCCTTAATTTCTAGGTGGCTTTAGAAAAGCTAGCTAACTTGTCTATGTTTTATATATATATATAGATATATAGATATTTTTAAGAAGAAACAGCTAAGACTTGCTGAGAGATGAATGTTATGAATCTGTGTAAGGTAACTGAAAAGATGCTGGGGCAGAGCGAGTGTACAAGGACTGCCCACAAACTCAGTTGCCAGCTGTGCTGCGAACTGTGCCCTCCCAAAGTTTCATGTGTTGGGAACTTGGTCCCTGGAGTGGCAGTGCTGGGAGTTAGGACAATCTTCAGGAGGTAGAGCCTGGTGGAAGGTCCCTAGGTAATGAAAGATGGGCTCTGGGAAAGTGGCTCTAATTCAAACCCTTCAGCTCTCATGTAAGGGTTGTTGACAAAACGAGCAAGCCTAACACACCCATCACTCTCTGCTTCCTGATCCATATGTGACCATTTGCTCCTACATGTGCACCCAGTGATGTGTTTCCATCCGCTACCCTTCCCAGAGGCCAAAGATTTGACCCTGACCAATCTTAGACTTTGAACCTTTAGCCTTATGGGTTGAGTAGCTTGTCTCAGGTATATTCTTATACAGGGAATGAACAGTTAACTGAGAGAAAGTACATATTTTTTAAAATATACCAGACCCAAGGGAAAGCATGGACCAAATTCCCAGCCTTTATCTCCCTCCATCTTTATGGATGAAGCCACTTGATAACAGTGACCATTTGGAGGCCTGTCTGTACCCTGATCACAAAGCAATCTTCGGGGAGGGATTTAAAAATAGATTTTGAAATGCTAAATGCTTCTTACTAGCTTTGGGGGCTCTAATTTATTCAATAAATACTTAACAAGTGGTCATCTACTTATCAGGTTTTAGGCTATGGTCCAGCAAACGAAACTATTCACTGCCTTCAGTAACCTTACAGACTAATAGAATAATCAGATGTAAATTATACAATTAAACATGCAACTTAGAACCATGAAAGATGGCACAGCATCATCCAAGTACAAAGAAGCAGCTTGAAGAAGATGCTAATAAGATAAGTTCCTGCTGCTGAAGTGGCATCAATCTAGAGTACAAGAGGAAAGAAAAGAAGTTTTTCAGTTGGGGAAATGGATGATATAACTGAAGCCCAGAGAATAAGAGACTACAGTGCTCAGCTAGAGGCCAGACCAGATTGGGAGTTTGGTCTTTATTTCCAGAGTAAATGGAAAAATTGCTAGAGAAACAAGAAAATCTCAAGATTATATGTGACTATTGAGAAGACTATGCAAGCGGTAGTATAGGGAACAGGTTTGAGAAGAGCAAAGTGGACTATTGAAGTGATATTATGGTTAGATAATAGTTTGGGTGTGCCCTTTGCTATTTTCCAGGGACTGAAGGTCAACAGAGTCTGGTGTTAATGATTAATTGATTAATATCAATGTTCATGGATTAAGGGTAGAGACCTGGTACAATTAGGATATCTAGGAGGTGGGCCCAGTGAAAAGTCCTTAGGTCACGGAAGGTGTATCTCAGAAGTTTCCACTTGTGAGAGGGTTAGCTATAAAGGCTAAGTCAGGCCTTGCATTTCTTTCTGCTTCTGGGTTTTCCATGTGATCCTCCTTCTGCAGGCATCCCATCACCCTCCATCCTCATCAGATACCAGACTAATGAAGCCACCCAATCTTAGACTGTGAACCTCCAAAACTGTGAGGCAGAATAAATCTTCATTCCTAAGAAGATCCTCTCGGGCATTTGCCATGGAAATGGAGAACTGACAGACACAGGAGCACACTGAGGAGGGCAGATGGTTACTGGGACAAAGGCGGAAGTCATGGAAGCAGTGTAGAGATTGGAGGACATTACACTGACAAGACTGAGCAAAGCTGGATACAGAGGAAAGATTTCTCTGCCGAGGAACTGGATACTAAATCCTCTGCTCACTGAGACAGGGAGCTCTGGGAGATTGCCAGATTTGAGGGAGGTTTGCTCATAGATTTAGTTTCAGGCATGTTTACTTGTGTGACCCTAGGGAAGCCTCATGAGCCCTCAAAGCCTCAGGATCCCTGTGCAGATTAAATGAGATCCTATGCATGCATGCCTGGCACACAGTAGATGCTCAGGAAATGGGAGCTGCATGTTACTGAAATGTTAGATACCACTCTGTGCTGACTAGCCTTTCATGTGGGCTCAAGATCTCTTTCTTCATGGCTCAGATTTCATCTTTCCTGTAATAGTGTGGGATCAATACTGTCAGATCCTGCAGCAGCATGCCCTATTTCAACATTAGGGTGCTTGGATCACACAGGGTAGGAATGAGGGTAATAAAGATTCACATATAGTATTTTTATAAGCAGAATCTTTGTCATCTGAAAAAAAATATTCTAAGTCAGATTCTGAGAATTCCATTCATGGCACCTGCTCTTTGTCACTGATAGCACAGAGGAAAGTGCATAGGAGTATCTAATTTATGAAGAACCTATAAGCAAATATTTCCTAAAGTAACTCCTTTATGTAACATGAAGGTACATGAGACACATCCCTTGTTCTTAAGGAGTTTGAAGTCGACTAGGAGTGACAGATAAATATTAAAATACCACAAGGGAGTATATTATGGATTGTAGGGAGGAAAACTCTCAAGCCAAAACACTGCTGTGCTGGACCCATGCTTCATCTGCTCAGGGGCTAGAAAACCACCTACCTGGGTCCTGTCTCAATTCCATGACAGCAGATCAAAGGGCTGACAGGGTCTGGCTGTTGCAGATACAGAGAGCCAAAAATCATCATTAGTTTGAATTGGAATGACAAGTACCTGGAGTAGTAAATCTAAAGAAAAGGAGTATATACCAAGGAGAAGGAATATCTATCATTAACATCAAAATAGGGAACTATTTATATAGCCAAGGAACTGATGCATGCTACGCAACATGATTGACATCCATGATTCGGTCTCAAGAAATCAACTTGAAAATACTCCAACAAATTCTGTATGATTATTAGTCAGTTTCTAATGTCAACTCTTAGAGGAGCTGCAGATGCAAGGAGTGAGCTTACATGTTCATCTTTACAAAAATTTAAATATGTTGCCTGTTTTCTGACAGTCTGCCACAAGATTAGGTTAAAAAATGTTTTTTTTTTTTTAATTAGGAAATTAGGTGTAAGTCAAAGATAATTTCTAGAATATCTACATCTGGAAAACTTGAGGGTAGGTTCCAGGGTGTCCCTTTCGAGAGGAACATTGTCTTTCAATAACCGAAATGATTAAGGCCAAATCACTAAATTGCTGAAAACAACAAACTAGTCTTTAGCTAATAGGACCAGTCAATGTCTCCCAAATTAACCCCAAAACAAGTTAAGGGCTTCTACTTCTCCCTCTAGCAGGCTAGTTGTTATTAAACAGGGGAAGTAATTCTATTAATGGTAAAATCAGTGTCTTCCAAATCCCATAGACCCTTCATTCCTGCCTCCTTGGTCTTCATGGATCTTTCAGAGTATCTGTCATATTGAATGTGCTCTCCTCTATCATGAGTCTGTCTGCAAGGCTGAATGGGAGCTTATGCATTTTTGTGGCATTATATCTAACACATAAAAAGCATATAGAAATAATAAAACACACAACTCTTTCCTCCAATACACATGCCAAGACACAAAGAGAGAGACCCCAGGAAAGCCACAGTTTTGGAGGACACACTACTATCACCCCAGGACCCAAGCCAGAAAGTCAGTCCTTCATCCCCTACATCCTTGGCTTGACAAGGCATCTTGCTCTGCTATCGCCCCTTGAATTTGGCTCACTGGTCAAGGAGTTTATAGTCCAGAGACTGGTATGTTATCTGGGGCAAGTGCCAGGCTTACTCCCAGGAAACACACTTATGGCTAGTGCATGGCCCTATGATCCAATACATAATAGGATACATCATGAGGTCTTTGCTGTTGCCTTCTGTTTGTTTCAACGTGTAATGGGGAATGGAAGGAAAGGATCTTATAAGGTGCCTGTGAACGAATAATCTAGTTGTTGAAAGCTCACATGCTTAAGGAAACAAATCCAGTTACATGACTCCGGAAGATGTACCACCAAGATCCACCACCTCATCATACAAACATGTAGCAAAGCAAGGAGAGAGAGGCATTCTGCACCAAACAAGAATTTTAAGAAAACTTTACATCTTTTGTCTTGAAGCCTTTCAAAGGAAATTTATATCTAATATTCTTAGGATTTATGTTTTAAAGAAATCTTTTAGATTAGACATGGATAAAATAGCACCTAAAATTGCATATAAACCTTTGTTTACAGACAGTAGCTTCTAACTTTAGTATTCATTGTAGCAAACTTAATTTTTAAAAAAAGATTTATTTATTTTTATTGGAAAGTCAGATATACAGAGAGGAGGAGAGACAGAGAGGAAGATCCTCTGTCTAATGATTCACTCCCCAAGTGAGCACAATGGCTGGTGCTGTGCTGGTCTGGAACCAGGAGCCAGGAACTTCTTCCAGGTCTCCCACATGGGTACAGGGTCGCAAGGCTTTGGGCCATCCTCAACTGGTTTCCTAGGCTACAAGCAGGGAGCTGGTTAGGAAGCAGGGCCATCAGGATTAGACCCAGCGCACTTGTGGGATCCAAGCGCATGCAATGCAAGGTGATGGCTTTAACCACTATACTATTGCGCTGGGCCCAGCAAACTTAAATTCTTAATTTTAAGAACATATATTCTTGAACACTTAATTTTTTAGATTGGGAATCATCAATTTTACGGCTACAACAGTCGTTATCACACCAGTGTATGGAGCCCAGATTTTCTCTGTGCTGTACGGAAGTAAAAACAATCAAGTCCACCAACTTTTGCACTGCCATGAATTCAACAAACAGGGCTTGTTGTATTTTCCAGAATTTATTTCTTATAAAACTAGAGAGGCAAACAGGCACCATATGTTCACTGGTTCAATTCCCAGTTGTTTCACTTCTGATCCGGCCCTTTGCTACTAGCCTGAGAAAAGCAGTGGAAGCCAGAAGTGCTTGGGTTCCTGACACTCACATGAGAGATGTGGTGGAAGCTCCTGGCTCCTGGATTTAGCCTGATCCAGCTCCAGCCATTGTGGTCACTTGAGGAGTGAACCAGAGGATGGAAGATCTCTATTCTCATCCCAGTGCAGTTCTTTAGAAGCAGTTTTATAAATACACCAGATTCATACATTCACAGCTTGGATGTGTAACTTAACCCAACACCTGTGTCTACTCTGCGACTCACTAGCTGTACCTGTCTCCAAAGATGAGCCACCCGACTGCTCAACCAGCTGATTCCCCAAGTTCAGACTCAAAGTTCTTGGAGGCTGTTGGCTCTATTCTCTGTTTTTCAGAAAAATGCCAGCCTTCTGGCCTCCTATAAAATCATGAACTAAGCCCTGTGGTTGTCTGTACCTTTAGTAGTTTAAACTCATGAGAAAAGCGCTTAATGCATCACCAAAACCCTCAGCCAGAAACTGACAAGAGTCAAAAGGAAAAGAATGAAACTAAGATTAGACATAGGAGAACACCACAAATAATTTTAAGTGCTTGAGCAATTTGCTTTCAATCAATCTGAGCTTTTAGGGGGGAAGTTTTTAATCATAAATACAACAGTAATATTCCTTAGGAGATAATAACAAAAGAAGTGGTTTCAAACATTCATTGGATGCTTCCAAAATACTGCATCTGATTATAGTGTTATGTAAAATTACTTTCTCAATCCTCACAGTAACACACGAGCAGACGCGCTTCCTGTTTTATCTCACAGATGAGGAGGAAGTTCTGACTCTGACGTCTGAATAACTTGCCTAAGGTCATGTGAGTAGGAGTTATCAGGACCTGGAATGGGAGCTAGATATGGAGTCTGAGGTTCAGCTAGGACACACAGCTGCCTCTTGGCCCCTGCACTAGGAGACAGCTGCAAGCCATAGGAGTGGCTTCACTTCTAGACACGCGATATTAGAGAAAACATCTTTCTCAAAATAAGGTTCTGTTGTAAGAGAGATCAGGGTTTTCTAAGAAAAGGAGTTACATATGTGCAAAGAACAATAAAGACTAGTATCACTGATGAATATTATCACTACAATATCAATAACTGCCGGCAACGCCCATGTGGCCATATACCCCGAGCCCAGCCGAGGAACTAGGGTTGGAAGGAAGACAGCACACACTGGGTCATTCGTGTAAGGACAATGCTGGTTTATTAAGAAAATGCTGCTGTTTTTATACTATCTTCTAGTGCTCTATCCTTGTTTACCCCCACTCTTGGGGGCTTATCTATTTCTTCATATGGCTTTGCTCAGCTTTTCCCAGACACACTATCAGGAAGCTGTGGTTAGGGGGGACGGCCCAAGATATACACTCTCAACTCCTGAAGGTTTGTGCAAGTAGCTGAGAACACAGTCCTCGGATAAGTCAAGCATCCTTGTGACCAGCATGCAGGTGAGACGGTGGAATTTCCCCATGGTAAGGGTTAGGATATGTCGGCAGCAGCATCTCCCCCTTTTTGGTTTAAACAATTGCCTGTCTTAGGTTGTTGGTGGTCGACTCACGCCTTACCCATCATGAGGAATCCTATCCTGGGCTCATAGGATCTTTGTCTTAGGTTGGTCGGCTTCGCCACTGATCTTACCCATCATTGGTCAAATGCTTATAGGGGGCGAACACTTGTATTTAGATGACAGGAGTTTCCACCACTACGGTTATAGATATTTAACCAATGGTAGTAGGCTTCCGGGCCTGCTGCCCATGCATGTGGTGGAGCATGGTCACAAAAAGGGCACATATACTCAAACTCACACACTACAGCCATCTCACCACCAGCAGTCTGTGTAGGGTTAGATTGGCAACTGCATTTTAATGAGAGTCGATTAGGTTCACCTCTACGTCAATTGTGGGGCGGAAAAGCACTCAGGCAATTTACTACTTGGCTCTCTAGCAAAGCAAAAATAATAAAAACAAGCAAAATACGGATAACAACAATAAAAAATGGGCTAACAATAAAAATAAAAAATAAGAATAACAGCAATAAAAAATGGGCTGAACAATCTCAGAGAAGGGTTAGCCTGTTTTGGCGATCTCTTCAAGGGCAGCATGGACCCAGGCATCGGGTGGGTGATGGTCGGCAGCCAAAGCTTCAACTACTTCAACCAACATAGTCAAGGCGCTGAATCGCTGTTGAATAAGCTGAACAATTTTATTAAAACCACAGGGATCAATGGTAAGCAAAAATAATAGAATGACTAGAGGGCCAGTAAGGGTAGAAGGCAAGGTGGTGAGCCATGGAGAGGAGTTCAACCAAGACTCAAACTAGCCTTGATTCTGATTCTGTTCTCTACTTCTTTTTGCTAGGCTTTCTCTAACCTTAGCCATAGAATCTTTATTCCTGAGCTATCGGTATAGAAGCAACACTCTTTTCCAAGTGCAGCGCAGAGCCCGCCTTGCTGGAGGAAGAGAAGATCAAGGCCTCTCCTATTTTGGAGAACGACCTCCGATAAGGATGTTAAGGATTCTTGTAAATAACTGATGGACTGTTCTATTCTTTGGATATCCAAATCAATAGCAGTCTGTAAGGTTTGTAACGTCTCACTTTGTTGAACTAAGGTGGAGATGCCCGTACCTGCTCCTGCGAGGCTTAAGCCCATTAGGGCAGCCAAAGTGACAGCAGTTACCGGTTCTTAACAATGGATCAGGAAAACCTAAGGGGTGTATTTCTTCCCAAGAAACAATTTTTGGGAGCAATATAATCAGAACGCAAAAATCACTGCTATTATATAAAACTCTTCCATGGGCACAAGCAGTTAACCCAATTTGCCAGGCCCACCAGGTGCCATTCGGGGGGACCAAATACTCATAGGTTGAGGTGTTGGTTATAGTCTGATTGCATAGAGGCCGGTACCGAGCAGGGACAGTGCCAATACAAAGTCCTTGCCCAGCCACCGAGGGGATAGTGAGTCTTGCCATGCCTAATTGTTGCCAGCGGCATTGGTTATGCATTGACTAGTTGGACATGTTACCTACAACGGCAAGGCCCTCATAAAAGGAGGGCCGAGCACTAAGACATAGCCAACAAGGATGAGTAAAATTGAACCCAGATATATTTAGGGCTCCCCACGTAGCCTGCATGAGGGCCCAAAGAGAGTCTGAGCTGTATAAATCTCTGTCCGTTAATTTTGGGGAGTGGATGGGGAAATAAATGTCACATTAGCAGGGGTAGTTGAGCTGGACTCTAAAGAAATATTTCGGCCACATTCTATTTTAGGAGCAGGGGGCCTGGACCCAAAGGAATCTGATAGCAAAACTTTATTTGGACCTACTTGCAGCGAAAGACGTGAAACAAGCAACTGAAGGGAGAAAATGACACCCGCATCTTATCCTGACCTGTACAATCTTAGCCCCCATGTTCTTGCTAACTGCCAGGTATCATGTTTTTTGCCCTGTTGTGTGAAACTGATCTTCAATAGATTACACCTGCCTCCAGGAGTGCTCTTGGGAACCGTTTGGCTAGGAATATTAGAATGATCACATGCCCCGCATGTTTGCAAACTGCCCGGGGAGCCACACCATCCTAGACCAAAGTCAGTGGGTGCTCGCTGGACCTGAATGAGATTCTTTTATTGGAGGAAACCAAGACAAGCCCCAACCAGTATTTTCACACCCCCAATTTTTGCAATAGAAGTGTTCAGC
This sequence comes from Ochotona curzoniae, assembly GCF_017591425.1. Taxonomy (NCBI): domain Eukaryota; kingdom Metazoa; phylum Chordata; class Mammalia; order Lagomorpha; family Ochotonidae; genus Ochotona; species Ochotona curzoniae. The sequence goes on along the minus strand of NW_024467122.1, from coordinate 31,527,825 downwards.
TCCCCCACATTGACTAAATTTATTTCTATTTTTAGCTCCTCCTGGGCAGACATAAAAGGGGAGTTTTGTCATAGCGAACCTCTTGCCAGCATAGCAACATCCATAACCTGGAAAAGGCTCTTGCACACTGGGCTAACATGGTCTGTAAGGTCGCACAGATCTACATAAAGATCCGGCCACCAGGTGCCTAGAGGAGCTAATTTGGAGGTGATATTGACAAAACTGTTTGTGGGAGCATTAATAATCACCAGGTCATGTTATGGGGGAGATGTGGGGTAGACATTACCACCAGGGGGAGTGTGAGCAGTCCCGCGATCTTCATGATCTTCTGTGTGTAAAAATGACGTTGGGGAGCTGGACACCCACTGCAAGCAGTTCCTTCCATCAGCAGGGCTAAGATCTGTAAAACATAAAGGCCTGGGACCCAAGGGTCCTTGATTTTCCTAATGGAAATACCAAATACAATCTTTCTGTAACAGGGGAATTCCTGTTATTAATGGGGTTCACTTTCCTCTTTTTCGACATCTGGGGGGAGATTAGGGTGGACTGGGGTTAAGGATATCTGTCATGTGAGTCTCCCGGGCACCCATCTCAGCATTTCTTCATCTTGACGGAAGACACAAACAGACCCTCAGCCCCAAGTTAATATCGGGTCTGGCCCTCGCCATATGCCAGTGGTTACATCTTTCCATTTCACCTGTCCTCTATTCTCATTTGTGGAGCGTAACCATGGTGTGCCGCGGGGGCTTTATCATTTGAGACAGCTAAAAATTTTATCACATAAATGGCGGATGCCAATAGAGAATGAGGCGAGCACTGCAGTGTTCAGCCACATCTCCTTTCTTTATTTTTTCTAAATAAACTTTAAGGGTGCGATTGGCACGCTCAACAATGGCTTGGCCTTGAGGGTTATGAGGAATGCCTGTTTTATGAGTTCTATTATAATCTTGACAAAATTTTTCGAAGCCTTGGCTGGTATAGGCCCATTGTTAGTTTTAATTTGCTTGGGGACTCCCATATATGCAAAGGCTTGTAAGCAATGGGCTTTAACATCTTTTAGCTTTTCCCCTGAATGGGCTGAAGCATGTATCATATGAGAACAGGTATCAATGGAAACATGAACAAACTGAAGCCTTCCAAAGGAGGAAATATGGGTGACATCTATTTGCCATGCATGGTTAGGTAACAATTCTCTAGGATTGATTCCAAGGGATGGAATATTGGGCACAAACTTCACAACTGGTGACAATTTGGGTGGCTTGATTTCTGGTTATCTTAGTATGTAATCTTAAGGAGGCTGCATTGAGATGGAACCTCTTATGGGTGCGCACTGCCTGTACATAAAGGTTTGTGGTCAGGGATACGTGCAGCACTTGAGTCAGTGCATCCGCCCATGCATTGCCCTCACGCAGGGGGCCAGGCAAGGAGGAATGTGCTCTTATATGCCCAACAAATAGGGGGTGAATGTGCTGCCAAATCTGTTGCTGTCATTGTAAAAGAAGTAAATAAACTGAGGAGGTGGGAGCTATGTAGGCTGCGGTTTCTAAGGGTAAAATGACATGAACTACATAGCAGCTGTCTGTATATAAATTCAAAGGCTCATTATGATAAATTTGAAGGGCAGAAAGAACAGCGGCTACCGCGGCAACTTGAGCTGATTTGTGGGGAATGGAGACGGTTCATTCTTTATGTCCGGAGACTATAGCAGCCTTACCTTTAGCTGAGCCATCAGTAAATATTACACGAGCTCCTGGAACAGGTTGTTGCCTAATTATTTTGGGAAAAACAATTGGATAATTTTTAAAAAATTATTTTTCTAAAATCTCAATTTTTTTAGTCAACCAAACTTCTTCATCTCCTTCTTCGCTATCGCTTTCTTCAGGAGAGGCATGCTAGGCGCAGTAGACGCCTCAGCGGAGCGTTGGACCTCTTTCTCTTGTGCCTCTTCAAAGGGCCTCACGTAACTGTTCTTTCACTTTAACGTTGGTAGTCAACAAGGTCTCTCGAACTAGGTGCCATAAGGAAAAGGTGGATATGGGGAAATTACTGGGGTCCTTTTTTAAACTTTCTTGTAAATCCTTTTTAACTTGATCCCAATCGGGAATATTAAGGCTACCGGAAACAATGAACCAAGGACTACTTAACTGAATCGCTTTTACAAAGTCTCTGTTTTTAGTTTTACAGTAGTGCCTTGTTGATGCACAATTCTTTCAATTCTGAAATGAACCTGTCCTGAGACAATGTAGATCCCATTTTCAAAACTTCAAAGGTTCAATGCATCCCACTTACCTCAAAATCAGCTGGCCAGCCTCCCGGGACGACCCTTTGTCCTCTATTGCTCCATCTCGGTGGGACCTCCAGATGCCAGCAATATCCGCATCCCATATACACCAAGCCGAGCCCAGCCGAGGGACTAGGGTTGGAAGGAAGACAGCACACACTGGGTCATTTGTGTAAGGACAATGCTGGTTTATTAAGAAAATGCTGCTGTTTTTATACTATCTTCTAGTGCTCTATCCTTGTTTACCCCCACTCTTGGGGACTTATCTATTTCTTCATATGGCTTTGCTCAGCTTTTCCCAGACACGCTATCAGGAAGCTCCAGACACACTATCAGGAAGCTGTGGTTAGGGGGGGACGGCCCAAGATATACATTCTCAATTCCTGAAGGTTTGTGCAAGTAGCTGAGCAAACAATCCTCGGATAAGTCAAGCATCCTTGTGACCAGCATGCAAGTGAGACGGTAGAATCTCCCTATGGTAAGGGTTAGGAGATGTCGGCAGCAGCAAATAACCAAAAAACAATTCTGCAATTCTCTTGATAAATGGAAGGTAGTATTCCCTGTGATGGCACATTAGCCATTAACTCCTGGAGTAAAGCTTGAACAAATAGACCACCGTAAAGTCCAGAGAGTTCAGATTACTAGAGGGTCAGAGATCAAACCTCATGAGGGAGAAAAGTGCTCTGGGGGAACAAAGCTAGGCCCTTAGCATTCCCACAAATGTACAAGTTGAGCCCAGACTCTTGGATTCCCAGGCTGTCATTCTCCTGGAATAGCAGAAAATACTGCAGCTCTTCCTCCAACATCTCTTCTCTTTCACCCTCTCACCCTGTGCCCACCCCTACCAGTGTGCACCTTCCAGTTGGAGATGGATGAGGGTGTGTACCACTCTCACGTGTAACCCACACTCAGCAATCCCACATATCTGGTACTGCACAAACATGAAGTTCACATGCAGCAATCATATCTCATACTTCTAACAACCCTTCCCCAGAAGACCTCACAGTACCTTTCAAATAGTGATTACTCACCTCTTCTTCAGAGTTTTCTTCTTGAAAGCTCAGAGTAGCAACGTAATTACATACCTTTATTCCCCCAAACAATTATTGTAGCTATAAAAACCAAGCCGTGATATTGATGTGGGAGAGGCAGAAGAGTTGTTTCTGTCCTATAATGTGCTCACAGCAGGAGTGGGGTCCCTGTCAGTTAAGTGTTCATGACGTTGTGAAGCTTCCCTGCATACCATAACAAGAATGAACCCGTTTCCAGTCCTGAAGTCTCCAGCCTCTTTGCAATACTCCCTCTTCTCTAAGCCATCCACATCCTTCTTAGCCCAACGACTCTTTCCTCACGCCACACTTTCTCCATAAAGTGTATTGCAAGGGATGAATTTGTTTATAAAAGTTGGCTTCTTTCAGAGGTGGGATTTTGCTTGAGATTCTTATATCCTATATCAGAACCTGGCTCCACTTCCAATTCCAGCTTCCTGTTAATGAGCACTGTGGGAATTAGCCAGTAATGGTTCAAATATGTGAGTCCCTTGCCACTCACATGGGAGATCTTGATTGAACTCTGAATTCTTGGCTTTAGCCTCATGCAGCTTTGGCTGTTATGGGTATTTGAGAAAGATAACGGCAGATGGGAGATATTTCTCTTTGTATGTGTATTTTTCTAATAACATTCTTTTAAAAAATATTAGATACTTTCAAAAGCAATGAAATATGCATGGCGCATTGGTCAACAGCAAACTCATGGAAATGTTCGGAGCGAGTCTAGAGGCTCTCTGGAGTGAAGTTTTAAGCTACTTTTTGCTTTGTTTGTGCTAATTCCATTTGGCCTCTGTCCTATCTGTACTGTTGAGTTTAAACAACACTATGGAAACATGGGTGCTACCATTCCCATGCAGTTTTCTCCTGAAGTCCCTGCCCTAACCTTAACATCCTGATCAATGGCTCAACCCAGTCTGAGAGGCACTTCCAGGCCATTTCTAGATAGTCCCCGAGAGATGAACTGTACTCCGTTCTAGGGTAGATTGTAATGATTTGATGCCCCTGAGGTCATGAGCACCTATCACCCTTCATTCAGAGCTTCATAGCTCAAGAAGACATATGTCTTTTGTTGCCTTGCACAGTGAGCAGAATAGTTCATGTAAATGGATTTGACTTCTCCAGCTATGATCTGTAAGATTAAAAGTTTCACTTGTATTTCACAGAAAGCCATGATTTAACAGCACTTTTACCCTGCGTGAGATATCATGTTAAAACTTTTTATGGGAGGGGAACAAGATTTTTAATTTTTTTTTGAATTTCATTTTTCATATTGCTGACATAGTTAAGAGGAATGCATGCCCATATGGGCTTCCAATTAGGGTGGGGAGGGTTGAGTTACGGAGGAAAATGAGTGGGACAAATGTATCCATTTTTTTTTATAAACACAGAGACCCATTTAAAGTTTCCACACAGGGACAAAAAGAGAAGGGGGAGGGGACAGGATTCCAGGGGAAGTCCAAGCCCACAGACAGCGGCTGGCCTACACCAGGTAGAATCTGAACCCACAAACCAGGTGAGGCTGGGGCCTCACCCAAATTTACTTGATGTCTTGACACCCTAAAGTCTTGAGGTCTTGAAGTCCTAAAGTTCTAAAGTCCTGAAGTCCCTGTTCATGGCACCAGTTCTCGGGGTTTAGTTTGTAGCAAGCCCTGAGGTTACTGAGGTTGAGGCAGACAATGTCCTTCAGCCGTAAGAACCACCGGGGACAAGCTGGTGAGAAATGTCCCAAATGTTTCCATTTTTATTCCCCTATGTCCCCTATGTAGGAATGGAAGGGGACTGCTCCTAGCTGTCAAACTACAATAATGCCTGGGGATGGGGGACACTTATTTGATGATGCCTTAGAGACTTTGATGTGGGTAAGAGTGTTCTGAGAGTGTTACTTGAGGGGTTCTGATAGTTCTGAGACATTGTCAGCTTCGTAAAATCCAGGTTGAGAAAGTCTTTCCTTAGTCTATTAGCTGACAAAGACTGTTTTAGTACATCCACAGACCTAGGAAATGCTGCAAAGCTTGACCATGAGAGTGGCCCAACCTGCTCTGATTTCCATCCAATGACGAGGTACTCAACATCCTCTGCTGGCCTAGATTAGCTACCTGTGGCTGGGTTTTGAATTCTGCAATCAAACTCAGGAGTTCCCCAAGAAAGCTTGCCTGGGGTGACCTCATACTTGACTGTTGTGTGCAACAGCCAGTGCAGGGTCAGGTTCGGTCCATCACCTGCACCAGCCAATGCACATACCAGTAGATGCAACTGCCTTGTCTATTCCACCCCCAACCCATCATTCATGCAAAATGACAGGTGCTGCAGTCTAGCCTAACTCAGTCACAGGCCAGTGGGTATAGCAGCATACTTGAGGTGATTCCCAGCAACCCCCATCAGGCCTGCCCACAGCCCTGATTTTTCCAAGTGCTAGCAATGTGCTGTGGCCTAGCCTAGACCATCCCACATTCCATCTGGCTCTTGTGCACACTTATGGGTGCTGTAGCTTAGTCCTGCCCCCAGATCTGGCTCCCATTTGGCCTAGAGGCTGGTGCAGTCTAGGTTGGCCTGTCCCACACCCATTCTGCTCTTGTGAATACAAGCAAATGCTGGGGCCTAGCCCAGCCTGGCCCACCCCCAGACCCAGCCCACCTGCATACCTATGGCCTATGGGTGCTATAGCCTTGCCCAGTCTGGCCTACCCACACTCCCAACTCTCATACTCAAAACTAGGAGCTGAAGCCAGGGGATCCCTATGGTTCCCATATCAGGCCCATTTCCATCCTCAAAAGATCAGGGAATGTGATTTTTGAGACCTTGCTCAGCCTTGACTTTAGGTTCCTTGCATGTCCCTCCTCCCATTTGAATATGTGTCAGGTCTCACTGTATTACTTTCATCCACTCCGCTAACAGTTACTGAGCTACTCAAGTGAACCATGCTTTGTGCTGGTGATATAGCAAAGAACAAAACAAGCAAAGGGCCTGCCATCTTGGAGTTATACTCTGGAGGGCAAATGGTCTCAGGCGAATAGGTGCATCATTACAGAGTCATGATATATGCTCCCTGTAAGCACAGGACGCCAGGAAGGAGCCTAACAGGCAGAGCTAATGAAGGGCACTTGTGCAATAGCATTTTTCAGACCATCTGTCCTCAACAGTAGACCCTAGGGGTGTGTGCCAGAGCCCAAATGTGCTTCTCACAGTTGCCTTCCAGGTCTGGGGAAGATTCCTTAGGAGAAAAGCAGCTGTCATTCAGGATTTGCCTCAGAGGGAAACCTGGATTGGCATTGTTGTTTGCTGTACATTGTGAAGAGCTTAGAGAATTCTCAAAAAGTGGAGTCACCTGTGACAAACTCCGGGCACCATTCACCTGGGAACCTACACACAGAGCTTCAGGAGTTGCACACCTAGCCAGTCAGTGATAAATCTCCCATTTTCCTAAGTCAGAGTTCACATTCAGTGGAAGGATAAAGGAGTAACCGCGAGCTTTCTAGAGTGTTAATCACCATCCCTCTCTCATCCTCTGGAAATGGAGAATGACACAGATTTCAACTATTCTCAGAGACCCTTCTAAACCTGCACAATCCCTCATGAACTCCCGAACTTTCTGGCTTTGACTCAATTGTGGGCACTGGCCTGAATGGGAGACCTTAGTTCTCCCATTAAACTGTTCCATGGCAGAGAGAGAAGGAGGGAAGGAAACAAGGAAGAGGAGAGAAGGATGAGGAGATGGAAAAGGAGGCAAACAAGGAAATAAATAACATTTAATGGAATGTTTTGGATTAATGCAAAAACTCAGGATAAATACAACTTCAAAACCGTAAATGAAGAGAGGGTCAATATACTGCTTTCCTTTGGCTTCTGTTTCCACTGTGATTCAGCATAGCACTGATAGCTGTAGATCAAGAGTGGGTGTGCTGATCCTCCTTGTTTTTACTGTGATTTGGGAACCAATGGGCCACAGGTGCATAGTTGGCACTGGTTTGTGGAGCTGATGAGAGAATATCCTATGGACTATTCCAAATTCTACCTTCAGCACATCACCTGGTAGCTTGATGTCAAATATGGTGAGAATATTTATCAGAAAAACAGGCAACAGCTAAAAATCTAGACCTTTATGCTTATTGGAGAGATGGGATAGTAACATCCACCTATCAGAAGTCTTGTCTACTCTCTGTTGTTTAGGAACAAACATACATTTGTGATGGTAGAGTTTTAATTCATGCTGGCTATCCTACAGGGTACAATGGACATTTGAGACCAGATGAATTCTTTATTACGGAGGGCTGTCAGGTACATTATGGAATGTTTAGCAGTAGCTCTAGTTTCTTTTTACCCACTTCATACAGGCTGCTTTCCTCCCTTTCTCTCAAATAGTAACAAGCAAAAGTTTCCAGACTGGGCCTAATGTCAAAAAGGGGAAGGCAGCAGAAGGATGAGCATCAACAGTGGCCAGAAGAGACAACTCCAGATGGAAGAAGGTGAAGTGCCATGCAGTACCATGACTTCCTGCCCTTCCTCAGCATGCTGAGGCAGCAGTTGGAGGCAGCTAATTTTGGAATGGATCTACCAGCGGGGGAGTTTCCGGTCCTTCCCTGGAGGTTTGTCACACCTCTGTCCTGGCCCCTGGGGATTGGCCTCCTCAAAGAAACAAACATTTGGTTAATGTGAATGATAATATCAATTATGTTCAGAAACAGACTACCTAGCTTGAGATTCATGTTTGGCCAGCTCCTTAATTGCTTTCCAAGAAGAGGCTGATCTCTAACTGGGGCTGGGGACAATAGTCTTTTCTTGAATTTGTAATCATTTCATGTATTTCTAGGGTCCTGGGTCCCTGCTTGAAACACAGCATCCAATCAAGTACAGAGTTTCTGTGCACACTCCACATTAATGTGGGGTCAGGCTAGTCTACACACTGTCACTTGCCATCAGGATCCTGTAGGCTAGATTTCTGATTTTCCAAACACCAGGAGTTAGAATGGAATATAAAATGAAAACACCCCTTGTACAGAATGCAAATCATTTGTAAAGAATGTTTTATTTATCATGCTTTAAAACATTTTGCAGACATTTTTTTGCCTATTCCTGCCATGTCACACCCATGCACGTGCATGTGAGCATGCACTCATTTTGGCGGCAGCTGGGACCAGGCAGTGTCTTTATCCTGGATGCTTTGTTCGCATCCCAACACACAGCTGTTAGTTGGCCCTCACTCCCTTTAGCTGTTTGCAGAATTAGAAACTGGACAACTGAGGGAGAAGAGGCAAAACTGTACTAAGGGTGCACAGAACTCAGGGACTCCTTCCTTGGAATCTCAAGAATGCAAAGACTGTTGGGGAGTTTATGACTGGTCATCCAGGCACCAGAAAACAGCCATCCACCTGTTGTCACTATGCATCCCCAAATCCAAGCCTTTTCTTAGGTGATTGAGGAAACTTTCCATTTCAATGAAAGGACAACTCCCAAGTCTCCCTCCATGGCCCAGATCTGCTGCTCATTGCCAGTACACACCCTGCCAGCCTGTGGAAAGATACCCACTTCTAGCCTAGCACTCTCTCCTCTTGAACTCTGTTCCCTGTTTATGTAGGGACTAAAATCTTGGGACACCTTCAAAGCTTTCTCCTCCACTCTCACATCCATTTCCACTGTTATATCTATATCTTCATTGTCCCAAAAATGCTTCTCCCTCTCTCACCTAAATTGCTCACTATTGTGACACTACTCATCCCATTTCATTTCTGTGCTTCACTTAAACTCTGCTTCTGAAGTAACTCCAACTTTGCTCTTAGCTCATGAAGCATCAGGTGGGTCTCCCTGACTTATTATGCTCTTAGGCTGCTCATGGCCTGCCATGCCATGCCACTTAACCTGCACTGCTGTCTTTCTCCTCTCAATTGTTCTCGTGTCTTCCCCTACCTTTTAGCCATTATAGATCACTCACTTAAAGCATGAGAATGGCAAACACTCTGCCCTTGCTCATGCCACTTCACTGTGGAATCTCTCACTTCTTTCTGCAATGATGAACACAGCCCTGAATCAAACACTGCCTGCTCTCCCTGGAAAATATTTTCTTCTTCATTCCCATGATGCTTTGTAATACACTCATATTTCAATAGACTCTAGAGCCATTTTCTTTTCATATATACATTTATGCAAGCATACATGACTATAATCAAGATACAATGTATCTCACATATTCATTTCCAGTTGAAATATATATTCCCCTCATTCTGTGTGTTAGAAACTGAGGCACAATATCTGTTCCTAGTAGGTAGCTGCTCAGGAAACAGTGACTACATCATAGTACCATCTTAGAAAGACAGGCCAGCTGAATAGATGGGACCAGAGTGAGATGAATTTCCAAAGCAGCATTGAAGGGAGAAATATAATGAAACCACAATATAAGAGTATTTCAAAAAGTCCATGGAAAATGGAATTAAAAGTATGAATTTGTTTTGGTCCAAAACAGTTTTTCATAATACACCAAAAATGCATACCATGCAACAAAAACATACATGGATTTTGCAAACAGTTTTTCCAAAATAAATTCATACCTTTAACTTACTTTCCTGTGAACTTTCTGAAGTGCCCTTGTGTAACATGAGTATATAGAGAAGGGAAGGCCAAGGGCAGATCACCTCCTTCCATTGGCATTGAGGAAAGGGGGTGAGGTCCCCTACACTGAATTCAAGTTCCCTCAGGGATTGGCATCATCCACAGAAAGAACAGGGACCAAGCCATACCCTGGGAGTGAACATTACATCTCTGGGCTAAAAGTTGAGAAACCAACCCTCAAATGAGCTCACTGTGTCAGCCCACACCACTGAGTCCTTTCTTCCTAAGAGTCCCTCTAATATGGTAACTCAATAAAGAACCTTCCCTTGGTGCTAATCTCTTGTTTAAACGGTGGCTCTTCTACTTTAAATAATCTTTAAGGAAGAGTCCCAGGGAATTGTTGATGAGCATAATTATAAGGAAAGCAGACTCCCTAAGTCAGAAGATTTTTTTTTTAAGTAGTAGATCACAGCCCTATTGGAGTAATCATAAAAGCTCAGAAGGTGGGGAGAAGGGGACAAATCTTTACATTTTAACTTATTTTATTTTTTTAAAGACAGGAAAACATGGAGGTGAGGAGGGAGAGAATGATGGAGAGGAAGATGGAGAAGAAAAGGGAAAGAGAATCTTCCATCAGCTTGTTCACATCCCCAAACCCTGCATTAGCCAGGGTTGGGTCAAGCTCAAGTGGGCAACCAAGAGCTCAAGCTAGTTCCCCCAAATGGGTGGCAGGGACCTGACTCTGAACCCATCATCTGCTGTCTCCCATGGGAATACATGGTTTGGAATCAGACAAGTCAGCACTTGAACCAGGCACTCCTGTATGGTATGCAGGTGTTCCAAGTGATGTCTTAACTTTTATACCAAACATCCTCCCTTAAAATGATCTCTTTTTAAACTTTTAATTATTTTTTATTTGAATGACAGAGATACAAATAGAGATCTCCGATCTGTACTCTCCCCAAATGTTCAAAAACAGCAGGGCTGAGCTAGGTGAAAGCCAAGAGCTGGGAACTCAGATTGGGTCTCCTATGTGGATGGTAGGAACCCAAGCATGTGAGCCATTGCCTACTGCTTCTGATGGTGTGTGTCAATAGAAGCTACAGCAGAAGCAGAGGGGCCTGGCGTAATCTGAGGGTAAGAGTGACTCCTCTAAAGAAAAGATTAAGACGTGAGCTGGAGGAGCTGGGATGATGGTTCAATTGTCTAACCCTCTGCCTCCAAACGCAGGCATTCCATATGGCAGTTGGTTCATGCCCTAGATGTTCCACTTCCCATCCAGTTCCCTGCTTGTGGATTCCCAGGGAAAGCAGAGGAGGATGGCCTAAATCCTTGGGACCCGAATCTACATGGGAGACTCAGGAGAAGCTCCTGGCCTCGGACTTTGAATCAACTCAGCTCCGGTCACTGCAGTCATTTGGGGAGATCTTTCTATCTCTCCTTCCTTCTGTAGATCTTCCTTTCCAATAAAAATGAATAAATTTTTTTAAAATGACACCTGAAGGAGAAGGAAGAAGAGGAGAAAGTATTAACCATGCAAAGATGTGAAATATCTCCGACTAACCAAGGGAAGGTGCAGAGGCCAAGAGGTGAATGGGAACTCAGCAAACAAAACAACTAGAAGGATACTTGAGACACAAGGGCCCATCTGAGAGGCCCGTAGGGATCATCTTGGGAGTTTAGAAAGGTTATTTCTCTTTTGAAGAGAAAGTTCTTTGAAAACAGTGGCTTGGTTGTGGTCTTCTTTGCCAGCACTAGTATAACCTAGCAACTAAGTAGTTATTACATCAAAGGAATAGAAACCAATGAGGAAACAGCTTATTTGCATCATTCTCCCCAAATACAAAGGATATAGCAAATGAGCCCAAAATGTCAACCTTTTAGAAGTTCCTGGTCTTTGTTGGCAGAAAAGATTGATGGATGGAGATGCTTTCTCAGTCCTGGCCTAATACGTAGAGACAAATAAGCAGAGAAATGTCAGTGATGAGAACATCTATGGGAGTTTAGGACATTGGCTAAACCAGAGCGCATCGTTCAGACATTGGCATCACCACTTATTTCCTGGGTGACTTTCCACACAGGTCGTGCCAGCACGTCTCATGGTCCTCACCCGTAAAGCAAAATTGATCATCCTGCTTTCATTGAAGTGTTATTGGGAAATAGCAGGGAATCTAATGGAAATCTCTACCAAAAGCACCCCTACCTAGAACACCAAATGGCATATGGAAAATGCCCACGAAAGGATGCCTGTTGTGAATATGTTTATATGACTCTCTCTTCCAAGATAAGAGCATGCACACAGAGAGATTTCCCAAATCCAGGTGAGTCGTCACCAACTGTCTGCCATTGAAACCACGTGGGATCACTTCTGATGCAAGAAGCCAGCTGGGTGGGCTGTGAACTCTGGAGTCTGGCCAAGAGAGCATGCCCAGACGTGCACTTGACGCACTCAGGCTCTGAATCCCACAGCAGTATTTATAGATCTGAGCATCAGCCCAGACAACGCACAGCGAATGCATGGGTATTTGCGACACACTCAGAGGACAGGCAGCTGCCGGGGGTGGGGGTGGGGGGAGACATGCTGCTTCTAGCTCCTGGGTCCTAAAAGGCAGAGACCACACACACCTTGAGGTTGCCTTTCTGAATGGCAAAGGCCAATGTCATGACCAGACACAACCTAGTTCTGACTTTTCATGGTTTGTTTGCCTGTTGTTGGACACTGCAGTTGGAGCCCAAGCTTAGAAGAAAATACCTTTGGGATCAAAAAGGATGAAAGAAAGAAAACTGTCTGGCTTCTGCCCCAAGCACTGTGCTCCAGCTGGCCCCAGCTGCATTGGAATGGGGCAGGGAGCTTGGGATATAATTGCCTGGGCAGAGATCTGAGGTATGCAGGCCTACGTGCACGGCTGCACGCAGCACCAGGCTGGGAGGGACTCTGGTGGGTGAGTGTCCATCTGATAACAGCCTGAATCCTCCACATGCCAGCTGCTTTGCAAAGCTGGACATGTCCATACAGTGGCACACAGAGGTCCATGCCACAGAACAAAGGGCTTGCTTCTAACTCAACCCTTGGGAGCATGTTATTCTCACCGAAATAAATCTTGGGCCAGCTGGCACAGAGACTGTATCTAGGAATCCCAGAGACGAGAATGGAGGCTGTCAAATGCTAAAGGGACTCTCTGATGGCAGATTCCTGTCAATGGGCCAACCCAGGCATCTCATTAAGGATTTGGCACTTGAGCTCCTAGCTTCCTAAGAATATTTTTTTCCTGTGCCTCTGCTGCCAGGCTTGCTAGTCCTGGCTGTCCTGATACTTTCTTCTTGAGGGGCCCGTTCTCCCCCAAAGGCATAATGGCATTCATCATGGCAAACACATTCATTTATGCATGCCACTTATCGCCTCAAGTACATTACATATATCTTAACTCATGTACTCATTACAGCAACCCTAGGAGATAGGTATGATTAGTTTCCCAAATAAAAACTGAACAAACTTGTGTAGCACAATGGCTCAGTTGGCTAATCCTCCACCTCCAACAGCAGGCATCCCAAACAGGTGCCAATTTGTACCCCAGCTGCTCCACTTCTCAAGCAGCTCTCTGCCTGTGGCCTGGGAAAACAGAGGAGGATAGCCCAAAGCCTCAGGACGTTGCATCCAGCATGGGACACCTGGGTAAGGCTCCAGGCTGCTGACTTCAGATTACCTTAACTCTAATCATTGTAACCATTTGGGGAGTGAGCTAACAGATAAAAGATCTTCCTTTCTGTCTCTCCTTCTCTGCATAAAATCTGCCTTTCCAATAAAAATAAATAAATAATAAATTTTTATAATATATTTAAGGCACACAGAGAATACATTTTACTCAAAATCTTATAGCTTATAAAGTAGAAGAGCTGGGAACCAAGCCTGGAGTCACAGTGTGTGCTTTTAACCATTATACCACAGTCCCTGTTGATTCATGAACAAGTTCTTACTGGCTAAAAAAAAAAAAAAAAAGTTTTTTTTCAAGCATCCTAATCCTAGAGTTGCTTTTAAAGAATGGACAGCACTCTAATTCAGGGCTGGGATTCTGTAGCTCCCTAATTTGTGTAGAGGACAATCCGGGCATGTTTACAAGTTAGGAGAAGCTAGGCAGGGGAGCTGAGCTGCTGAAAAACACAATGACTAAGAACTCTGGTCTTCTTGGCCAAGTGAGAACTTGGACAAAGCATGCCTCTTGGTACAAGGCAGGCCATGGAATTTCTGCATTGAGAGATGCTTGTAACTGAGACCCGTTTGGGGAACTGGGAGCAGTTAGGAAAAGCAGCTGCTGATTTATGCTTTATTCATAGCTCTGCCTGATCCAGCAGCCTTCTTGCCTAAACACTGTGTCTACTAGGGTAAGTCATTCTCTGAAAGGGAATCCCTTGCACTCACTGAAATTACGCAGAGAGCTCATGTCGCCAACCACTTCTGGGACTAGGTAGTTTTACCACTTCACACACCTACACACACACACACGGGCAGAGTTATTACTTAACTTGTTTTGTAGATGGTGGCTCTAAGAAAACTGATATGCTTGTCCAGGGTAAATCCTGGGCATTCTAGGACTCCACCCTTATTATCACCCAGAGAAGGGAAGGGCTCTATGTCAGTCCAAACCCAGCTTTCCTGGGAGCCTTCCCTTATTCTTCTTCTGATCCACATCCGCCCCTATATCATGAAGCAACCTCACCACCTTTAACCTTTGCCAGCGTCTTATAAGCCATTCAATTCACATAATAAATTTTGGAAGAATTACAGTGGGATACATATTATTTCAGGCTACTCAGGGATATTTCAGGACTGGCACCCAGGAGCTGCTAAGAACCTAAACCCACAGTCTGGTCTCTCCGAGGGCAGGGAGGTGAGGAAAGTTTTACAAAGTGCTGGTTTGGTTTCACAAGTTTCTGAAATGCTAGTTGGAAGTGGCTTTCACGTAACTATCTTTCATCAACTCTAAGTACTTGACACTAGATTCAGACAATGCATGGTATCCTCCAAGGCAAGTGCCTGATGCGACTACCACTGACTGGGTTAGCACAAGAGCAAGGTAGCTGAATGGTCAATCCTGCTTCTGCTTTACAATAAGTCCTCATGCTACAGCATGTCCACCTGCATGGGGTCAGTCACCATTTCATCTAAACCTTGGGCCAGCACCATGATACAGTAGATTAAGCCTCCATTTATGGTGTTGGCATCCCATATGTATGCCAGTTTGATCCTTGGCTGATCCTCTTCCAGTCCAGCTTCCTGCTAATGTAGCTGGGAAAACTACAGAAGATGTCCCAAGTTTGGGGGCCCTTGTACCCACATGGGAGACCCAGAAGAAGCTCCAGGACCCTGACTTCAGACCACCCCAAATCTGATGGCTATGGTCATTTGGGGAGTGAACCAGAGGATGGAAGATCTCTTTTTCTTTGCTTTCCCTTCTCTCTCTGTAAACCTGCTTTTCACATTAAAAATAATAATAATAAGGAATCTTTAAAAAAATTGACAATAAAAACAAAACAAAATAAAAAATCCCCTCCTCAATTCCAAACACTGTAGATTGAACAATGTCACACTTGGTAGGCATTTAGCATGGTTATTAAGACTGCCAGCCCCCATATTGGAGTAGCTGGGTTTCCTAACTGGTTTTGGTTCTTGACTCCAGCTGCCTGCTGATGTTGACTTTGAGGGACAGTGGTGATGGTTCAAATAGCTAGGCTCCTAGCACCCACTTGGGAAACTGGGATTAAGAGTTCCTGGCACCCAGGTTCAGCCCTGACCTAGTGCAGACAACTGTGGACATGAGAACTATACCAGTAGATGGGTCTGTGCTCTCTTTCTGCTTCCAAAAAACAAAAATAATTTTAAAAACAGAAAGAGGAAAAGAAAAGAAAAATAGAAGATGGCATTTCAGTATAGCAGTTAAGCTGCTATTTGGGATACCAACAACCCATATTGTATAACGTGGGTTTGAGTCCCAGCTCTGTTCTCCATTCCAGGTGCCTGCTGCGCTGATATGAAGCTCGGAACCAGGAACCTCTTCTAGGTCTGCCACGCGGGTGCAGGGTCTCAAAGCCTTGGGCCGTCCTTGACTGCTTTCCCAGGCCGCAAGCAGGGAGCTGGATGGGAAGTAGAGTTACCGGGATTAGAACCGGCGCCCATATGGGATCCCGGCACGTTCAAGGCGAGGACTTTAGCCACTAGGCCACGCCACTGGGCCCCCGGGTGCCTGCTAATGTGCACCCTGGGAGACAAGCAGCTCAAGGACTTGAGTTTCACCGATGTGGGAGACTGGGATTGAGTTTTTGGCTCCTAGCTTCAGGCTGGCTCATCCTGGCAGTGCAGGCATTTGGGAAGTGACCGAACAGATGGGAGATCTCCCATTTTCTTTCTATTTCTATGCCTATTTTCTAAATACATACAGCAATCAATTTTACTAAAAAAACAAAAATGAATGTCAGGGCCCAACACGATGGCTCAGTGGCTAAATTCTTGCCTTACAACCACCAGGATCACATATGGATGCCAGTTTATGTCCTGGCTGTTACATTTCCCATCCATCTCCCTTCTTGTGGCCTTGGAAAACAGTGGAGTATGGCCCACAGCCTTGGGACACTGCACCCATATGGGAGATCTAGAGGAGGCTCCTAGCTCCTAGCTTCGGATCAGCTCAGCTCCAGCCATTGCAACCACATGGGGAGTGAACCAGTAAACCACTTGGGGTGAAAGATCTTTCTCTGTCTCTCCTTCTCTCTATAAATCTACCTTTCCAATAAGAAATAATAAATGAATAAATCTTTATTTATAAAAAGAATGTCATGTTAGCAAGCACACTCAGATATGTATATGTCATCACTTCAGTCAAAGCCAAGATATATTTCAGGAGAATTTATAATATGGAAATCACTCTTTAATTTCATCAAACAGTAAAAAAGCTGGGTGCTTCTCTTCTTTCCAAAAACGAAGACACAAAAGCTTTTCTCAGATGAAGTAATCCAACCCACCCAACTGGATTCCTCCCAGTGAAGCTGCTCCCAATGGCTGCTTTCAAGAACATCTGGGCACACCAAGCCTTATAAGGAAAGCCAATGGGATGAAGGTGTATTCAAGTCCTCTTTCCATGTTCCAGAGCTGCGTCAGCAGACTGCTCAAAGGGAAAGCGGCAGTCCATTGTTCATGTCACTTGGGAACCTGTACTGATCAATCCATCCCAAAAACTATAGCCCGTGGACCCAGTTGTGAGAGTAACTGCTGCCATCTTCTCCCTCACCTGTTGGGGGCTGTCCATTCTAAAATAATGAGGGCAGGCCCGGCGCAGTAGCCTAGTGACTAAAGTCCTCACCTTGAACATGCTGGGATCCCATATGGGCCCCGCTTGCCATCCACCTCCCTGCTTGTGACCTGGGAAAGCAGTCGAGGACGGCCCAAAGCCTTTGAACCCTGCACCCGTGTGGGAGACCTGGAAGAAAGTCCAGGTTCCTGGCTTTGGATTGGCTCAGCTCTGGCCATTACAGCCACTTGGGGAGTGAATCAATGGATTAAAGATCTATGTCTCTCCTCCTCTCTGAATATCTGACTTTCCAATAAAAATAAACAAAATCTTTAAAATAATGAGACCCTCTTATGCCCAGTCCTCTTCTGATCTCTCTTCACTGAAGTTTACCCATTCTGCGTGATCTTCCTTGCTAAAGGCACAGTCCCCATGAATCAATGCTTCCCTGGGAATATGCAAAGAATACACGCAGACTCACAGTTCCAGCTCTAAATCAGACCATGGTGCCTTTTGACCTAACCTACTGGACATCACATCATTGTAACACAATACCCATTACAGAACCTGGGTTGCTTACTCCCAGGGTTATTGGTTGACTGGACACTCAAACTTGCTGCTTCTCAGCTGCAGGAAAGAGGATCCTACAGATCACCATTGGCCTAGAGGGAAAAAAAAATCAAAACCCAAGGAGCAGCATCCAGTGAATATGTTTCAACTCTGCACTGTTGTAAAGCCGAAAGCCTTCAGTTCAGTAACTAACTCAGAGATCATGTGCGGTGATACCGGAGCATTTGGTTCCACTCAGAACTTTATTTCTCAGGTGCTTCTTCCACCTGCTCTTCAGGCTCATTGTGAAGCACATCTGCCTGTGTCAGGAGTGCTAAGTGACAACCACAGGTTTCTCCTGCTGTTCCTGCCATTTCAGGCCCAATTCTAATCATAGCATCTTCCTCTACTTACTGTCCCAACTGTTTACTAACTAGTGACTTACTTCTCCAGGGATGCACATGCTCTTTAGGGAAAATGGAGCCAGAGACAACGAGGAAGTCCCTTGTCCTCATCTCTCCTAACACTGTAGTCATCTTCCCACAGTTTCCCCATCCTGTCTATTAGAAAGAAGATGCCCAGAACTGCCCTTCAGAGATTACAGAACTGGCATAATGCTTCTTTAAGAAAAAAAACTGTGCTTGAGGGCCAGTTTATCATCTAAAAAAACAATTTCCAATCATCTAGGGCTATTACTTTTTTCTACAATAAAGAAAATGAATTATTAGCAAAAAGTTAGAAGGGAGTAGGCATTTTACTAAGCAGCTAATATGTCAGTTAAGATACCTGCATTCCATATTAAAATGCCTGTGTTCAATTTCCAGATCCAGCTCCTTATTCTAGTATCCTGGTAATGCATGCCCTGGGAGGCAGCTGGTGACAGCTCAAGTTCTGGACCACCTGTCACCCTTGTGTGACCTAAACTATGTTCCTGGCTCCCAACTTTGGGATGTTTTTAGGACATGAGGGTAGAATTCCCATGGGCAAGACTAGTGCCCATGTATGAAGAGACAACTGAAATAATATCTCTCTGTTTTCCACCTAGTAAGGAAAATATTAAAAAAAATGACTGTCGTTAAACCAGTAAGAGGGCTGACCCTCTCTGGACACCAGATATCCTGGTGCCTCATGTTGTACTTCCAAACCCCTATAGCTAAGAAAAATAAATTCCCATTTTGCTAAAGAAAAAAAAAGTTTGATTTACTTACTTGAAAGGTAATTATAGAGATGAGAGAGAGAGACCTTTCATCTTCTGGCTAAATCCCCAAATGACTGCATAGGCCTGAGTTGGGCCAATTCAGAGTCAGGAGCCAGGAACACCATCCAGATCTCCTATGTGGCTGATAGGTCCCAAACACTTGGGTCAACTTTCACTGCTTCCAGGCACATTAGCAGGAAGCCAGATCAGAACTGGAACAGTCAGGTCTCCAATCAGCATCAATAAGGGATGCTGGCATTGCAAGTGGCAGTTTAATCCATTGTGCCACAATACTGACTCAGAGAAATAACTTTTTGTTGCTCAAGTCATCTAGTCATCTCAACTTGATCAAGACAGACTTTGTTACCAGCAGCCACTGTTAGAATAGCTATTGAAAATGTGAACTTGACCTCTAATACACTTGATGTATTCATTTGACAACCTTTGACACATGCATACACCTATGAAATCACAACAATGAGCATATCCATTACTACCAGAAGGTTTCCAATGCTCTGATCAATCCAGCCTCTCACCTCAACATATATTCCCACCAGGCAACCACTGAGCCATTACTATAGACTAGATGAGAGCTTCTAGAATGTCACAGAAGTGGAAGCCTACTGAGTGTCTCCAGTGTGGTGGGAGGGGCTTTGGCTCCTTTCACTCAAACACCTATTTGGAGATTCATCCATGTGTAGTATGAGTCAATAATTCATTCTTTTTTTGATTGCTGAGTAGTCTTCAATCTAAAAGCAATTTTACCTCTCAACCAAGATTTCCCTGGGACTGAGATTCTGAGACATTAAGAACAGATGATAAAGATTTGGGTTTTCCCTTGAAGTGGAGCTTGTTGCCTCCATTTTGAGAAATCAACTTTTCCCATACAAACTTGAAGAAATTACAAAGCAAAAAACAGCCATTTACTATATCTAAATGAGAAAAGGGTTTTTACAATGGCCAGGGGTTCTGAGCTGTAAAAAGTAAGGGGAAAGAGAGTCCCACCCAAAATCATTTTTTGCCCATCCTGACTTTCAATTTCTTATTCAGTCTCCTAGTGATGGGAAATATACTGAAGAAAAGTCTCGCCTCTCAGGTGCAATTCTGCTTTCAGAATCACTGAAAATGAAGACTATTCTGCAGCCACAACTAGAGGTGTTCATTGCTCACATTCACCTTGTTGCTTTGCGTGCCTTCACTGTACTGCGGAGCATCCTGCTGGGATTACAGAAATGATACACTTAAAGGACAACTTGGCTCCTATCTTTTCTCCATTTAAAGAAAAGGATATTTGAATGCTTAGGCTTCAGGGTGCTTCTCCTCAAGTGAGATTCCAGCAGGTGATATGCCAGTTGTCATGCCTGCCCCACATGGCTCTTTCTCAGAGTTCTGCCCTGCAGACAAAATTCCAAATCAACAGTCTGAATTTGCCAGCAGCCTAGAGAGAAGCCTGGAACGGTGGAAGGACTTTCAGGAAACCAGTGGCCAAGGAAGGGTGTGATTGCAGGAGGAGCTGTTTGGCAGCCTAAGGGCTATACCTTGAGGTGCAAAGAGTGAAGAAGTGGTGAAGGAAGGGAAGACTGAGTCCAGCTGGAGAGCAATGCAAGGCAGGTATGGTTAGACAGACAGCTGTGGAAGAGCCAAGACCTGATTAGGTAGCCAAGAGAAAGTAATTTCCTTTGGCCTTAGAATCCTTTAAGTCACTTGTCTGTCAACTTGACAATGTTTAAGATCACTTTTAAATGAAAGGCATTGAAATTGCTTTATTTGTTTCAACTGGTAGCCATCAAAGATCTTGCTAAGTCCAAAGCCCTGTGGGTCCATTACCAAAGATGCTCTCTATGGTTTAGCTCATGACAACCAAAAGAACTGAGAACTTGTTAATGCATAGTGATGCATATATGCTAGAAAAGAATAGCACTAAAACAGTCTTTGATGATAGCAAGGGCTAAAAGAACAAACATTTCTCTTTTATAGCATGCCAATCTATTCTAAGCAAGGACATGGGGTAAAAGATTTTTCAGGGGGCACAGACTGGAAATGGATCCACAGCTGAGATATCAAGGCACCAAGCAAAGACCTGCTGCCCTCTTGGATTCTGCTGTTGAAACGGGTGTTTCCCCTTCCTCCCAGTCTGCCTCTGCTTATGACTGTTGGCAGAGCTCCAGTTAAGTGGTTGTCTTTCAATGAGGAATGAGAAAGCTCACGCACAGATGGGTGGAGCAGGAAGTTCGAGAGAGAGAGAGAGAGAGAAAAAAAGAGTTTCCTGTGATGAGTCACTGTTTTTCTGGGAAGCCACTGTCAAGTCACCCAGCACCTGTCCAAGGCTTGTACTTTGTGCTGCAAGAAAGATGTGGCCGAGGAAGTTGCGAGTCATGTGTGACAACCCACAGGCCACATGCAGGGCAGAGGTCTGAGAAAGAGCCAGGTGGGGCAGGCATGCGTGACAATCGGCACATCACCTGCTGGAATCTCACCTGAGGAAAAGCATCCTGAAGCCTAAGGGTTCAAATATCCTTTTCTTTAATTGGAGAAAACTTTTACTCCATAGTTTGTCAAAACAGCCACAATTTTTGGTTTTTAATTTTTTTATTGTAAAAAACTGATTGAGTCTAGGGCAGAGAACAAATTTGCCCATGATTCTGGGTATACAAAGCAAAATGGGAAGTTTAGATCACCTTTGAGATGAACTGTTTTCATTGCTCTTTTCTTTCTTTGCCCACCAAATGGACTGCACACAATGCACTAGAAAGAGTAAACCAAGATATAGGAAGCCATAGGCACCACCCCACAGGGATGCATCCCAGGGCAGAAGTGCAGGCAAATCCCCAAGATGATGCCCCTCCCAAACAAAACAAAACAGACAGAAAAAAATAAACAAACAAACAAACATGGAGCAACCTCAGTAAACCACCATTCTCAATAAGGACAAGAAGACAAGGTCCCCTAGAAGGGTTTCTAAGAGGAAGCAGTGTTTGCGCACGGTTCAGGATGTGACTCAGAATTCTGTCAGGGAGCCAATTAAAACAAAAATAAGCCAATTGTTAACTGCAGGGGTTCTGTGGTTTGAATATGATTTGTCCCCACCAAAGCTCATGTTGGGGCTTAGTCTCCAGTGTGACAGTGCTAACAGGTGGCAGGGCCTTTAGGAGGTGTTTAGGTCTTTAAGGAGGATTAATGGTTTTCTCGGGAGACTGGGTTAGTTCTCCTGAGCACTGCCAAAATCAAGCTCTTTTCTTTCTCAGCTTCAGTCTCAGTATAGCAGAAAACTAACAAAGACAGGAGTAAAGTGTTAAATAAGAAAGGGAGAAGAGTCTTCATACCCTACATGCCTCAACAAGATTCACAGAATCCATGCACCAAGTGAAATATCTATTTGATCCTCATCAGGGATAAAGTTTTATTGGAGAAAAGGAGGAAGGGAAGAGTGAAACGAAATGTGGGGCATAAATGTAAGGAAACTAAACCCTCTCTTACATGGCAGAAAGTCAATGCATAATATGCAAATCATCGATATCAAAAACAGCAGCAGAAGCATGTCCAGAAAGTTAAAAGGTTTCAAATAAGTTGCCTTCATTGTGTGGGCGGCAAGATGGGTAATGGCAGATGATTATCAAAATGGGTTTGTTTTGAATTTTCTCAAGTATGAGTAGATACTTTTTAAAAGTTAGAAAGGGTATAAGGGATCATTTTTCTTTGTATTAATGCATGAAAAGCATGTTACCAGAATTATGAGTAATATGAAACCACATTTATAGCTATAACTATTACGTACATCAAAAAAATTCTGGGCTTAGTGTGATGGCTCAACTGGCTGATCCTCAGAGCTGGCATCCCCAGTAAGCTGGGCATCAGATCCTGTCCTGGCTACTCTAGTTTTGATCCAGCTCCACACTTGTGGCCTGGAAAAGCAGCAGAGGATGGCCCAAAGCCTCAGGATTCTGCATTCATGTAGAAGACCCAGAAGAGACTCTTGGCTCCTGGCATTGGATCAGTTCAGCTCCCACCCTTGCAACCATTTAGGGAGTGAAAGAGCAGATGGGAGATCTTTGTCTTTCCTTCCCTCTGTAAATCTGCCTTTCCAATAAATAAATAAATAAATAAATTTTTGAAAAAAAATATGAGACCCTAGTGTGCTAGTATGGCACAGTCAGTTAAGCTACTACTTGTAACATCAGAATTCCAGTTCAAGTCCCAGCTATTCTGCTTCTAATCCAGTTGTGTGATAATGTGTCTGAAAAAAGAGCAGAAGATGGCCCACATTCTGCAGCTTCTTGCACCCAAGTGGAGACACAGATGGAGCCTCGGCCTCTGGTTTCAGCCTGGATCAACCCTGGCTGTTGTGGGAATTTGGGAAGTGAGCCTGTATATGAGATCTCTCTCTCTCTCTCGTGCTCACTCTCTTTCAAATACATAAGTAAATAAAATTTTTTTTACAAATTCTAAAATGACATAAATGAAAGTGGTAATGACTGTCTCCAAACAGTAAAACTGATTTTTCCCTTCTTTTTAATTTTATGTGTCTCTTATCCTATATAAAATGCATTATGTCTAACAGGGAACACAAATTATTTCATATAAAAATTTAATTAAGTTTTTAAAACTAAAAGTAAGAAGATGAAAATGAACAACATGGATGTGAGTCCAGAAATCAGGCCCTGCCACTTGTTAGTATTATTTACACACATTTGTCTTGGAACTTCAGGTTCTTAGCAATAAAATGGGGACACTGCTGTCTGTTCTCTCTGCTTTGAGAGGACACTGCCAGACCATGACACCCCTGCCCAGATGTGGAACCCTATTACTCCTCACACTACCTGGGGTAAGAGACATGAGCAGAACACACAGTCTGTGGGAGTTTTTGTACTTGGCACATGCTGCCTTCTTTCCTAGAAATACTTG
Source organism: Ochotona curzoniae (assembly GCF_017591425.1). Taxonomy (NCBI): domain Eukaryota; kingdom Metazoa; phylum Chordata; class Mammalia; order Lagomorpha; family Ochotonidae; genus Ochotona; species Ochotona curzoniae. Next base: position 31,504,026 of record NW_024467122.1, on the reverse strand, counting down.
TGGTCAAGCTCCCTGAGCCCATGTTAGGGAAAGCCCTCTTCAGAAGTAACTCTCAAACATAGAGCCAGCAGGCTAGAGGCTGAAATTTAAAGTCAAGTTCCTTGTGGCTTTCTTGCTTCTTTATGCTGAGATAGCCTTGCTGTATCAGAGCTTTCACTATACCTGCTTTATGCAGCAGCATCCCATCATCCACTAACTTGGCCTCCTTCCTCCATGGGCTCACCACCCTCAGTTACAATCACCCAACAGCATCACTGCTCTTGTTCCTAGTCCTAGTCCCACTTGACCTATACCTGCTGGGTGCTATCACACAAGGTATTTATACAAGGATATCCAGAGAGCCTTATAGGGTATTCCTCATAAGGCATCCACAAGAGTAGGAGACCTTAGTCCTAAAAATAATCTTTGCAGAATCAAGTTACTTTGAAAGGCTCGAAATTCAAGTCTGGAATCCACGAGACAATTGAAATTTTGCAGGGGAGAGTTGACTATGTTTAAGAATTTATCAGTTTCCATCCAAGCTTCGGAAGTCAGGCAGTAGCTTTCTAGTTGCTCTTGCATTGACTTGATTGTCATCATCAAAGGCATTTACCTTGCTTTTGAAGCCCAAATATACTCCTCAAAGAACCCTGAACTAGGACCTGGAGAATCCAGGCAACCAGTGGCATGGGAACTTGGAATAGCCATGCAATCTGGGTGAATCATTTCACTTTGGAGTCTTACCTTCCTTAACCTCACTTGCTGTGAGTCCACTCCTGCCTGGGTGCTCACAACTTCCATTAGCTTGGTTTCCTCTCATGATTTGCAGAGTTTCCCTTATTCCATTGTCTATTCTCACTTTCTGCTTCCCCTCTGTAACTCTCATTCCTTTCATCCAGTGTCTAGGACCCAGGATCTACGTGTCCCTGAGCAAAAGGACAATAGAGCTGCCGCTCTCTCCTCCACTCCTAAACCCATGGTCTTCTTCCCTCTGCCTTTTGCAGCTGTCCTCCCTGAGCAAACTGCAAGCACGAGCTAGCAGCAGGCATGGAGGGACACAACACCTAGGAGCTGCCTGCTGGGTCCTGGATGGTAGGACAGAACTATTTCCAGTAATCTCAAGGACACCACCTTGCTCAGAAGAGATCATTTAGTTCTACTTTGATTTTTAAAACTTTATCTTCAATATATGTAAGTTACAAATTTTATTAAATCGTCCTTAGGTCTTACCATTTAATCATTTAAAAAAAATTTTTTTAATTTACTTATGGGACTGATAGTGTGATATCATAAGTTAAGTCACCACCTACTAGACTGGCATCCCAGTGCTTGGGCCTCCGCACCCAAGTGGGACACCCAGAAGAAGCTCCTGGCTTTTCGAGTCAGGTTGTCCCAGTCCAGACTGTTGAAACCATCTGAGGAGTGAACCAGCAAATGGGAGATCTCTTGCTCTGCTTGTCCCTCTCTTAGTCCTTAACTCTGCCTTTCAAATAAATGAATCTTAAAAAGATTTACATGTTTATGTGAGAAGCCGATGGCAGAGCCATGCTTTCACTCTAAAGCCTGAGCTCTCACTCCACGGCCTCACCAGGGAGCCTTCTGCTGTGACAGGTCCCAGATCCTGAACTCTGCCCCGACACAATGGAGGAAACACTAGTTTACTTAAACAACTCTTCATTAAATTATCTAGTCATTCCAAAGGTCCTCACTGAAGCTAATGAGCTTATTAATTGAATCATATGATTGAGTATCCACATACTAGGTACCAGAGACACAGCAGTGAACAATCAAAGCTCTGCCCTTACGTAGATTACACTCTTTTAGAAGTGCTCTTCAAAGTATAAAACATCATCAGAAAGCTGACTGGCCTACTGACCAATTGTTTTCTGCTCCTGAGTCCATCTGGTTCATCTTCATTTATTTGTTAGCCAATGTCTTGGTTAACTTACAGGGAGGAGCAAAAATGACTGCAACCCAGACCTGCTCTGGGAGGTTGTCCATTCACAGGGCCCTGGGATCTGAAGGCAGCAGGACTTGCTGAACATGTTTTAGGACCTGCCCGTGCTCTTTTCATTTGGACACCTAAATATCTAAGCTCCTTACAGGAAAAGAACATTCATGTGGTTTCTTTTTTTATCTTTGAACACAGTGGTTCCACCACATACATTCTTTATTCAGTATCAAGTTCTAGAAAGATTCCTCAAAACACTATTTGGCTAGAAATTTCATCCACTACTCTTCTGCCCTTATTGCCACACTTACTCCATCAGTGTAAGAATCAAGACTACAGGAGCTACTTTTATAATTGCAGATGTTTTAATTGCTCTCTGCATGACTAGTTTTTTAAAAACATTTGTTTATTTTAAAGTCAGAATTACAGAGAGAGAGAGAGAAAGAAAAGGCAGGGAGGGAGGGAGACAGAAATAAAAACATTTTCTATATGCAAGTTCACTCCCCAAAAGGCTGCAATGACTACAGCTGGGTTGGTCCAAGGCCAGAAGCTTCTTTTGGATTTCCCACATGAGTTAAAGATGGCTTGAGCCATTGTCCACTGCTTCTCTGGGCACATCGTCATGGAACTAAATCAGAAATAGAGCAGCAACCCAGACACAAATCAGCACCCATATAAGATGCTGGCTTCATAGGCATCAGATTTACCCACACTGGTCCCTCCCTAGCTAGTCACTTGGGTTGAAAACCCTAATAATCCATGGAATACTCACTTCAACTACAAAGATTATCTACTCTCTCAATCTCTTTCTCATAGACAGGCAAAACCCTTCAATGATATCCTGACATTTTTAGGGGAAACAGTCAAATCCTCTGCAAGATCTTCAACATACAAGTCCCTGATGCCCTGGCTGTGCCTGCCTCTCTAGCCTGGCCCCATGATGCCACATGACTCATTGTGCTTTCTGCTCTCCAACCAGAAGACCTGTGCTTTTTCAAAAACAAAACTCACTCCATTCTGCTACACGGGTTCCCCAGTGCACAGTCCCTTCTTCCTAAAGTGTTCTTGCTCCATTCTTCACACTCAACTCAATCACTCCTTCTTTAGGCCCTGTGTCCCAGACTCCACCAGCACCATACCTCCTCAAACCACCAAAGCAACTTCCTCAGGTGTCTGTCTGTTCACTTATCCCAGTTATACTGTGTACTGAAAGTCATTCATTTTTTTCTTCAATAAACTCTCTGCTTCATGAGAATAAGGAAGGTTTGTAGTTTGTCTCATCCCCTCTTCCCTTGCCCCTCCCCCATCCAGTATATCCAGAGCTAAGCACAGAAATTGAAACTAAAAAAGGAAGTATTCATTCATTCAAAAAACATGAGAACCTACTACGTGTGTTGTTTTGTTTTTGTTTCTGTTTTAAGATTTATTTATTTAAAAGGCAGAGTGACGGAGAAAGAGGAAGAGAGAGAGAGATCTTCTACTTGCTCACTGACTAAGTGGCCACAGTCAGAACCTTGGAATTTCATCCAGGTCTCCCATGTAGATGACAGAAACCCAGGCACTTGGGCCATCTTCCACTGTTACCCAGGCACATTAACAGGGAATTGCATCAGAAGTGGAGCAGCCATGACTCAAAACTGTGCTTAGATATGGGATATAGGCATTTTAGGTGTCAGTTTAACTCACTGTGCTACAGTGGTGGCACCCTGGCCCTCTTTTTATCCTAGCAGAATACAGTAGCAAACAATTCGAAGTCTCTGCCATCACTGAGATTATACTCTAGTGCTGGAAATGAAATAATAAATAGGCAAGCTGATTTTAGGGAATCATCGATGTTATGGAAAACTGGGATGCAGTCATTGGCAGCGGGGTATGATGGCAAGGGAAAGTCACCTTGTTGGGATGGCAGGTGAACAGAGGCCTGAGCGAGGGTTCTGAAGGGCTGCATCGACAGCGATAGGGGCTGCCCCAGGCACAACGGGAGTAGAGTGATCACCCAGCACATAATATTGCCAGGGTCTAGTTGCCTGCCTTCAGCCACTCACTCAGAAAAGTTTTCTCACATCATCTAAATCACCTTTCCCTTTTTTTAAAAATAGAAATTGATAATGCTTTGTAATGATGAGGCGTTTTCCCAGGAATCCACACCCATTCAGTTTAAGTACAGTCCTGGCTTTGGGATTCACAGTTATTCAGGCCCTTTCCTGTAACCCTCCCACTCTTAGAGGCCAGATTTGGCTTTCCATCTGGATGGAATCCACCCACGGGAAAAGCTCATTTCCTCCCTCCCTCAGGTTCACACTCCCAGCCTCAAAGCATCCTCTTCGTTCTACAACATCCCCTGGCAGACTTCCCTTTTCCTTCTCCCAGCTGCCAGTGCTTCCATCAAACTTCATGTAAATCATAAACTAACTGGAGTCAGCTACTGAGGGGTGGATCCCTGCCCGAAGGCACACACTCAAGCAGATCCCACTGAAGTCATCGGTGTTTGCTCTTTGGCATATGTCCTTACACAGGCCTGCATTGAATAGGTTTGGAAACAGTTCACTGGCTAACCTGATTTCTTGTTTCATCTCTAGTCAAAATCCTAAGCCATTGTGTAAAGTTTCTTTTTCATATTCCTTTTCCCTGCTTTCTCCTCTCCATCCTCTCCCTTGCCTTCTCTTGCCTCTTCACTTTTCCAACTGATCTGAGTATCCTAAGGCTCCAAAAGCAACCTAAAAGGAAGACTCACACTCACACATACACACACACACACACACAAGCAAACAAAAAAATCACATCCAAGTCAACAGTCCCAACTCTTTTCATAAGCCGACACTCCTAGGGATGCTTACTTCAGGCATCACAGCCATGTTTCAAGCTAGCATACACTTAAAACATGTCCCGGTCCTCTCATGTACTAGTTGACTCAATTAATTGACGTTTCTGCACCACTTATCCGTCCTTTGTGAAAACAAGAGAATTCTCAAAGAGTAGTAGCAGGATTAAATTAGGCAAAGCCTGCAATATGCCAGCTTAGTGCTCAGATCCTATCACATCTTAGGCAACTTTCTCAAACACACACAACATTCACTGTCCCTTGTGCATCTCTGTATCTGCTTCTTTACGTGGAATTTAGTACATTCAACTCAATTCCATAAGTGTTTTGTAGAATATCAAGTACTAAATCCTAGGAATGCAAAAGTGTCAGATCCTGCTTGTCTCTTCTCCCACAAAATTTGTATCCTGGAAGGTAAGACAAATGATCAAATACAGGGGGGCTCCAAAACCTTTGGACATAAGAGGAATTTTAAAATAAGCTTATTGGGTGCAAATAATTCTTGAAAACCTACACAGTTTTTCATACTTTTTTATCCTTACATATGATTTTTTGTGGGCTAACATTGTAGCATATTGGGAAAAGCTAATGCCTGCAACACTGGCATGACAGTTGGGCACTGGTTTGCATCCTGGCTGCTCCACTTTCAGTCCAGCTTCCTGCTAATGGCCTGGGAAAAGCAGTAGAAGATGGCCTTAGTGTCTGGACCCCTGCTACTCACAAGGAAGCCACTCGTTCACCAGCCCTGGATGCTGCAGCCACTTGGGCAGTGAACCCGTGGACAGAAGAACTCTCTATATAACTCCACCTTTAATAAGTCTTTAAAAAAAAAGAAATAAACTGAACCCTTAAATTACTCACATAATATAGCTCATGTTCCATACATTCTTAGGCATACATATATAATAATCTACAACAATAAAGATTTAATAAAAAATAAATATGCAAAATTAGGAGTGTCTAGATTCTATTACATAGAAGGGACCAAATACCCATTGAGAAAGGTTACAAACCCCATGTCCTTTACGTGACACTTTCAGGGGAAATGCATGTTTATTTCTGGTAAATAAATTCTAAAGGGCTAGAATTCAGCAGCAGCCTGAATTGTAGTCATATTTTTCAGCCATCCTGGGATTTGCTTTAGAAGTATAAATAAGAGCATCAGCTTCAGGAAATCAGCCTCTAGTTCTGGCGAAGTCAGTCATGAGAGTAAAAGTATCTCTTCTTCCCACCCCCAACTCCTGATCACCATCCCTGCAGCCCTTTAGCTTATCCAAAGATGCAAGGCTAAAAAGAATCACTAAACACGGCTAATTCACTCCCTCCCTCATCAAATGTTTCAGTCTGGTCCACAGGGTCAAACAGCCTCTGTTTATCTAATTCTGGAAACTAGCCACCACCCATTTCACCTCCACCTTAGAACATCATCAACAGTGAGTAATTTGAACAAACAACTACTTCAAAAATGTAATACATCAAAACAACATGCTGCCCGATAAACTTTCCAGCATGACTTTCCTCGGAAAATATCACGGAAAATGTACTTTACAATATTCTTAATGCTATCAGTGGGTCATACATAGTGATTTAAATTTTTTTCTAGTTAGGTAAGTAAAAACCATATTTGTATTTCAAAGCTTAGTCTAGTTAATTTTGTTAGGCTTTAGGATTTCAGGATTTACAGAAGTTGAGGCAGTGGCTAGTTAAAGCAGAGATGACTATTTTAGGAAGGACAGAATTTGGGGTGCAGGGCGGGGAGCAGTGTGAGTGGCAGGGGAAAACAGAACAGGTGGCAGAGAGCCTGCCAGGACAGAGGGCAGGGTTTTTGAAGCCCAGTTTCCTCCCATCTGAGCAACAGGCCAAGTCCCTTCTCCATTACTTATCAGAGAAGGTGCAGAGCGCCACAGGGAACCTAATAACAGGGTGGGTGACACCCAGAAAGGCTCCTGGGTGTAGCTTACAGTGAATTGTCTTAGCAGTTTGGAATGTCCCGGGTACAGGGGTTTTCCTGAGCAACAAGCATTCCCCTAGCCTCCAGATCATCTATCTGCACCCAGTTTCCTTAGGCCTAGGGTTCAGGCACAGTGACCTAAAGGGTCCAGTAAGTTCTAACTTATTTAAAAGGTAACAAATCATCTCACATTTTAACCCATTAAATAACAAAGGTTATAAAGATGGTCATAGGCAATATCAGCAGAGAAAGAATAACATCCTTTTTTCCTGAGCTTTGTTTGTTTATTTGTTGAAAAGCAGAGTGTCAGCAAGGAGGAGGGAGAGTGGGATTTTCCATCCACTGGTTCAGTCCCTAGATGACTGCAACAACTATGGATGGATCAGGGTGAATCTGGGAGCTTGGAACTTCAAGCCCATCTCTCCATATGGGTGACAGGAACCCACGTTCGCAGGGAATTGTCTACTGTCTTCCCAGGTGAGCTAGACTGGAAATGGCGTGTTCATCCAGGACTCAAACTGGTGCTCCAAGATGGGATGGTGGTATGTACAAGCAGTGCCTTAACCCACAATGCTGGGCCCAAGACACTTTCAAACTGGAAGTAGAACCACGAGTTGTTATTTTACATATTTCATTTTGGGAATGCTCATTTATCAAAGAGTAAGATCAAGATCCCTGGAGCTACTTAAAAATAAATCAATCAATCACTACCAAGTCTGCTCATTTATCAGACAAGGCAACACAACCCGGTGGAATAATACGTACGTAATTTCAAGAGGGAAGAAAATACAGACTTCCTCTTTCAGTCTAGAAGGGTGAGAGCTGTGCGGTGGTTATGCTCAGGAAAACCAGCACTCTGGCAGGCATTGTTTTAAACGAGCCTTGTCATCACTCAGGAAAATAGTCCTTAGGACCTGAGGGGTGTCTTTAATGGTCAAAGTTCCTTACCAGTTTGGGTTGGCTAGAACCAATTAGAAATAAAATCTTTTATTTTGGTATTTCCATTTCTTCCACAACACACTTTAAGACCCAACTCCAGGGGCTGCCACTGGGAAACAGCAGATTAAGTGGCCACTTGGTCAGCAGCATCCCATACTAGAGTACCAGTTCAAGTTTGGGCAGTTCTACTTCTGATCCAGCTCTCTGTTCATAAACCTGGAAAGGCAATGGAGAATGGACCAAGGACTTGGTCCTTGGTAGCCATTTGAGAGACCCACGTTGAGTTTCAAGTTCTTGGTTTCAGCTGGCACAGAGCTGGCCATCTGTAACCATTTGGAGAGTGAACCAGTGGATGGAAGACTTATTTCTTTCTGTGTCTTTGTCTCTCTCAGTCACTCTTTCAAATAAATACATATTTCAAAAGGAAAAGCAACAACCACTGCCATGCCCTATGCTACCAATATAAACATAAAAAGCTAATGTAGCTAGACCCTGCCTTCATGGGAACAGCCACTTAATAACATTTTCATGACAAGATCACACTGCTATCACATCTAAAAATTCCACTTCAGGAAATTCATGCTAAGAAGTTAGGTAATAAAATGATCAAATATTTACACACAATACACTCACTTGAACATTGCTTAGCTAAAAATAAATAAATAAATAAGAAACAACCTAAATTTCTAACAGTAGGAGGACTGTTGAAAAATATAACATTCATAAAATGACTATAGAAATTTAATGACATGGGAAACTGCATGTTATAGCATGCAGCAAGGTAAATGTCACAGTGGTTTTAATTATGTTAAAAAGCTACCTGGTAAAGTACCTGGAAAGAAATATGCCTAAAACACTAAGACTATTGGTACGTGAATATTGGATTGTAAGGGCTTTTTTCTTCTCCTTTATCCTTCACTCTTTTAAGTTTGATTTATTGTAATTACTTGAAAGGTAGAACAACAGAATGAGACAGAGAGCTCTTCCATCTAACACTCCTGAAATGTCCCACATCCGTCAGGGGTTAGCCAGGTGGGAACTCGGAGCCCTGAACTCTCTCTGGGCATCCCACATGATTGACAGGGAATCAGGATCTCAGGCCATTGCCTGCAGTATCCTCTGTGCATGTTAGCAGGAAACCAGGTTGGAAGCAACCTCTGTACTCCTTGAGATGCAGGGAGATTCCAGGCTACGGCTCAACCATTCAGTCCTTGTTTATTCTGTCTTTATGAGAATGTGTTTATTTTATAATCTAGAGGGAACTTGGGAAAGCCTGGTTCCCCTAAACATCAGAGCAAAACCACCTTTAAAATAGGCCAAACTCCAACAACTCTACAAATGGATTAGTTCTATGTAACCTTGACAGTGAGACTGAACAGAATCTCCATATGAATGAGTATCATTGTGGTTTCTACCAACTCAACAGAAACTGCTTCTCCCTGATTCCCCCCACCCCCCAAAACTGAGCAAACAAAAAGGCAACAGCTTTCCGCAGATGGCCAGCTCGGTTGCCCGCCCACCACCTCCGTGTCCCATTCCACAGTGGAAGCACCACCGGAAGTTACAGCTACCCAGCATGCTTCTCAGCGGAACCTCACAGCAACCATAAGAAGCTGCCCAGCAGAGTTAACTAAGAGATTCAGCCGCCCTGCCCCAGGACATAGCCCCGGGAACAGCCTGACCTCCTGGCCCGTTGCTGCTCCCTAGGACCTGAGGAGCCAACCCTGGCTTCACTACATGCCCTACTGTGTCCACCTAAGTCTCCTTCCTCCATTTTCCCCTATCAAATGTGTCTTTCCTTGAACATGGAACACCTTGCTTCGAGTGCCAAGCTCTGACTACCTGTGAGAGCTACTTGGAGCCTCCCCCTCGGCAGGGTCAAAAGATCAAAATCCTGAACACATGCTTTGGTTTCTTCCATTGCCCTAGGGACCCAAGGACACTGCCTTTACCCTCTTCCAGGTTTGGGGGGAATCAGCTAAGCTTAAAATGGGGGCAATGACCTGCTCATGCTAACAGGCTCTTGACTTAGCTAGAAGGGTAGTAAATGCCCACCCAACAGGGGATGGGCATCCTCAGGAGCCAGTATGTCCAGGGTGTTCAGGGCAGCCTTCCTCACTCCTGCCTGGCTGATACCCACTGGTGCGATCACTACTAATCGAACAACCGCCACTGCAGTGATTACGCAGTAAAGAGGTCAAAATCGTCAGCAGGGCAGGCTTGGCTGCTATGAAAGTGGGGCGGGGGAGATAAAGTCCTACCTAGGTGTACAAGGACCGCTCTGCTCCGGGAGGAGGGGCAGATGCACTGTGCCTGCGCCCGCCTTTGCCCTGGAATAAACAAATACCTCAGCATGGGCCAGGCAGCAGCCGCTCTGGGCTGGACTGTCGGGTCCATAGCCGCCAGCTGGGCGCAGCAGCTCACGTAGCAGCAGCGTGAGTCAGCGCGTTCCACCCACAGCGCCCGGAGCGCCAGGAGCTTTGGCGCTCCCTCCTGTCACCATGCCTGCAGCCCTTGGGGGGGGGGGGGTGCCTGAGTTTTCCATCTTTCGCCTGCACCCCAAGGCTGTTTGTCTGTTGAAAGCATGTGTGACTTGCTCCTTCCCGGGGCAGAGTCTGCACCTGCGCTACCCATTCCTGGAATAGGCAGCAAGCGGGTGAAGGGCAGGACAGAGCCTGGAGCTGTGCTTCTTTCTTAGCTGGAACGTGATTGTCTCCTTATCCGGGATCTGTTGTCCTTCGCTGACCCCCTATGTTGGGCAGCTCACGTGAGTGGCTGCAGACTCCCGTTTGTGAAATCGGGGAAGCAGAGGCCAGCAAGCTAGAAGGGTGGGGATTCCCTTATCACCCATTTCTTTCTTGGCGGTGGGGACTAGATCTGCAGCATTTCCTCAAATCAGCACCTGCTCGGTGAAAACTTCATAAAAAGGAGTTGTCTACGTGCGGCCCGGCTGAAAGACAGAATTAGAAATACTTTGTAGGAGGCATGTGAACACTGCAGTATCTCTTGTAACTTTTGTCTACCTGTGGATATTCAAGTCTGGGCCTCCTGAGGGCAGAAAATATGCAGCCCTTATTTGCCCTTTGGGAAAGTACTGTTCCCAAACCAACTCACAGTGCAGTGGGTGGGGACACTTTTCACCATGTGTAACTAAAAAGTGCATGTGTCATTTTGTCAAAGCCAGTGGGAAGAAAGAAGGCTTGGATCATTGTGGGGAGAGAGACATTGCTTCCAAAAGTTCATGGAAAATAGAACGAAAAGGTTAGCCTATTTGGGTGAAAAAGTAATCTGAACTTCTGCAAATAAGAGGTCTTTTAAAAGCTCATGAAAAAAATCTATTACAAAAAAAGCTGTTGATTTGACGTTTTGGGGGAACATCAAAATAAACATCTTTTAATTCCATTATGAAAATATGATTGAGCCCCTCATGGAGGCGAAGAAGTATCAAGACAATCAGTGGCTACCCAGGATCCCTGTGGTAAGAGTGAACTGTCAGCCATGAGAGCACTGAGGCCTAAGGTTTAGCACCCAGGCTCAGAGATGGATGCGGCATCTTACACACTGTGACCCAGCTGGCTCAGAGATGAACACAGCATCTTACAGACCAACCTAACTAGACGATTACTCTCAGCTCCCTTCATTTGTCCTCCTTTTGAAATATGGAAATGGTTAAAACAGCACTTACTTCTTAGTATTTTGCTAGGCTGCAAAATACTAAGGAATAAAACTAGGAACAAAAAGAACAATGCTCTGAATTCAGTAGGCAGTCAATAAATATTCTCCAAAGAATGAATGGAGGAGACACGAGCAAGGGCCGCCAAGTGCTGCAAGCAGGCTGAGCTGTACTTCAGAGGCGTGCATTCACAGGGTGGTGAATGGAGCTGTTGGGAACTGTGCAGTGTGGGAGTCCTGCCTGCAAGCATGTCTGTTTCAGCATTGTTCCAACAGCAAAACATTGAAAATTCAAGTGCACTTACCCAGAAATAAGAGGTGGAATACTGGCAGAACTATTAAAAGGAGCAAACTGCATCAATGTATATCAAAATAGGTATTAAACTACATCAAACAAAAGCAGCAAGTTACAAAGTAATACATGCAGCATGATAACAAGTAAAGAAAGAACAAATGCCAAAGGGAAAAAAAATCCATAGGATTTAGCTGTGTATTTTAAAAAAAAAATAATACTGGCAAAAGGCATCCCAAATATAGAGCTAAGTTGGAATAAAAATGTAGAAATTCAGTTTTGAAATGCCAATCATAGGGATACTCCTTATTCCATATTGCAATAATTGTTTCAAAGAAAAATGTGCTAACACACATGTCATTTATGAATAAACTATAGAACCTGAAGCAAATATGCCAATCCTCACTAACTGTAGGTTGCAGGAAACTGGGTGGTAATTTCTTTTTTAATTTGTGCTTCTCTGCATATTGTTATAGAAGATAACAATTATACCATCATAGGATGCAAGTGTCATAGTAAATGGACAGAAGGATGGGCCTGGCAGAAGGCCAGGCATGCCACCATTATCAGTCACCAGAGAGGACAGAGCAGGGTCCTCCAGCTGCTAACCCCACCCAGGTACAAAACATGCAGGGTGCCACTGCAATGCCAAGGCTGGCCAAAAGCTCCAGGCCAGGGCTGTCTTTGGCATTCACGGCTGACAATAATATCCTGCAGGTTCTTCCTTGGAACCTTGGGCTGCCAGAAATATGACGTTATGGTTGATGCCTGCTGGAGAAACAGTGGAAAACCCCTGAGATAGGGTGTGCTCCTCAAGTGGGGCACCCGTGGTCCTGAACAGAGGGTGACTGTGAGGCTCACAGTCAGGGGCAGGTGAGGGGAAAGGGCAGGGAAATCCATCGCCAGCTACAAAAGGCTGTTGTTCTCCTCAGCCTCCACTGAGGGCACTGCCACGGGCGTTGCCCCCTGTGGGAATAACCCAGTGCAGTGGTCCAGATTCCAAGCTTTGCCTGCCCTCCATGCTGGGTTCAGGTTGCCAATAACCACGGCATGGGGCACATCACTCATCTTCCCTGAGTCTGTCTTCTGTGAAATGGGAATAGCCATGGTGCTGGGAGGACAGAGAGAGACCAGTTATATAGGTTGTCCCTAGCTGGCAGAAGAGGTGTGTTTCAGCAACAAATGGAACCATCTTTAAAGAGGATGTAGATTTCTTCTTTCTCCTCCTTTGCTATCCTTTCCACCCTGGGAATGGGTTAAGGAACCACAGGAAAAGCATTAAAGCCTATCTGTGCTTTATCATGTGGGACTGAACTTGGCATTGACATTCTAGAGGAGTTTTAGGCCCAGGAACAGTTGTTTAAAGAACACTCATTCCTTCTGCATGCTTAAAGGCCCAGTTGTTTTTTTTTTTAAAAAATGCCAGAACTATCCATTGAAAGCCCCCTCTCAAAACAGGATGCTCTTACATTCAAAACAAAACAAAACCACAAAGCATCCCTCCAACACCCGAGCCTTGAGAAGGAAGCAGACTGAACTTTTGATTCAGCAGAACACACAGGGATTCCTTTTCTCCCCCCCTCCCTCCCTTGTTCACTTTCTGTCTTCGGCACCCATAAACAGACACGTTGAAGGGATTTTTTAAACTCAGTTGTGCCGAAAATCTGAGATAAAAATCCCAAATCCCAGCTACTCCTTTAGGACGTATTGCACGTTGTGCAGTCCAAGTCACCCTGGGGAGGGCGAAGCATGCGTGACTGTGTGGCAGGACGACGTGCAGAACATCAGGGGAACATAAGCAAGCAAGACTGCAGCGTGTGCTGTGACTAATAAAGGACAGCCTGGGGTGTGGCCATCAGGAGAGAAATCGCCTCCCCACAGGGCTCTTGGCACCTGAGAAAGGCTGGGCAAACAGGCCGACCCCTACAGAGTGTTTACCCAGCTAGGCCAAGTGCGCCTTCCAGTGATCACAGCCTCCCTCCTGAGGCGTACAGAACAGGATGCTGCTATAGAGAATCCCAGCAGTGTCCCTGGGAAAGCCCGGATCGAGGCAGGTGGCAGCCCACCCCACACCAGCACAGAACATTCCCCACCCTCAGCCTTAGCTTGAACACAGACTCAGCCCCTTTACCAGACAGCTGCAACCCAACTCTTCCTTGTGGTTGCCCCAGGGTTTGGCCAGTGTGCATAGGGAGGTCCCCAGTACAAAGCACCCTGATCGGCTCAGACAGGACAGCTCTGGCTTCTATATTTCCCAATGGGAAAAACATTGTATTGGTTGTAGGAATTGCATGTTTTATTTGGCTCTTGCTGGTATAGAAGTAATGTGCAACATAGATAAAGGTCACATATGCTTTTGCAAAAAGAAACTTGGATCATATGGAAATACATGGAAATGTAATTGTGATCATCCTTCCACAGGCCTGAATGGTGTCCTGCCAAAACGCATCTCTTCTCAGCACCTGTGAACAGGCACCGGGCCACTGCAGATGTATGCCTCTTAGATGTCTTCCTAGATCAGGATGGGCTTGAAACTTCATCGAACTATTGTTGTAAGGAGGGGCAAATGTGGATGTAGAAACAGGCAGGCCTTGGTGAACACCAAGGCAAAGACTGGCAGCATTCGGCTGCACATCAAACAAAATAAGATCCTTCCAAACCACTGGGAGCTAAAAAGAGGCAAGGAAGGTTTTTCGCTGAGGGAACAAGGCTCTGCCAACACTTTGATTTCAGACTTCTCACCTCCAGAATTTGGAGACAATAAATTTCTGGTGTTCTGGGCCATCAGGTGACATCAAGATTCAAATGCTTTTAACCTTTCTTTTGTGTTCCTCAATCCATTCTGCAGCTAAAGGCACCTTACCAAATGAAACCACAGCCACTGTTCTGATTTTATGCTTTTCCAAGGAACTAAGTAGCTGAGGGAATGCTGAGGAATGCCACCAAATTCTTCCCTGGTGCCCAGTGTGCTAGAAAGATCTTCCAGGTACCTGTACAAAGATTCTAGAAGAAACTTTCACAGGTGATCTGAGTGACAGGTGCAATCGGCAGGGACCTTGCTCTGCTCCTGTGGAAGCCTCAGCCAGGGACGCTCTCCCTGCCCTAGTTTGTCCCCAAGCTCCTGAGGTAGCTCACTGACTATAGATTCGATTTCTCAACCTGTAAGGGTCCCTGTGCCTCAACTGCTCTTGTTAAACCCTAAGCCTTTGCCAGTCTCCTGTGAAAGAACTTGGCAGAGGTTCTAGCTCGTTTCTCTCCTTTGATTTTTCGATCAACCATCCCACTGAAGTATAAATAAAGGTCAAGTTCTGAAACCCTCCCTGTGTAACATTTCACTAATTTTCTTTCCGTAACTATCCTTAGGTTCTAGATCCAGGTCAACATCAGCAGTGATCAACCATGTTGATCGTCTACAACTTCCCTAGACCCTAACCCCATATTAACCCTAGGGGAAATGTCACCAAACCAGTAACCTTCAAGACTGCTACTGTCATCAAAAAGAACAAAGATCTGGGAAAGAGCAAAAAGAGGCCTAAGAAGACATGATGAAATGTAGTGTGGGATTCTAGATGGATCCAGGCAGGGATGGAAAAGAGGACATTAGGTAAACACTAAAGAAATCTGAACAATATGTGGATTTTCATCAAAAATAATGTATCAGCCTTCACATATGAAGTGTGACAAATATATAAAGAATATGTGAATAACAGCAGAAACTGGGTGTAGGTTATAAGTGAAATCTCTACTGTACTTGCAATTTTTTCATGAATCTAAAACCATGTTTTAAAACCTAACTGTAACCTTAAAAACAGAGTGCAGTAAGGCAGAGAGTTGGTTGTGGATGAGGATGAAGTAGGGGCACCCAGGCAAATCTTCAGAGTGATACAACCCCTCCCAGCCCAAGAAACTAAAACATCATTCACTCCTCTACCGGCCTTCCAAGCATCAGCAACACTGTCCCGAATCCAAAGAAGTCATGGCTCTCCCAATAAAACAGGAATGTGAATTACCTCTTCCTCCCTTTCTCAATTAGGTTTCAAAACAGCAGAAGCAAACCTCCAACACTTAAGAGTAATCACCACATTAAAAACCCAACACATTGTCCTATCACAATAATATGATCCTGAATCTCTCCCCTTCCTACCACCCACCCCTGTATAAATCGTATGTGTGTGTTAGTCAAATTGGTGTAAACAGTGGGTCTCAAACTCTGCTGTGTATCCGAATCACCTGGAAGTCTTATTAAACACAGGTTGTTGAGCCCAGCCCAACAGTTTCTGATGTGTGAGGACTGGAACCTGGGTGTCTGCATTTCTATTAATTTCCACGAACCTTACTGCTTCTAGTCCAAGGGACTATGGTTTGAGAATCTCTGGCCCAGAATGCTCTTCCTGACCTACACTTTCTTTTCTTCTTATCTCTGTGGCATTGCTTATTTTGGGTGCTATTGGAATGCAATTACCATTTATTAAAATCATGCTAATACCCAGCCATATCAATAGGTTCTTAGGCTATAGCAGTAAGCCAAAGAAATAAGGCTTCTACTCTCACAGAACCTTATATCTTGGAATCAGAAAATAAATGAAAGAATTACAGACTATGTCAAGTGTTCTAAAGGAAATACCGAGTGACACACCGAGTAACTAAGGGTATGAAGAATATGAACATTTCTTGGGTACCTGATCACCATATATTCTCTCCAATCCTCATTGTTACATTGCCATGAATTTCTCAGCAGTGTTAGGGAGGTGGGATTGACCTATCCATCTCAGCTTATCAAGTTGCTAAAACAAAATATCTTAGATTGGGTGATTCATAAAAGATAGAAAGTCATTACTCACATTTGTGGAGGCCAGGAAGTTGAATGTCAAGACACAGGCAGGTGCAGGATCTGGGAAGGGCTTCAGACATTGCGCTGCTCTGGACATCCTCATGCAGAAGGAGCAATAAGGCTTTGTTGGCTCTCTTTTACAAGGGTGCAGCACTTCTCAAGGCCCTCCATCTTCATATGATCACTTTGGGTATCAAGTTCCCATACGTGAATTTAGCAGAGAAAACTACACCCAAACCTTAGTTCCAAAGGAGAAGCTGCCAGGCAAAAGTCAAATGGCACAGTAATCCCTCTGGTCCCAGTGGTGGGGTAGATACTGCATGCCTCTAAAATGCTCAGCTCCCTTGTTTTTTCTGGAGATCTCTAGTTGTCATGAGTATTAACAGCTGGGGCCCCCAGCTGCTCCTTTTCTGTAGGGGATTGCCCAGGCTAACAGGAGAGCCTCACCTGAAGGCATTGCTCACTATAGAACTACTTTCAGTATGTGGCTGCAAGAGAACATGTTGTTTCGTTGGAAGACAACTCTACGTTGTGGCTAGGCTCACTCCCTCTGTGTCAGTTAACCTGAGATCAAGTAACTTCAGCATTTTAATCCAGTCACACTCTAGCAACAACATACCATAAACTGATGTTGTGTCACAGTCCTGGAGGCCGGGGAAGCCCAAGAACACAACACCAGCAGGTTGGCTTCTGGTGAAGGACCACTTCTTGGTCCATACATGATTTTCTCACAGTAATTTCACGTGACGGGGTAGGAATGGGAGTAGAGAACTAGAGGGAAAAAATCTGTCTAAAAAAGCAACATAGCACAAGAGCCAACCAGTCAAACAGGCAAGAGAAGGGAAGACCAGGAAGGCCCCATGTAAGCAAGGTGGAAAAAACGAGAGCAATTTGGGAAGATGAGGAGGCAGATTATAGTTCATGCAAGAAAGATGAACAGAATCGAATTCAACAAAGAACTGGATTCTTAATCAAGCTAGAGTCTGTCTCAGCAATGTAAGATTGGCAATAAAATTAGTTTAGCTCAAAATTATTATGTTTAAAGTGTATTAATTTTGTGATATTCCAATTAAAAGATTCAATGAAGAACTATCACTTAGTTTTTAAAATAATTTTATTATTACATTTGAAAGAAACAAAGATATTTCCTCATATCTGCGGGGTTTGCTCTGCAAATGCCCACCATGGTCCGAGCTGGGCCAGATGGAAGAGAGGGGCCCGGAAGGAGTCGCCAGGACTTCCAGGTGAGCAGCAGGAACACAAATACTTGTACAATCACCTGTTTGCTCCCCACAGTGCACATTAGCAAGAAGTAGGAATTTGAAGCAGAGGAGCTGGAACTTGAACCAAGACACCCTGATGTGAGATGCAGGTATCCCAAGCAGCATTTTAAAAAAGATTTATCTTATTTTTATTGGAAAGTCATATCTACAGAGAGGAGGAGAGACGGAGAGGAAAATTTTCCCTCTATAGAGTCACTCTCCAAGCAGCCACAATGACCAGAGCTGAGCCGATTCAAAGAGAGGAGCCTGGAGCCTCTTCCGGGTCTCCCATGCAGGGGCAAGGCCCCAAGGCTTTGGGCAGTTCTCGGCTACTTTCCCAGGCCATAGCAGGGAGCTGGATGGGAAGCAGGGCCACCAAGCAGCATTTTAACTACAAACAGATGCCACCCCGCCCCTACTGCAGTTCTTATCAGAGCAGAAGCCTTTTACTCTGCTCTGTCATTGGGTGCTAATGTGATTATTTAGTTAACCTTGGTGACTGTTGCCTTTTTTCAGATAGTACTGCAATGAATAACCTTGTACAGTGGAGGGACCTTCAAAGCGTAATGGACATGCACTTATGAGAAACTATGTATGAATTTTTAAATTGTTGGCATCAAAATAAGCTTTATTTTTTAATCCCATTTTCTGCAAACTGAAATTCCTTCCAATGATTTTTGTACAGAGTAAACTTACAATTTTATAAATAGTATTTTTGAGCGAGAGAATCCACATTTCCATTTCAGCAAATGGTCCCACTTTGTTTATGAAAGTGTATACTCATGTATATCCCACTTATTGTGATTCTCTCTGGAAACTTAATAAAAAAATTCCAATCAAATAGACAAACTTTTGATTTTTATTTAAGTATTAAAGACTATTTTATTTGCAATAGGCAAATAATCTGCACAATTATGAAATCTCAATCCTGCCTTCTTATAATCCTTCTATTGAGTTCTTTACCTTTCTGTTCACATGTGCAACTCTTCGAATATTATGAGTATCAGCCTTTCGTCTGTCCTATGCTATGTCATATATTTATCCCAATATTTTTTCCATTGCTGTTTATCTTTGGTGTTGTATAGGGGATGTTTTAGATTTTTGGGTATTAAAAATCACTTTTTTTAGGGGAGGATATTCAGCCTACTGGTTAAGATGCCTCTATTCCATTTTGCAGTGCCTGGGTTTCCAATTGACCTTCACTCCTGAGTCTGGCTTGCTGCAGGTTCACCCTGGGAGGCAGTAGTGATGGCTTGGGTGCTGGTCCCTGCTACGCACGATGCATATATTACATTGAATTTCCAACTCTTAGCTTTGACTTGCAGAGGGAGTGAGCTGGTGGATTGCATCTCTCTCTCTCTCTCCCCCTGACCTGCAAATAAGTGATTTATTAGCAAGCTTCCACCTTTTATTTCATACTTGAAAAAGTTCTGTTGACTAAATCCTGAAGATTAGAGAGTATGTGATTTCTTTAAAACATTTATGGCTTAATTTTAGCAATTTAAATCCATTTAGAATTAACAGTGTGAGGAGGGAGGAAAGGATTTACATACATTTGCTTGTCATAGTTATTAATTATATAATCTGTATTTTCCCTATCAACTTACAATAAAATTATTATCAAATATAATACATTTGGTTTTATGGCTATGCTCACCTGTCAGTTTATTATCTATTTATATGCTAGAATGGAAATTTTTATTACTGCAAAAAAATACTTTCTTTATACCTATCTTTCCTTAGCTAATTCCCCTGCCAAGTTTTAATAGTTATTTGTTTTTTTTATCCCCCAAGTGGACTAAGTTCCTTTTGAGCAGGAATTGTTGCTTAAGTATTTTTATAGCTTCAACAACTTGGCTGAGTATTTATTTTTCTTAGTAGCTCTCCAAATTGTTTCCCCATCCTTGCACAAAATACCCACTTAGTTCTCAGATTTTAAGTGTTAAAGAAGGAAAAACAATATGTTCACAGATAAGTGGATAACAAAAGAATTAATTCACCAGCAGCTGACAACAGCTCTACTGGAAGCAATGAAAGGCAACTGGGGTGACAAGTGACTCCCATTGATGTCTGCCAGTCTGTAGAACAGCACTTGCATTATTGGGGTCAATGAATCACCCTTGGTACTTGGGCAAGTGCTCTTTCCATCAACTCTTGTTGACTAAAGGAATGACTGTCTTTGGCCATGCAGTGGACAACTTGTTACTGTCACCTCCCTTGCTTCCTGTATAGCAGTTCTCACTGTAAAATGGCATGCACAGACCTGATCGTATTAAAGCGCTCATGCCTTTACAAAGCAGCCCCAAGAACATTGATGAACCATTGCCTGTGTTTGGAAGCAGTACCATTATTCCAGTGACTTTGCCCTACACCAAAAAGTCTTTGTGGCATTGACTGCCTTCAGAGCCAAAGGGTAATCCATGTGTAGGAGGATTTGGGGCAAAGGTGTCAGCTGAAAGTTATACACCTCAAACTTACCCAGATTCATCATTTTTCCAAAATTCACACTTGTGTTAATATTTTAGTATCGTATATTTCCAGTCTTGTAAAGATTCTGATTCGGGAGGCCCAGGGTGGGCTTGAATTTGTATGTCTAACTAACACCCGGGGTGATCATCAGTTTGGGAACCACTTACATAATGGATTACATTAATCTAAGTAGAAATGGGTTATCTAGGAGTCTTAAAAGACACAGGAGTCCAATTAAGTTAATACGGATGTATACTTTTAAAATTAGCATTGTAACTAAAGAAAACAAACCTAATTATTTACCCTGAGATTTATTTTTCAGAACAAGATAAAACTCTGTGTTGGTAGAAGACTGTGTGTCTGACTCAAGCCTCAAATTAAAAAAAAAAAAATCAGAAGAATGTGCCAGTATCATTAAAATGAATGTTAGAATACTCAGACTATCCATGGTGACTTGTTGGTTCCCTCTTTGATAACAGAATTTTAGAAAAGTTCTGGCCAGGAAAGTTGCTAAAATGAAGTGTTAATCTGACTTGAATAACAACTTTAAAGTAGAAGACTCCTCCAAATGTAGATGTTTCAACAGATTATTTTTTAAAAGCTTGACTAGTTTTAAATATTAATATTTGAGTATTTGTCTTCAGGCTTATGTTGTTCTGATTATAACTCAATTTGTGACTTTGGGCAAGCACCTTACTTAACTGGACCTCGGTTTCCAGACTGTGAGCTAAAAGAGGTTCAATACCCTATCATCCCTTCTTGGGATCTCAAAGTATTTGGCTGTGTGCATGCACAAAGGTGATTGCCATTGGCCTGGAATCTCATGGGCTCTCTTCTTCCCATCCTTCTCTGTGCGGGTAAGGGAGCACACCACTGCCATCACGGGTAAACAGAAAATTTAAGAAAAAACACAAGAAATTCATAGACATGCAGTAATGTGCCCAATTCCAAAATAATAGAAGAAATAAAACATGAGATGGTATTGAAATAGCTTTTATTCCCCTCTCATGTTGTAAAGAATTAAGAATATTGAGGCTAGTAGAGTGACTCAATTGGCTAATCCTCCACCTAAGTGCCAGCCTCCCATAGGGGCACTGATTCTAGTTCCAGCTGCTCCATTTCTCATCCAGCTCCCTGCTTGTGGCCTGGAAACATGGTAGAATATGGCCCAAACCCTTGAGGCCCTGCATGCATGTGGGAGACCCAGAAGAAGGTCCTGCCTCCTGGCTTTGGATTGGCTTGACTCTGGCTGTTGCAACCACTTGTGGAGTGAATCAGCAGGTAGAAGATATTTCTGTCTCTTCTTCCACTTAAATCTAGTTGAATGAACTGTGGTATGTCCATTTAATAGAAAATTAGACACTTGTAGAAAGGATGAGGATATGGAGTGATTTATAGAATAGTCAAAAAGTAAAGTGCAAAGAATATATGTAGAATGCCAGATTTTGTGTAAGAAAATAAAGTTTAAATAAAATAGACCTGCATTTGCTCATTTTTGTGAAAAGGAAAAAAGCACTAAAGAGACTGACTTTGGTTATCCACAGGGTACAGATAAAAATATTATAAGGAATGGAGGAGGAAGTGAGATATTTTAGAAAATACATTTTTGGTATCATCTTGGCTTTTGGAAGCATAATAATATCCTATTTACTCAAAAATTTTAAGTTAAACCCATAAAGATAGAGGTAGTTGAGAAAATGTAATATAAACAGAAACAAATGAACTACACCAAAATCTCAAATCAACAACTTAGGTACCACTCAATATAATACCATGCCTATATAATCTTTTTGCCTACATAATCTTGAGCTAAAGACAAAAATAGCTGACCAATATTGAACCCCATTCTTCGCAGTGATGTGGATGAATAATTTTTAAATTATTTTCTAGATATTAGAGAATTGTGTAAATGAATAAATAGTCTGATAAGGGGAACTGGTTTTTCACTTGAAAAAAAGGAGATACAGTTATGGAGGACATATCTGGGAAGGATCTTGCATATTGGCTGAAACTCGAGACAGAATGAATTTTTTAACATATATATTGATGCAAAAATAGAGCTATATGAGCATGTGCACCAGCAGCAGTAAGAACACCTAACACCCAGCTGGGTTTCCTGGATCCGTAGTGTTGCCAGAGAAGTACAAAAGGAGTCAGTACTATCTTGTGTCCGAAAGGAAGCAAATGCTCAACAAACAATGGGCACATGTCAACAGAACACAAAAGACAGCCTAAAGATACTTCCACAGATCAAATCTGAAACAATCTGCACATGAAGATTAATTATTGTAGTCATGGACAATAATCCTTTGAATAAAAGTAAGAATTGATAATACAAGAGCCCTCTTACAGTAGAATGCCAGAATACAAAAAAAAAAAAAAATGGCGTTAGATAACCTCTGTAATAACTGATCCAGATAAGAACCACTGAGCGATAGAAACAGTGGTTAAAGGCTTGATGAGGAAGTTCTCCACATAGTCTCAAAATTTTTATTTTATCTCAACAACTATGCATGATTCATTAATTGAGAAAACTGAAAGAGTAGTTTTGAAGTGCAGAATCTGGCAGGAACCACCAGAAGCAATAGGCCAAACATCTCATCAGGAATGGGTTAACCCGGCATGGCTGGGATGCATCAAGAGGTGATATTTTCACTTGAGCAGGACTCCTGCCAAAACCACATCCATCAGGAGGGCTGAGGGCTAATCTGAAAAATAAGTCACCTATATGCCTCAGGAGGGAAAAGTCAACGTCATGAAAGACAGAGAGCACTTGGGAATAATTTCAGATGGTATGAATTAAAAAGCCATAGAAATAAAACAGAAATATAATTCTTTATGCAATTGCACACCAGACAAACAAAATTTTTAAAAATAACATGATTTATTAAAATTGAGTAAAGTCTATAGACGAGACAATAACAACTTCAAAATTTCTTCACTTGGTAACTATACCATGATTGTGTTAGCTAATATCTTTGTTCTTCAGAAATAGGCATTGACGTATTTATGGGTCAAAAAGCATGGTTCATGCAATATACTCAAATAGTTCAGAAAATAGTAAAGCATATAATAAAAACTGACAAATATCGGTGAAGGGAATCTGAATTTCTTTCTTTCTTTTTGAAGAGCCACAACTTACCTGTAAGGTTGAAATTATTTCAAAATGAAAAGTTATATAAAAAAAAGAAAAGATAACACATGGATATCTCCTAACCAACTTTCTAACCCTCCAGGTGTTATTTTTGCTTTTCTGTGGAAATTGAGAATTATTCTGCGGGTTATGGGAAAGCAAGACACACAAAATGACCTCTAGCAAGAACCTACAGTAGAGAATTGGATTCCACTATTTCAAGCCCTCAGGCTTCAGTCACCAGTTGACCCATGAAGTATGATATCTCATTGTCACAGCCCAAAACTGCCTTTGATTTTGCTTTGTCATAAAAAGATGGAAGGAAAAATAATTTTAAAAATCTGTTTAAAATTATTTTATTTGAAAGAGAGTCAGAGACAGAAATATCTGAAATATCAGAAATATCTGAACCAGCCCTGGTTCACCCCAACAATAATCACAATGGTCATAGCTGGACCCATCTGAAGCCAGGAGCCCAAGTCTCCATCTGGGTCTCCTAAATGGATGTCAGGGATCCAAGTACTTGAACCAACACCCACCATCTCCCAAGGTGTAATTAGCAGAAAGCTGAACTCAGAAGCAGAGCAAGGACTCAAAACAGGCTGTCCAAGATGACATGCAAGGATCCCAAGGGGGGCCTTAACTGCTGTCATACATGTTCACCCCAGGAAAAATGCTTTTAAAAGACCAATCCCAAAAGTCTTCTCAAATGACCAAGCTCATCTTCCAGCTAGAAATCTTATGAGTTTCCCTGTAGACTCCATAGTATGGATTTGAATTTTTGGAACTAGGTTTGTATCCTGGCACTGCAACTTAATAACTTAATAGCTACTTAATTTTCTGAGCTCCAGTCTTTTCACTTTTCATATGGATATAATTGTGCCAATGTCATATAACTGTGAACAAATAAAATAATGTGCATGTAAATGCATCTCCAATGACATATGTGCAGCCCCTAAATTATACCCATTGCAGTATTTGTTTTCTTCTCCATTATCACAAATGACAATTATGAATCTGACTTAAAAAGTAGTGTTAAGATTGTGGCCAATGTGAAACACAAATGGCAAGTGAAAAGAATTTCAAATTAATCATTGATAAATAGATTAATTCACTCCTATCAAGAAGTAAACTAGCTGCAGCTTCAGGTTCAAAACATAATAACTGGATAATGGTCTAATTTGAACCCAGAAGGTCAGCTCTGAAACCAGTCACACTGGTAGGACAGGAACACAAAGACCTCTGTTATCACTGTAACTACACCAATGTGTTCAGCAGCTCCTTCAGTGCGTAGACAAGTGATGCTGGCATGCAGACCTCATAGGCATGACGTAGCTAAGACTTGTGGTCCAAAGCAAATTCAACCTGTTTGACATGGCAGAGGCTATCCACTCTGGAATGCTCAGAATGAAACACAGAAAGGAAGAAATAAACCAAATCATGCTGTCAACAGTTTTTAAAAATATATTAAAGGAATGATCTTAATTATGCTTTTGGAGGATGCAAGATATTCTAGGGAAAGTTTATGGATTCATCATTTGATTCTAATTTAAAATGTGCAACTAAGAAATTTTAGACTTAGATCTCTAAGGTCAAAGACAAAGAATTAATCAAAGTTTGCAAATAAAACTAGACTGCATAGCATTAATGCTACATGGGTCACATCTATTAATTGAATCAGACTTATTAGAGTTATAAAAATTCCAGCAGATAGGTTAGCTTTTAATCAAATAGACTCAAGTTAAAATGTAGTATAAAACCTTCATGACAATTTTTTAAGTTAAGATGTAAATGGGACAAATGGCTTAAAGGAATTTAATCTATTTATCTATTCAATCAAACTATCATCAAGTAATTCTCTGATTTATTACATTTATTTATAAAATAAGTATAATTTATAGAAGCTTAATATACTGTTGCTTTTACGTTTTTATCTATATTGAATATTTTTTAAATTTCAAGCTAAAAATTGTGTTTTATATGCACAGAAACATATTGCATAAAATTAGACAACTCACTGGGAGAGTGCAAACACTGGAGTTGGTGATTACTTATATTTCTATTATATTTTGTTTCTTTGGAATGCTAGATCTAGAAAATGGAATTTCATAAATGTTGACAATATTTTTAGATGATTTTTTACTTTCAGGAGATGGGAGAAAGAAAATAGGAGGAGGGAAATCCATAAAAGGATAATAGGGATGAAGATAGCTAAATATGATTTTGTGTTTTGTATTTAACCAGCATGGTGCTAACGCACTGCATGGATCATCCATCCCCAGGGGGACATGCGACACAGTGTTAAGGTGCTTCTTGGGACTCTAGTCACCCACATCAGAGCATCTGCATTCAAGTACTGGGTCTGCGTCAGATTCCAGCTTCCTGCTCATTGGAGGCAGGGGGTGATGGCTCAAGACCTGGAGTCACTGCCACCCACAGGGCTGAACCCCAGTCCCAGCTGTTGGGGGCCTCTGGGAAATGACCTTGCTGATGGAAAACTGATCTATCAATCGCTGGCTCTCTTTCAAATTTGAAAGGATAAATAGTTTAAATGTCCTAAACCCCTGATGACATTTTAGAAAAACAACAAAGAAGAAAATAAGTGTTGTATGAGTTGCACAATCTAGGAAAACTTGTTTTACCCCTCAATGCTTTATAAAGTATTCCAATTACAGTATCCAGCACCCTGTGAGTACATATTCATTTATGCATTTTATTTTGCAACTAATATTCGTCATGCTCCTGCCATGTGGCAGGCTGTCAATCGTCAAACAGCTTGTAGGGGAATGAGCCTGGATGTAGGGAAGCTATATAGAAGGCTGTTGGAGTGGTCCAAGTGGAAAGGTAGTGCTCCCCTGAGGTTGGAAACAATACAGATGCTGGGGCAGAGAGCAGAACCAAGAGCTCTTTAGAAATTTGAACTCATGGGACATAGCATTTGTTTGAAGCAAGGGATGAGAGAGGTGATATTCCCTCCCAAGTCTTCTACGAAGGCAAGCCCAAGGTCAGAGCTAAGGGGCTACCAATTGATTGACAGGTGCGGACCCAAGGCAGTGAGAACAGGAATGCAAGGGAGGTGAGAAAGGAAAGCTGTGGGTAGATAGATGCTTGGGCCGCATTCCCACTTAGCCTCCTGCATGGAGATGGATAGCTCACCGAGCTTGTTCAAAGCACAAGACTCCTGAGAAGAGCTGTGGAGAGCAAACATACCCTGAAGTGTGCCACAAAAGAGAGAAAGGAGAGGAACTTTATCTGTAAGTTACCTCCTATCTTCCATTTACAGATACAGAAAAACCCATGAAAAAAGCAAGTAGAGTGGCAGAAGGGGTTGAGAGGTAAAGTTTGACTAAGCCTTATGATCTCTTGTGTGATGCTCAGGTGGAAATTTCCACCAGGCCACTGAGTACAGAGCTTGGAGCTTAGCACAGTCATCAGCAAAGCATGTGCTCCCTGTGTAACCCAGGGCAAACCATCCCCCCCCCCCCAGGGCCAAAGCACTCCTTTCCCCAGCTGTCAGGGCTGTGACATCTCATAGCTAATCTCATGGCGAAAGTATCCTCTGTCAGAAGCAGCTGCCTTGCCCATGTTTATGCACTTGTCCTCTGCATCCAAGGACAAGTTGGTGTGCTGCTTCCAAGGCCTGTACCCTTTGGCTCAGATCAGAACATCTCTAAAGGCAATCCCAGCTATAGAGCTCCCTGGAGATTGGATGGTGTCATTATTCTATCTACATGGCTCCTTCCTCCTTTGCTAAGTCTGCCTTCTTGTCTCACCCCTGGTACTGTTCATAAAAGCATTCCTGATACACCACCATGGACCAACCTGTGTCAGAAACTCCTGGAGTCCCTAAGGAAGAATTCTAGATAAAAATCTTTCAAGATGTTTGACTTTGACAAGGAAGAGTTTCTGAACTTCTACTAAAAGATAGCTTTTATTTTGCTTTTTAAAGATTTGCTGATTTGGTTGAGTCAGAGATAACAGAGAGACAGGGAGAAAAATGAACGTCCATCCCCTAGTTCACTCAGAGGGCTGCAATGGCCAGGTCTGGGCTAGACAGGAGGCAGGAGCTTTATGCAGGTCTCCCATGTGGCTAGCAGGAA
Source organism: Ochotona curzoniae (assembly GCF_017591425.1). NCBI lineage: Eukaryota > Metazoa > Chordata > Mammalia > Lagomorpha > Ochotonidae > Ochotona > Ochotona curzoniae. Next base: position 31,476,626 of record NW_024467122.1, on the reverse strand, counting down.
CTCAAACACTTGAGACATCTTTTACTATGTTTCCCAAGACATTAGCAATTGGCTGGAACAGAAGTGGAACAGTTAGTATATACATTGGTGCCCATATGGGATGCTGGTGTTGCAGATGGTAGCTGTAGTTGCTATGAAACAACACTGGACTCTGTATTCATTTTAATTTTGGAAAGACTTAACCTACGGACAAGGAGGAACTGAAAATGTAAAAAAGAGAAAAAAATGGAATCCTAATCACACACTGTTGTAAGAGAAGAGATATTCCCAATGATGGAAACAGGGGAGAATTAGAGAATAAGTTTGAACATTGACATATTTATTTCCACCGTAGGAAAGAGTAGATCCTTCTTGGGAGAGTGACAAGTCAGACACTTGTGGGCAGTGCAGGGTGTGCAAAACAGGGGTTGTAGACAATTGCAGGAAGAGTTACCAATGGAAGGTGTCGTGATCTCTGAGCAGTGATAAGGCTAGGGCTGAGAACAAGGTTAGCTAGAGCAGTGCCAATCATCATACACAGCTACAGTATGTTATGTTACTCATAGGTTGTCTCATTGATATGCCTGAAAATGTGGAGTAGCCACTCCATGTTGAATATGTTGAATGAGTGAGTGAATGAATGAATGAATGAATGAATGGACCCAGTTTAAATGAGCTATCCAGTTCAAGTGCCACATCATAGCTGATCAACTGAAAACTGCATGGCATCTGTCTTGGGTCTCTCTCTCTCGTATTTTGTCTAAAGAAATGTTGAAGGAAAAATGCGCATTTCCCTGCTGCTATACAAGTTTATCCTATTGCACATATATATGCTTTGTAATGCATGTATGCATGAGGCAGTTTTCCAAGATCACTGGACTGGGCAGACCAGAGCTCAGGCTCTCAGGTCACCAAATTCCCATCCCATGTACCATCCCATGAGCATGCTATGTGAAATTGTCAGTAGTTTCAGATGATTCAGCAGGCCTCAGATACTGCCTCCTCTCACATCCTCCATCTTTCCTCCCTCAGCACGGTAGACCTCTTGGAATCTTCTCTGACCTCCCCACTGGCCTGGCCCTCAGCTTCATTATGCTTAGGCCTCATTTGCACATGCTCTTGACACCTGGCGTTTGGTGGCAGAAATGGCTGAAACAATCCCACGTTGATTAATTTCATGTTTAATCTAACGGATACTTCTGTAGCCTTTGCAAATAACCTTTTTGAACAAAAACTGCAATGGCTCATTCCAAACCCGATCAAAGAGGTATACATGACTCACAGCCACTAAATAAACATTGATGCCTGATGGCAGTAATATGGCTATTTATATTCAGAGCCTGATGTAACCAGTGGCATTCCTGTAATAAGATAATAAGCATGAGCTGTTTACTAGAGTCTGTGGTGCTGGTGTTCAATGAAATCTCTTAACAGGCAAATGAGTCTCTGAAATTGGTTGGCAAATACATCCAGGATGAGATGTGCTAATTAGCTGCTGTTACTGATTTTCTAAAATAAAGAGTTTAAACTTGGATTAGCCCTGAAATTTAGTATAATAAAAAATCCTGGATGTATGATATTATATTGAGAGTTGTATAGATTATGCTTAATATATGTCCAGCAATACAATTAAGAAAAAAAGAACCTTGCATCTAAATCACTGGATTTTTATAAGAGCCTGTCTAAGGGAAGGCTTTAAAGGTGGAGAATGATAAGCATAGATAGTTGAATCTCAGGTTTAGATATTTTTCTTTTCAAGAGTATTTCTGCATGATCCTCTTGACTATAATTGCCGAGATACTTATTACTATCAGCACTTTCGTTTTTAAATAGAAAGAGCAAAGAAATACAGAATTAACTTAATAGGGGTCCGTGCTGTGACACAGTGTTTTTAAGCTGCTTACTGTGACACAGGCATCCCACTTGAACTCTTGTTTGAATCTCAGTTGCTCTGTTTCCAACCCACCTCCTTGCTGATGTGCCTAGAAAAGCACCAGAATATGGCCCATTATTTGGGTCCCTGCCACCCATATGGGAGACCCAGATGAAGCTCCTAGCTCCTGGCTTTAGCCTGTACCAGCCCAGCCATTGCAAACATCTGGGGAGTGAACCAACATATGGAAGATCTCTTTCTGGCTTTGTCTCTCTTTCTCTCTGTGTAACTCTGCCTTTCAAATAAATAAATATTAATACAAAAGTATTAGTAGCATTTTCACACAACATTTAAAAATTGATTTGCTTATTTAAAAACCAAAATAAAGAGGATCCAGGCATGGAGGTGAACACTGCCCTGGAGTCAGAACTAAATGATGTAGGTGCCAAGCTTGTGACGCCTTCCCCAACACTTCCAGCCCTGCTTTGTCTTCCCTAAAGTAGAAGATGCAGGAGCACAGTGCCCTCTCCCTCTGCCCTCACTCCATGCAGCAGCATCTAGCAGCTAAGCATTAAACTCAGACTTCCACTTAGTTGCTCCCCTCGCCAAATAGAGTGGCCCTGCTGGGAATTACTAATTTCCAAGAATGAAATGATCAGGAGACATCTTAGGAGACAATGTATTTTTAACTCACATATTGTTTCTAAAATAATATGGTCAGGTCATAGGACAATCAAGGTTTTGCTTCTAACAAAGTTTTTCTACAAAACAAATTTGAATTCCAGAATCTGCTGTTGGAGTCAAGTTCGTTGAGACGATGCTGTTTTCCCAGGGCAAACAGTTCCTTCAGAGCTAGCTAGATGGGCAGATTTGGTGCTATAACCCTATAGTGGTCAGCATTCCTCCTGTCCACCATTTTTTAATTCATTCGCTTGGGTTCTGCTGATCTAAGTCAAGCAAATCAAGGTTGATTATTTGTTTTAACTGTGATGTTCAGTCTTCGTCCGAGTCTTTAGTAGTCATAGGCAAATGATTCTGTACATCTCTGTTTCTATTTTACAAACGGAATTCTCCATGCCAGCTCAGCTGGCAACTGTGCCCTAGATTATCGGCAACACCCTCAGAGAGGCTTACAAATATTCCAATTATAAACAGTACATGGATATACAGTCTCCCTCTTAGCTTTCACTAGCCCTAATTAAGGTTCTGTTGGAACACAAACTAGCTAGCTTAGGACAAAAGGGAATTTACCTGGAATGACACGAACAAGCTCACAAGAAGAAAGGAAGAACTGAATAGTCATCCTTCAGACATGAAAGAAGCATAGCAGATCCGAGGATTGAAAAACAAGACTTTCTAGACTTATTTTGTCATTTTTATAACTTAGTCACAATTCCTAGTTCCTTTCTGTTTTCAAGATTCTACATTTAATATTTATTTGTTTTTTTATTAAAATTTACTTACATATTTATTTGAAAAGCAGAATGACAAAGGAAGGTACACACACACACACAGGTGCTGGGAGGTTGGGGACAAGGAGAAAGGTCTTCTATTTACTGGTTCATTTCCCAAATGACTACAAAGCCAGATCTGGGCCAGACTGAAACTAAGAGTCAGAAATTCCCTCCCAGGACCCCATAAGCGCGCGAGTACTTGGGCTGTCCTCTGTTGCCTTCTCAGGTGCATTACTAGGAACCAGTTGGAAGTGGAGTAGCCAGAACTCAAACAGAGGTTCCCATATCAGAGGCTGTCATTGCAACCTGTAGCACTGACCCAAAAATTTCATATGTTTAGACAAGAAACTTTGGTTAGTTCAGCTTTGCTCACACATGGGGACTGAGTCATCAGTTATGACTCACAGAAAAAGGGGTTAGGATCACTCTGCAGATTCAGCTTCTGTGGAAGTCCCTAGAGAAGGGAAGGTGGTTGTTCTGTTTACCAGTGTTCCTCCAAGGCTCACTGCACAGAGCAAGCAAACCACAGGCCAAGAAGGGATGAGGAGGTTATACCAGAATCAAACCAAAGGAGTGTCCATTTCATCAAGAAAGTTTTTGCTGTTAAAATACAGAAGAAACTGAACTGAATAGTGTGCCTAATGACACAGCTGACTGGTCTTCTGTGCAGGACTTAGCTTCTCACAGGCCGATAGCAGTTTGCTAATGTACAACTGCCTGTGGTCTACCCCTGAGTGTCAGTCTCTTTTGCTCTGCCTTTTCTGGCTTTACTGGACTGAGGCCAGAGTAACTAAGAATATGGGTTTTGAAATTACCTGGACTTTGGTTCCTGCCATACTTCATAGCTGAATAATTTTAACAAATAAACACTCCCTGCCTCATTTTCCTCATCAGAGTTGGAAACAACAATAGCACCATACAAACCAGGATTCTTTCAATTACCGGCAGCAGAAATTCAAAGAATTAGCTTAAGCCAGATGAAATTCAAATATTCAACATGCAAAAATGCAACTTAATATGGTTCAGGAAACTGTAAAATATGGTTGTAGGATAGGTACCAAATACAGCTGAGTCTAGGACTGATAAAAAGAAATAAGAAATTTAAAAAGAAAAAATTTTTTAAAGTAAGAAATAAACCCTCTTTTCCAGCATCCAGAATTGAATACCATGGCATATGAGGATTGTTCCCACTTTGATCATGCTGCCAAGCTCTGGTACAACCATTATGAAAAAAAAGTCTCATGAAGTACATGATTGGAATAAGTAGACTAATACAGCTAACAGATTGGCAGTCATTTCAGATAAACCCCTTTCTCTCGTTAATACCCATTGCCTAGCATGGAATAGATGTCCCAAAAATAATATTTAAGAAAATGGTGGGAAGTTTCTTGGGCAAAAGAGCAGATAAAAGCAGTGGAATTCCATGGTAAATGCATGATTCATAGGGTTGTTGTGAAGATTAGATAAGAATGTGATGTCCGTGGAGGAACGTTTACCTGCAACACAGGTGAATTCAATACCATCTTCATGTTTCATACTTCTCATGTAGTGACTTGCACACAGATGGCACCCAGTTTCCTTAAGTGATTTGAGTCAGTTAATAAGCGAGCTTACGAATGGAAAGTGAGCAATCTGGATTTCATTTCCTCTTTTGGAAACTGTTCATCCTATTGCAGTCTCCAATTTGTCTCAAGTGCTCCTATGAACAACCAAGCAAGAACCATATAATCAAGCAGGCAAGAGCAAACAAGCATTAAATTATACAACTGGAGGAGTTTTGGTTAAAGATGTACATCAAGGAGAACCTTCTTCACTTAAAAGACAAAGGAGACAGGCTGATTTTAATTATACATGTTTCTGATGAAAGAAAAGAGAAAGATGATATTTGGAAGCCCTAGTCTTGTGATTGGCAGCATTTGTACCTCACATTCCCACCCAAAGAAGAAGGAAAGAAGGAACGGGGGGCGGGAAGGAGACAACGAATTGCAATGTTTGATTCCAAAGCATGCATAGAGCTCATCCGGTACAACCACCTCATTTTACTGCAGAGGAAACTAAGGCAAAAAGAAATGGTGTCACCTGTCAAAAGGCTACGGGGCTGACAGGGGTCAGAACTGAGTCCTGATGTTCTTACAAATCATGCTCAGACTCTAAATTCAACTCCAAAAGAAAGCCATGGTGATTTGAGAGAAAGCACTGAAGAAGGCAGGGATTCACATGCGCTATAGGAGATTCTACCTCCCACTAGTGGTTGCAAATCCCACTGCCCCCCACCCAGCCATTCACCTGTTCACCTCCTTCCCAGAGGGGGATTACCATCTGAAGATAATCTCAACCATGTACAATATTGTGGGAAAACATCACACTTATTACACAATTTGAACAGAGAACAAGTTCAATTGCTTTTTGAACAACTTATTTTCTAACAAACAATTCAAGACACATGAATCTGACAAAGGAGTTTTTTGCAGTTTCTTCTGCACAGGAAAAACCACAGAGGAGAAAAATGCAGTTAGTTGCAAATCTTGACTTTTGTTGGTTCATGAAGAGAACAGGCAGATCATTTGCAATTAGGACAATTCCAGGATACATACTCACTTGGAGGGCTGGGATTTCAGATTTGTAGCCAACTACTAAATACCCAGCAATGCTGATTCTCCTTGTCTTCACTACAGGGCTCTAATACTATTGAGGGGACTGTATTTCCAGATTAAAGCTGCTCACTGACATCAGGTGTAAGTACAAATGATTGAGACTTTTTAGGAATCCCCCTTTAAAGAGAAGGACTCAATTGGTAGACTCCTTCTGTCCTTCCTCTCTTCACACCTCTAAAATACTGAGCAGATGGCCAGACTCCTACAGCAATAAAATACACATGGGAAATAGTTCTGCCCTATTGACAGTGGAATGCAAACATCATGAACTACAAAGAGAATGGGTCCCGATGGACCTCATAGCACCACCACCACAACCTTCCCCCACCCACTTCTGGGCACTTTATTAGAGACAGGAAAATAAAGTCCTGCTTTACCCAAACTGACCTCCACATCAGTCAAGCACAGTTCCTTATTTACACACTCATAGTATGGCACTGACAAAGTAAATTCTTCAGTTCCCTCTCTGTCTTGATTCTTATCTTTAATTAGGTAAAGGGCTGGCATTGTGCTACCATGGGTGACGTTCCATACCAGAGTGTTAATCTGAGGTTACTTTGCTTGTAATTCAACTTTCTGCTAATATACCTAAGAAGGCAACAAATGATGACTCAAGTGGGAGACCAGAATTGAGTTTCTGGCTCCTGTCTGTTGTGCCCATTTGGAGAGTGAACCAGTAGATGGAAGATTTCTCTCACCTGCTGGGCCACTGCTTCCATTGGTATGTATTAGAGCTAGGACTAGGGATACGCTGGTCAGGGCAAAGCTGCAGCACCAGTCAGTCAGTATTTGGGCTGGGTGTGGGGGCAGACCAGGCTGAGGTAGGCTGCCATACCCACTGGCAAGTGCTGGGATAGGTACAAATCATATCAGACTCGGCTACACTACCTCCTGCAGGAATGAGATCCAAGGCTGAGAGTGGGCCTGGTAAGGGAACTGTGGGTACTCCGCTACTAGGCTGTATCTCCCACTGATGAGCATGAAACTCAGGGCTGGTGGCAGGCCAGGCTGGTCAAGGTAGTAACACTCATTGGCATATGTATGGGCTAGGTTAGGGTAGGTGGGGCTGAGCTAAGCTGCAATACCCACCACCAATGGGTGTGCACAAGAGCCAGATGGGATGTGGAATGGACCCAGTTAGGCCACAGCACATGAGAGCACGTGTAAGCACCAGGACTGGGGGCGGGCTTGGTGGTGGTTATTTGGTGGTGGTGGAGGGGTGTCTCCCTGACTAGGCCATGGCACCCACTGGTGTGTGGGAAAATCAAGCCTTTAGTGATTTGGGGCTGTACTAAGCTGCAGTACCCATCAGTTCACCTGAGAGATAGGGGTGGAAGTGGAACTGACCAGGCAGTTGCATCCACCAGTTTATGTGTTGGCTGGTACAGGTGACAGACCAAATCTGACCTTGTACTAGTTGATGCACACAAAAGTCAAGTCTGAGGCCATCCCATTCTTGGGATGACTCCCCAACTAAATCACTGTACTCAAATCCTAGCCACAGAGAAAAATCACAAGATATGCGATCTGACCTTGGAGAACATATGTCAGGACTGGGCTTCCTCAGTTGCTGATGCCTGTGCAGTGGATAGCACATCCAGATGCACAGGTGGAACATGACAGCCAGCTCATCTAGGCCAGTTAAGAACATTGAGTACCTTGTCAGAGGATGAGTTAACTCTCTTGGATAAGCTTTGCAACAAATGTCTGGGTCTATGGATGCACACTCTTGGTCAGCCAAGAAACCTTGGACAGATTTTCTCAACCCTGGCACAACAAAGCTGATGACATCTCAGAACTATTAAAACCACTCAAGTAACACCCTGGGAACATTCTTCCCCATGTCAAGTCTCTAAGGCATCATCAAATGATTGTCCCTCATTCCCAGGTGCTGATGTAATTTGATAGCAAGGAGTGGTCACTGCCCTCTCCCCTCAGCAGACCAGAACAATAATTTTTATTCTCAGCAGGAGAGTAAAAAGAAAAGAACTGAAACATTTGTCCCACTCACCTTCCTCTATACCTCAACCCCCCCCCACCCTAATTGGAGGCCCACAAGCCCATGCATCACTCTCAACTATGTCAACAATATTACAAATAAAAGATTTTGAAAGATTTAGCTGTCTTTCATTTCTATATAAAACTGCATTACAAATAAAAATAAATAAAAACTTTTTAAAAAATGTTCTTACTTGTAGTCAGGTAGCCAACCACATGTCCTCTCCCAGAAGAACTCATTTCCCACCCCACCATTTGTTTCCATTAAGATGGGATCAAATAACCAAGACTATTCCTAGTAAATAAATTTTAAAACTGATAACATTCAAATGCTTGTTATTCACAGATCACAGTAACGTAATGTACCATGTTAATAAACTAGCCAGGCAAAATGCAACAGTTTCATCAATTAATATGAAAAAGGAATTTGTCAAGTCAATCATCATGATGAAAATTCTCAGAAAATGGAATGGGAGTTATTGGGAACCTCCTCAATCTGATTTTTTTTAAAAAAAAAAAAAACTAACCTTACAGTTAATTATAGAAGTTCAAATGCTTTTTCCCTAAAATCAGGTGCAAGGTAAGGATGCCTCTGAGAACAACCAGGATCTAGCCAACCGCAAAAAACAAGAAAATAAGAGAAAGCATTTGGATCAGAAACAAAGAACTGCCACTGGCTCTATTTACAGATACCATGATGGTTTGTGCAGAAAATCACAAGGACTTAACAAAAATTGTTCCCAAACTGTTAAGTGAGTTCAGCAAGGTCACTGTTGCAATGTCAACACGCAAAAGTCAATGGAAAGCAAATAAAAGATGTCTGCTGCATTTCTAATTTGTAGAAATCAGTGTAGAAATGAGTGTAAATAAAATATCATCTGTAATCACACAAAGAAAGAAAGAGAAAGAGAGAAAGGAAAGAAAAGAAAGAAAGAAAGAGAGAAAGAAAGAAAGAAAGAGAGAAAGAAAGAAAGAAAGAGAGAAAGAAAGAAAGAAAGGAGGGAAGGAAGGAAGGATGGAAGGAAGGAAGGAAGGAAGGAAGGAAGGAAGAAAGGAAGGAAGGAAGGAAGGAAGGAAGGAAGGAAGGAAGGAAGGAAGGAAAATACATATGTGTAAGGTGAGGAACAGTGGCATGTTGAGGGGTCTTGCCAGAGAAACCCTTGGTGAAATAAAGCCCCTTCCCATCCTGATGGCAGCAAAGAGGTCAGGAAACCTTAGTAAAGTGGGAGGTATTAATTCTGGGCAGTTAATGATATTCTTGTGGTATCCATCTCCCTGAAGTTTTCACTGGGAAAATCCTTCAGGAGGATATCCCGATTAGCTATTCCTTTTTCCTTTGCTCTGACTGCAGAACGAAGTGACTGTTGGCGGTGTCACACAACTCGTCGGAATTCACCCCTGGGTGAAGTGATCCTCAAATAATTACCAAATGTAGTTCAGGTAACTGAATTAGTGAATTACACTGGCTCCTTTGAGATGAAAGACTCTTTAGGAATGTGAAATACTTTGGCTCTTTGTTATTAATAACCTGAACAATGAAAGAACTCAAAGCAGTATTCAATATTCTCCAGGAATTGGATGACTAAAATTAAAGAATGCAATTGATTTTCATTTTCCATACTTTTCATTTTCTATCCTTTTCATTTCAATAGACAGAACTGAATATGACAAGTCATCAAATTCCCTCTGATGTTAATAAAGCATCTACTATAAAGCGTTGAGAAAATTTCAGCTATAGTGAAGCAAGTAGGTGGTATGCCTGCCCTCTATGACTTATTATCATTTCTTCTTACCACTTTATCATAACACTCTACAAGTAAAAACCTCCTATCACAACCTGCTTCATTTTCTTCTGCCTTAGTCTAATCTTCCAAAACAAAATGTCTCAACTACTCTTCCCACCCTTCAAACAGTCACACTCAACAGCTGGGCCCAGCCAATACATGCAGGATGCCCTCCATCCCTGCACTGTGCCTTGCTTGCAAAGAGGTGTGAGGACAATACAAGCAGTAAGGCTGGCAGGCAGGCTGGATCCAGAGTCAGGAAGAAGGGGTAGTGGCTGGGAATGATCAGATTTGAGCAAACCTCCATCAGCCTGAGGTTGGTAGAAGGGTTGATGGTGATGGTGGGGACCTTGGATCCTACACAAGCTGGAGATGTGTACACAGAATCTATGCAATCAGAATGAAACCTCTGTCTTAATTTTCTTTTTTTTTGTTTGTTTCTTTAAAAGACAGAGGTAGCTATTTTGTCTTTTTCTTTTTCTCTCTCTTTTCTTTTCTTTGTTCTTTTTCTTTTCTTCTTGAAACTATTTGAGAGCCAGAGAGATACACAGAAAGAGTAGGAGCTCCCATTGCTGGATTACTCCCCAAGTGCCTACAGTGACCGCAAATGGGCTGGGTCAAAGCCAGGAACTCAATTCAGGTCTCATACGTGGGTGACAGGAATGCAACCCATTGAACCATCGCCCCTGAGATTGGAACCAGGCACTCCTATATAGGATATGGTTATCTTAGCCTCAAGGCCAAACACCTAACCTTACTTGTTATTTTTGAAGTATTGAAAAAATTTTTATAGATCCTTTTTGTTTGTTTTTTAAGATGTATGCATGTATTTGAAAAGCAAATTTATAGAGAGAAGGAGAGACACAGAGAGAAAGACCTCCCATCCACTGGTTCAGTCCTCAGACGGCTGCAATGGTCAGAGTTAAAATAATCTGAAGCTAGGTGCCAGGCATTTCTTCCATGTCTCGCATGCAGGAGCAGGGTCTAAGGCTTTGGGCAATCTTGCACTTCTCTCCCGGGCCATAAGCAGGGAACTGGATGGGAAGTGGAGCAGCCAGGACATGAACCAGCATCCATATGGGATATCAGTGCTTGTAGGTGGAGAATAAGTCAGTTGAGCCATAGCACCAGCCCCTGAAGTATTGAAACTTTTTCCATTTTTTTACTCTATTTCAATATATCTTTTAAAATATGATTTACTTGGGCCCAGCATGGTAGCCTAGCAGCTAACGTCCTCACCTTGAATGCACCAGGATCCCATATGGGTGCTTGTTCTAATCCTGGCGGCCTTGCTTCCCAACCAGCTCCCTGCTTGTGGCCTGGGAAAGCAGTTGAGGACAGCCCAAAGCCTTGGGGCCCTGTCCCTGCATGGGAGACTCAGAAGAGGCTCTAGGCTCCTGGCTTCAGATTGGCTCAGCTCCAGCCATTGTGATTGCTTGGGGAGTGAATCATTGGAAGGAAGATCTTTCTCTCTGTCTCTTCTCCTCTGTATATCTGACTTTCCAATGAAAAGAAAAGAAAATTTTAATATATACATTATAAATTATAAATGTATAATTTACTTATAATTGGGGCAAGAAAGAGATCCATATAGTTTATAATTCAGAGAGGCATGCAGTTCCACACAATGAAGACGCCCAGCCACAAGCTGCAGGCACCTGTTCCCATTCCAGGGGTTTCACTATCACCAAATTCCCACTTATCCTGGCAGGAATATGCAAGGGAATACATAAAAAGTAACACCCATCGTTTTTATTCCCACAAATGGCAACTTACTATTGTGTTCTATATCTTGATTTCTTTCCCATTTAATGTATTTTACAGATCATTCCACACCAGTACAGAAAGGGCTCCAACATCTTTTTTATGATGACTAGTAATCCATTACATTAACAAAACATCATTTGTCTAACCACTCTCCCATTGATGATCATTTCCATTACTGCTAATTTTTAATGCTATAAATAATGCTGCAAAGCTTAATCTTATTCAGAAGTGATTTCTACTTATAAGCATATATATATAATTGAATAGAATTTCTGTTAATATAATATTACACTATTCATCAATACAACTGCTGAATGGAAGAGAATGGATGCTTGTAGTTTAGGCAGGTACTACAGAATTGTCAGTTCATGTCATTTGATACAATATCCTCTGTCCATTTTTATATTGAGCTGTTTGTCTTACTTACTGTGTAGCAATGAGTTGTAGCAATGAGTTTCTCAGTTTGCTATGGACTTTTGACTTTATTTATGGTCATTTTTGCATGTAGATATTTTTTAAAAGTAAGTTGAATTTTTCAATTTTTCATTTTACTACTTGTAATTTATATCACACAGTAAAAGGTTTTCTTCATTGTAAATCATAACTGAACATGTTTCATTATGCCTCTTCATGTTTTTATAGTTTTGCTTTTTCTTATTTAAATTCTCTGATCCAGGGAGGGTCAGTGCTATGGTGTATCAAGTAAAGCCACTACTTGCAATGTCAACTTCTTATTTGGACACCGGTTCAAGTCCTACCCATTACACTTCTGACTCCTGCTAATGCATCTGGGAAAGCAGCAGAAGATGGCCAGGTGGGAAACAGAAGCAGCTTCTGGCTTCTGACCCCTGGCTTCTGACCAGTTCAGTTCCAGCCATTGTAGCCATTTGGGAGTGAACCAGCAGATAGAACCACACACACACTCTCTCTCTCTCACTGTGTGTGTGTGTGTGTGTGTGTGTGTGAGAGAGAGAGAGAGAGAGAGAGAGAGAGAGAGAGTGTGTGTGTATGTATGTGTAAGTCTTTCAAATAAATAAATAGATAAATCTTTTAAAAAAAAAAAACAAATACCAGACCTACCCATCTGGAATCTTCTGTGCAAGGCATGAAGTCTGATTCAATTGTTACAGCTTGCTACCCTATTGTCCAAAAACTATCAACAAAACATCCAGATAGTGTGAAATAAGTCTCTTATCATGGGCTAACTCCCTATATGAATTTGAGGTTGCATTTGAATTTTTCAACTTCATATAATGCTCTATGTGTGTGTGCCAGTAACACCTGTTTTAATATTTTTAACACTAACTCAAATTCATTGTATTCAAATTTCTAAGTATCCCCCAGAGTGACTTTTCCTTTGGGTGAGAAGTCCAACGGAAACAGTCTTCCTGTATATCTGACAATTTTTTTTTTTTTACTTTCCTTCAAATAGCTCACAATCAGACTTTTCTTAATTGTCTGAGAACAGAAATTTAACCTTTGCCATCTAAGAGGGCTGGTCAAACCCATGAAAGAGCCTGGGGTTTATAAGGCAATGACCAAAAGAAGACAGTGCTTTTCAAAATCCTAGCATATGCCAGACTCACTGGAGACACGCTCTTTCAGTTCTAAGACTGCCACTGTAATATCAAGTTCTAGTTGAGAAATATTGACCATAGGGCAAGTTGTTTCAGTTAGCATATTTTTGGCTCCAGGTCACAGGAAACAAAACCAAACAGCCTTTAACCATGAAGACATGCGTTTATCACGGTTATAACTAGAACTCCCCAGGGGAGTTGGACAGCCATGTTCCTAGCCAGCGACGTCATTAGATTCAGGTTATCATCCGTCTGCTCCACCATTCTCAGGTGATGACAAGGTTTCTACATTCCCAGTTGTCCTCTCTCTGGGCCTGACAATACCCCCCTCCCCACACAGACACACAAATAAGAAGAGAAAGCATCTCTTTTTGTTCCCGTTTTAGTAGCAAGGAAATATATCTCATGAGTCAGAATTAGGGGACGTGCCCATTCCTGAATCAATCACTGTCCAAGAAAAGGAATGACCTGAGGTCATTATGCCTAACTAGATATGGGTGGGTTTCTGCTAAGCCTCTTCACTGTTTGGAAAAGAATGAACACTTGCACAAAACCCAGATCCAGCAGCAACGGGAGAAAAGCCACAAACACAAATGATGAGTCTGGTCCATACCCCTCTCAATCCCTCTCCTAGCTTCTTTACTTACCAGACATCCAACAGCATCCTTCCTCCCACATACTTAGCACTTACATTACAAGCTCATTGATTCAGTAAACATTTATTAAACTCAAAATATTTTCCCAATATTGCGCAAAGATCTGAGGACTGCACAGAGGGGAAACAGGGATTCTGATATCTGCTTTAATGGGAAAAGCAGGAAACTCAGAAAGTCCAGTGTGGCAAAAGCACTACATACTAATAGTGTAAAGGTGAATGAGACTTTCAAGAATGAGTGGTAGAATAAAACAAGCATGGACAATTCCAGTTGAACTTTAAAAGATAAGTAGATAGGCAAGCGAAGACATCCCAGGGCAAGGAAAATAACTAAGACCCTGGGATGTCTCAGACAACTATTTTCTGAATGTCAACCCAAACGGTTTACAGGACTGTAAAGTGCCACTTCACTCTGAGTCTGAAGGCATCCTGGAGAGAGACACCACACCTGAATAGGAGCCTCTATTTGGCATTGTCAAGGAGAGCATCAATGGACACCATCCTAAAGTAGTTCAGACAGCAGCTCAAGCTCATTGCACCATTCAGACAGAAAGAGCAGTTTGTTTATCAACTTCATTGAGTTGCAGACCCCATGTCAAACATGCTTAAATCCTTCAACTCCCATCAAGCTTCTGGCAAAAGTGGTTCACACTTCCCATCTCCTTCAACTCCATTCAGTTTGTAGCTCCAACACACCAATGTTGAAAGCAGGGTAATTGTTCCTGTGAAGACATCAGCAGTCTCAGGAGTTGCAAAACACAAAATCAAGCCACCACTGCCAACCACAATGAGCTACTGGAAATTCACTACCTACATTAACACCTTTAGAGAGTCCAGATACCACAAATTCTCTGCTTCCCTTCTCCAGATTCCATATGAAACTGAATTTCCTTTAAATCCTAAATAAAAACTTTTTCAATAAGAACAACTTCAATTATTTTGAAACACAAATTCTTAAATGAGAAAAAAAAAGTTCTCTTACCTTCTCTTTCTCTCCCTCCCTTCCTCCCTCCTTCCCTTCCTCCCTTCCTTCCCCTTTAAATGTCCTAGCTTTGTTGTTTTTTGAATACATTCCTGGGCTACCAGTTGGCTAGTTCAACAACAAACACATTCATATCTTGTTTGTAGCAGGTCGAGTAGTGTTCTCATCCTCTAAAGATATGATGTCCCACAACTTCAGAATACGATCTTGTTGTTAGAGTTTTAGATGAGATCATTCTTGATTAGGACACGCCTTAGTTCAAGAACAAGAGATAGAAGAAGCAAATCCAGAGTAGCCACAGAGAAGGCTCTGTGCAGAATGAGGCAGTGACAGAAGTGGAAACTCTCTGCCAGCCAGGACACACTGAGGACTGTTGGTGGAAGTCGAAGTCAAGAGAGAAGCCTGGAACCATTTCTTCCTACAATGTTCAAAAGGGACAGCTCTGCTGACACATTGTGATCCTGTGGCCTCCAGAGCTATGAAATAATAAATCTTTACTGTTTTAAGACACAGTGTTTGTAGCAATTTGTTAGGGTAGTTCTAGAAAACAACACATGGTTCTATAACTACCTGCATCAAAATCTGGGAGATAATGATTCTATGCAAAAGAAACTCATCTCAGAGAAAAACTGAACCCCAATTTCACAAGAAGAGCCTCAGTTCGGGAATCAAGGGCTCCTGCTTTCAGAGCAGGAACCCAGGCTTGGGAATGGAAGTAATTTTCTAGGTCCTAGAATGCCCTTGGGTTTGCCCTTGGGCCAGCCCTGTTCTTGCTCATGATCGTCTCTCCTAGCTGGACTCCTTCCCTTTGCAGATCTCCAGGTATACATGGCTCAACAAGTTGGCCTCAACCTCACATCCCTACATGGGATTGACTGCATTTTTCAGCATCTGACCTCCATATTTGCAGAAACTGGATCGATTCAGCTTTTCTAAGGGATGGGGTGCTGGCAGCACTGGGTGTCCGTGTAGGGCTCAGTCACAGCATCTGCGAGGCAGAATCCAGCATTATGGGAAATTGCTGCTTCTCAGGCTATGGACTAGGATTTCCCAGCAGAGGCTGTAGAAGGCCAGGCCAAGTGTGAACTCTCTGCTACCCTGGGGTCATCTCTCTGCCTCCTTAACTATACTGTAAGACCCTTAAAGACAAGAAATCCTTATCATCTGCTTGTACCCAAGTCTTTCCAACGAATATAAGTCTCAGTGCCCAAGATACAGTATATCTTCAAAATATGTTTAATAGAAAGTAATTTAGTGGAGCTTCTCAAAACACAGTGACTTTTCAGTAGATCAAGCAAAAGGTCAACGTCCACAGTGCTTGCTCTATTCTTTCCTGACAAAGTGAAGATTTTAAAGCCAGCATCTTCCCTTTAGCTCCTTCTTACAAATAGCAAAGACACTATCTGTATGTAGTGTCTGATAAAATGGCATTCAAAGATCCACACATCCTCCCCTAGGTCCTTGCTCAGTGTGTCTGAGATAAATAGTTCCCTGACCTATACTATCGCTGCTGCTATCTAAACCCCTAATCCTTTGGTCTCCACTAAGATCCTTCCTTGACAGAGAGCTCAGGCAAACATGTTGTTGGGGCATTTTTTTGCTTCTAGTTATGAGTTTCCTTTTCTTCTTTTTTAAAAGAATGAATTTTGGTTTTTGTTTTTTGTTTTTTCCCAAGAGAAGCTCTTATTTTGACAAAAAGAATCTGATGGGAAAATCCAATGGAAGCACCTTTTGGGGCCTGCTTAGCTTTTGCAAATGTTGCATTCACCACAGCTGCTTTGCTGAAACCCTCTCTGGCCTCTCACATTCCCTGCGTTTACAGCATTGGGCCAGGACCTGTTGGAGACTGGAAATGAGAGATGAGCAGAAGATGTGCTTGCATCATCAGAAAGTATGGAGGCCCCAGCTGGGCCACGGCTTGGAAAGGGCCCAGAAATCATCATGCACATGCGTGTGGAATGTATGAACCAAAAGGGTGGACATCCCAATGTGCCTACCATACTTCTTGGGCTGGTGGGGCAAAGATGATTGTTACAGACCAAGGCAGGAGAACACAAAGCCACAGACAGGAGAGGAAGGGAGAATTCCTGAGACCATGTTCTTTTTCCAAGTCAGGGAGTGCCCTGGATCATCTGCAGGCCCTAGTTCTCATCCCCACCCCAACCCCTCTAATTATTACACCAAGGCTAAGGACGGAATATTAGAAAGTGAACCTGAATAGGAGCTGGGACATACTCTGTAAGGGCATGTGCTTGCATACTTCTTTCCATGATGAATTGCAGTGCAGAAATTTCAGTAACTTCTATCTCCAAACTATATCTTTTTCTAAATTTTAATGTTGATTATCCGCCCCTATTTCCCCGGCATGCACCTGCAAAGGGTGCTGGGTGCTGCCAAAGGGGGATATAAATTGTAAACTCCCACCAAGGGTAAACTCCCACATTCAGGTTCACAAGGTCACAGCCACAAAGGGTGTATCTGTGCATATTGCCTGCAGCCCAGAGAAATGGAAGATAGAATTGCCTCAGCCTAGTTAGTTCTCTGATGGATAGATCTCCAGACCGCTGAAGCCTGTGTCAGGTATTACCAATATGCCTACTTCCTCCAGTACTGGCATCCCCCATTCACCAATGAATAGCTAAAGGAGATAAGATCCTCTGCCTGGGAACAAGAGATGACAGCCAGAGTCATCATTAGATGCTCAGTAACTATGAATCAACAGACAAGTTCATCAACAAGTAAGACCACTGGAAAGTTGGGCCATCCTGAAGGCCAAGCGGACACATTGCCCCGGAGCCTTATATATTTAAGGTAAAGGCATGCAACATGGGGTCTCTCTTCTTTGGGAAATTAACCTTCTGATCCCATTCACCCCTTTCACAGCTCTCCCCTTCTAGGCAGCCCAGACCATGTTGCACAGACACCAGCTCATTCATTCATTCATACTCTCCTCTAACAAGCATTTGAGGTGTCTACTGTATGTCAGTCACTGTGCTAAGCCCAGGAAGTAGAGATGCCAGACAAAGGTTCCCTACCAACTGTCCCCCAGCCACCCATGCCAAGCACCCTCCTTCACAGAACCACTGCACCTGCCACACCCTAGTGGAACAACAGCTCTGAAAACCTCTGTCCTTTCACTTACATTATAGGAATTTTTTTTTTAGTGCAACAGCAGCAGCAGTCTTGGCTTCCAAGAAGCCTTTGGCTTTGGCAAATATTTACATGTATTTGCATTTCTTTTGTACACACGGATGGGGACCCAGTGGGAAAGGGCATCTTGCCAGAGAATGAAAATGCTTTCTTGGCCAATCCTCAAAGTGTTATTCCCTTAGCTCAAATTTAGCTGATCTCTGTCACCCCTCTCCCTGGCTTTTCTTTCCCAGCTCCTC
Source organism: Ochotona curzoniae (assembly GCF_017591425.1). Classification (NCBI taxonomy): domain Eukaryota; kingdom Metazoa; phylum Chordata; class Mammalia; order Lagomorpha; family Ochotonidae; genus Ochotona; species Ochotona curzoniae. The sequence goes on along the minus strand of NW_024467122.1, from coordinate 31,458,514 downwards.
TGCTGGCCTGGGCATCAGCTTGAGTCAGGTGTGGGAGAGCTATATTTTGTCTCTGTTTTGCAGGCACTGGGGTTTTTTTCTTTTGCCTACAATTCTTTAGGCTTTGGTCATTTTCAGAGAACTCTGTGGGCACCCTCTGGTGGCTGACTGAAATTTCACCTGCAAAAGTCACAACTGAACAGGGACAGCTTTGTTCTGCAGTCAGATTCCTCGGGTGAATGTAAGAAAGTGTAACTTTGCTGTAGTTGGTACCACATCTTTCATCATGTGATACTTGCTATTGACACTGGAACTGTTGCTTTGAAATCCTGCCAGGAGGGAAAGTACCTTGTAGAAAGGACAGAGCCAAGTAATGAGGCATGGCTTGTGGTCTGCAGTTTTCCCAGTCAGCCTGGGTGTTCAGCATAAGAGCTGCCCTTCTGGGGCCAGTGTGGTGGCTCAATAAGCTAATCTTCCACCTGTGGTACCAGCATCCCATATGGACACCATTTGGTGTCCATTTCAGATCCAGCTCCCTGCTTAGAACCTGGAAAAATAGTGGAAGATGGCTCAAGTCCCTGGGACCCTGCAACAACATAGAAGACCTGGAAGATATTCCTGGCACCTGGCTTCAGATTGCCTCAGCTCCAACTACTACAGCCATTTTGGGGGTGCACCAGCAGATAGAAGATCTCTCTCTCTCTCCTGTATAAATCTGCCTTTTGAATAATATAGATATGTATTTAAATATACACATATATTAATATAAATATATTAAATGTTTACATTATATTATTTAATATAATTTTTATAATATTTTAAATATATATATGTTTGAAGAGCTGCCCTTCCATGGATTCCTAAAGGAATCACCTGGAAAGAAACCCTTGCCCATATTGGACAGGCCAGGCTCCATGACAACTACTATGGTGGAACTGCGCCAAGTAGCCTCCCCTCTTTTATGAAAAATCAAATGACCCACACTAGCCCATAGACATAGCTAAAGGAGGACAATGGGGTAAAATGGATTGGAAAAGCCAGGGGAGAAGGCCAAAGTTTGCAGCCTAAGGACTGCTTTGTACCTGTTCAGGAGCAACCATCCATGAGAAGTTCTCTGGAGAAGCACTGGATCAAGCAGAAAGACAGAGCCCACAAGAGGAAGGAAGGGAGGCGAGAGGAGAGGCAGCAGGAAGGAGAACCACCCACCCAAGAAAGGAGCCCTTTCCCCCAGGCTCCTAGGGCCTGAAGTCAAGAAGCCAGCTAGTATCGCTGCTCTGCCCACACAGTAGGTCCCACCAGCTAACATTCCCTAGGATTCCCCCCTCCCCATCCAAGGACTGCATTCATCTCATACTACTATGCAGAGGTCAGATGACATTGCCTTCATTTTATAAACATAAAACCTGCCAGCAGTGAGGCCGGGAGTGATCTCTGCTCAGGATACGCTGAGCTGTGCACTGCCAGCCATATCCCACTTCTGCTCTTTGTCCATCTGAGCAAGCCAAGCTCCAGCAGGCAGCTGGTGATGTGGCCTTCACAGGGTAAAATGTGCTAAGGAAGAATACACTCGAGGCAGTGTCACAGCAGACTCCAGACACCGCAGAGATACCCCGCTCGCCCAGATCCCAGACTCCACGGTCTTCCGTCTTAGCTGCATCATTTACCTGGAAACAAAGAGGCACTGTCTACCATGAGGAGCCCTTTTATTGATATCATTTTTCTTGTGCTCCTGCTCACAGTTGGGCTCCAGGGCAGAAGGGAAGCCCCATTTTCAGGGAGCCATCCATCACCCCACACTGGTGGTGGCAGCCCCATTCCTCTGGGCCAGACTTGAAAGTGCCACTGGGCAGAAAGATGTCCTTGGTGTGATTGAAGCAAAGGTATGACTGGAGCAGAGAGATAATCAAAGGTAGCAGGGTGGCCACACCTGGAGGCACAGACCAGGCCCAATGCCTCCCAGAGCCATCAACCTGGAGATCACCCATTGAATCTGCACTGGGCAGTGGAGGGCACAACCCCCTCATGAGTCTCTGCTTCCAGCAGAAACATTTATACAAGGATGTCTGAGACACTATGTTCACTGTGACTGAGAGGGCGTGCTTAGTACGGTGCCTGTCTGACTCCTTCTATGAAGACTAACACACAAGTCTTCATGGCATCACAACGAAGGAGGTACTGAGACTGCCCTAGTCACAGACGACACCAGGAAACAATAATGAAACAACCTGGCCCACATCACTCACAGTCATCATAGGAGCTGGAATCTGAGCGCTGGCTGACTGAACCACCAGAACCGCCTCGCCCCACTCGTTGGCTAAGTGGATGGGATCAGCTCATTTAGCCTTCACAGAGATCGCACACAGAATGTGCTCTTACTCTCCTCATTTTGCTGAGAAGAAAGCTATCAGGGAAATACAAGGAGATTATGCAGCTAGCGAAGAAGCAGAGCCAGGATTTGAATCCAACTAGTTGGATTCCTGAATCCCAGCTCTCCTCATTAAACTCCAGCACCTCCCTCTCTGCCAGGGTGGCTTTCCCAAAGCTATCACTCTCCAGAACTTCTGAAATTTCTGTGAGACATTGGAGGGCATCACTCTAGAGGGGTGGTTGGCCACCAGAGTTTCAGGAGTGACCTGCCTGCCTTGCTCTAGTATAGACCCAGATCAGAAAGGGCTCCTCCTCACTCTGTCTCTGTTCCAAGGGTCTTCCCAGGTACTGGTGGGCTCATTACCCTGATCCCTGTCTAGCAAGGTGGTACCCATCATGGGTCTACCTGGGCCATTTGGCTTTATCTGCAACTCCTAACCCCAGGAAGGTATCCTGCTGCCCCTTAGCCAGATTACTGCAGTTTGCCTAGGAACCCAAATATCTATGTTATGGGCAGAACCAGTTCTTCTGGGTGTCAGGCTCCCCTCACAGTTTTCCTCAAACTGACTACTCAGGAAATCGGGGAGGGGCAGCCCAGTTGCAACAGCTGTCCTAAAAGGCATAGGGGATTATCGGGTTGTGGAGCTTACCTATTAAGAACCATTGAGGCAAATATTTGTCCTTTCTAGTTTATGGATCACATGCTTGGTGATCTTCCAAAGCAGACCTCGGCCCTTGTTTGGGAAGGTTTGTGCTTCTGCTATGCTGGACACCTGAGTTTCTGCAAATTGGCCCGACTCTGTGAGTGCAGCTTCACTTGGCCTGGGACCCATGCCAGACATCTTTCTTTGGGCCCTGCACATCTCCCTTTACACTTCTCTAACCTGCTAACCTTAAGGGTTTTCCTGTCCTCTGGCTCTCCTTGAGTTCATCCAGTAGAGACCATGGATTAAGTAAGTAGGCAGGAAAAGAGAAGCCTGTGTGTCCCCCAGTTCCTTGATGGCAAGTTCTTAAAGGGTATCTGAGTCCCTCTCCACTGAGGCCACAGCTCCTTTAGCCCAGCATCCATTAGAGAAAACAAACCTTTCCTAGCCCCCTAATAATGTACTGTATTGGCAATTTACAGTTTGGGCGGTGTTTGATAGTACAAGTCATCTCTGCTGCCTGTGCAAGCTTGATTTGGGCAAATCCACTATCCAATGACTTAAGCACATGGCTAGCCAGAGGCTTGTAGCTGTGATTCGGGAGCTCCAGTGGGGCTGTATGCAAAGGCCTTCAGTTCTCCAGGTGAGCTTCTCCAGATTCCTCCCAGCGAAGCATCTGGGTTCCAAGAATATTCTAAGAAGAAAGTGAACAGAATCTGCCCTTTTCTTGGGAATGGACCCATAAACCAGAACACTCTCACTCCAGCCACATTCTGCTGATCAGGGCGCTCACTGTGCCCCCTCCTCCCCAATTCAAAGGCAGAGAACACAGACCCAACCATGATGAAATGACAAGAATATTAGACTATCTCTAGTCCATCACATCTCACAAACAACCTCTTTCCTAGCTACCCTCTCCCAACTCCACTAACTTTTGTTCCTTTGCTTCCATCAGACCTTGGTGTGCCGCACTAGTCACAAGGCACTATATCATGTCTAGTTTGAGTTCTCTAAACTTTAATCTCATGTTCATGGTACTCTATTAACCTCTGCTTCCCACCTCAATCAAAAATATCCAGCTCGATCACACCATATCATTGATTGGAATCCTGGAAATGAGATTCTAGCTTGCCCCAGTGATGGTTAATTTTTGGTTTCAACTTGATACCATTAAGCAAAGCCTAGAAACCTGCAGAAGTATTATTCTGGATGTGTCTGTGAGAGCATTTTCCAATGGGATCAGCATGTGAGTCTGAGGGGATGAGGTGGTAAGACCAGCCATCAGTGTGGGCAGTTCCATCAGTCAGCATGGGGGCATGAGGAGAATAAACACAGAATGCAAACTGATCTCTCCCCCGAGAACCAAACAGGACACGTGCATCCCCAGCCCTGTGCATCACAACACCAGGCTTGCTGCTGTTTGGAAGCCAGGACCACACCAGCAACCCCCTGGTTGGTCTTCAGGCTTTGAGCCAGATGTGAACATTATACTCTTGACTCCCAAATTTTGAGATCCTCAGACTTGAGCTGAGCCATAAGACCAGAATCCCAGAGTCTCTACCTGAGGCATTTCTCAGTTGCCATCATGGAAGGATCCAGCTACCCTAAGAAAGCCTTTTATTTATCAATGCCGTCTCTCTGTAAACCCCTGACTAATAGACCGTCATAGAAATATCCCATCATGAGACCAGCCTCCTCAAAACCTCTCCGCTCCCACCAGTTCCAACACCTCCACCTTCATCTTGATCTAGAGCTCTCCTCCTCTGCTCAGGACAACGGGCTTACTCATCACAGTAATTCACACCTTGTGCTTTGAGGGTTCTACTTCATCCTCATCTCCCCCTGGAAAATGCTCAACAGCTCCGTGGGAGTTCCTCAAGAGTCGATCCTAAGCCATGGAGAAATTCCCTTGGACAGGAATCTGAGACCCTCTCCGTCTCCTCTGAAGAGAATATTCTAAGCTGGACTTTCAGATGCCCTAAACTCACATAGATGTTTCAGCTCTCAGTTTCCTCAGGCCTTGCACCTGGACTTTGGATCTACCCTGTAGAGCATAAAGACCTATTTCCTATACTTTGGTGTTTTCCCAGTACTTCTCATGTCTTGCATGGTGAAACAATAATTGAGAAGTGCAGGCCAGAGCCAAGGTTATACGGCAGCCTTGGTTCCTCATAGCTTCCAAAGATGAACAGTGGAGAGGAACAGAGGCTGTATCCGCATGATACTTTAAAACATAGCACTTCCTGGGCTGATATCTAGAATACTAATTATTATGCTACCTGTCATACACTTAATTGGTAGAGCCAGAAAAGATAGCACCAAACGACTTTGGAAGCACTCTTTCAACTTCAAGCACTCCCAGATTCTCTTTTCATTAATTACTTAACTATTGTCCCTAAAAAACAAATTAGAGCAAAGCTTACAGAGTTCCAGGAACTCATAAAGTGATCAAATAATGATTAGTTTTCTTTTTACTCTGGCAAATGCTTGGCTGAAGATCTTCCAACTAAGTCTGCACTCAGTCATCTACAGCAACATATTCCATTTGCTACAAGAACATAGTTTCATAGAAAGAAGCATTGGATATATGGTCACTTGAAGGCAGAGGAGCCATAACTGCAAGGGAGAAGGGGAGCTCAGCTTCACCTTAAGAAGGGATGAAAGTTTGAGAAGCTGCCCTTTCCCATTCAGACCCAAGGAAGCAAATATGGATGTCAAAGATTCCAAGAAGGGGGTTAATGAGATTGCTGAACTGGCTAATTCTCCAGCTTGCAGCACCAGCATCCCATGTAGGCACCAGTTTGTGTCCTAGCTGCTCCCATCCAGTTCTCTGCTTACGGCCTGAGAATGCAGTAGAGGATGGCCCAAAGCTTTGAGACCCTAAACCCATGTGGAAGATCTAGAAGGAGCTCCTGGTTTAAAATCAGCTCGGCTGTAGTCTTGTGGCTATTTGAGGAATGAACCAGTGGATGGAAGATCTTTCTGTCTCTCCTCTCTATTTCTCCTCCTCTCTATAAAGCTTCATTTACAATAAATAAATCTTTTTTAAAAATTCAAACCAGGATATGGCCCAGCACCCTAAAATCCTGCTCTCTTATCTGACTCAGACCAGCACTCCACCCTCTCTGCATGGCAGGAGAAGCAAGCAGGACTGACGGGAGCTCCACCTCTAGGAACCAGTTAGAGCCTGCCAAATTCACCAGCCAAAACGAGGACTTTTGCGAAAGTCTGATGTCTCAGCAATGCCCCCAAATGGATCCTGACGATTCCTCTGAGCTGAGTCAAGAGTTGAAGAGATGCCCCCCAGCTGACTTGAAAAGATGCATGGGATGAATGAATGCAGAGTTCTGCAGGGCAGTGCAAGCCTCCAGAGCAGCTGAATAAATGCATGTGGTTCTGCGAGCCCAGAGGACAAGGCTGCCTCTCCTTGGGTGACCTTGCTGGCAGCACTGGCTTTGTCTGTGCTTGGACTTTCATCTTATTCAAAAGAATCCACATTTGAAAGGAGTTAAGCTGGAGAAAAAGGAGACTGGGACGGCTGACTAGGGTCACATATACCTTCAACAGAATTGTCACCTCCAGGCCTGAGCAGGTGGAACACAAAGAAGGGCTTTCTCTATACCGTAGACACGTTTTTTCCAAGAGCAGGAGTGCTATCCTCATCTACTGGAAATTGAGCACGTGCCTAGACTCTCCCATGCACCTTACACATGTCCATCAATTTAATCTTCATGTCTACTCCTTGAAGTAAATACTATGTCCATGTCTTACTCACAAAGAAATCGCAGCATAAAGATAACTGGTTTTGAACAGTTACTACAAGGAAAGCAGTTATTAGTCTGTGAAAAGTCATGAAGCATAGTATCCTCAAGTTAGAATCTCTCCAAGACAAAGGCTTTGAATGTGCCCATTCAAAGGAACAGACCAGAAAGTGACCCTGATGTTTCCTCTTAGGTCTTCTTTCTTTCCCACTCACTGAGGGCTGGAGGGATGGAACTCTGGGCCCTCATCGAAACATCCTTTCTTCCTTGTGAGCACTTGGCACACACTGTGAACTGTGTTGATGAGAATTAGGGAACTTCCTTCCATATCTCATCTTATGTTTACTGAAAATCTAAACTAGGACTGGCTTTGTGACTGTGTGGCCTATGAGTCAAACAGGGCCTGTGCTTTCAAAGAGCCCTGTGGTTGATTTATCGTTCTATTGTCATCTTGAAATTCTCGATGTTTTGATCAAGGGCCCTACACTTTTATTTTTCAATGCATCCCACCAACTGTGCAGGTGGCCCTTGATGGAGTTTTAAGGGTCAGGACAGGGGATGTAATTGGTGAGCCTATAGCCTCCCTTAAGGTTTATTTATTTTATTGTTTGAAAAGCAAGGGCAAGAGCAAGAGCTAGAAAGAAATATCTCCTCTGGTTCAGTTCTCACATGCTGGCAACAACCAGGGCTAGACCAGGCCAAAGCCAGAGGCCAGCAGTTCCATCTGGGTTTCCCACATGGGTAGCAGAGACCCAAGTACATGAACCATCATCCATTGCCTCTCAGGATATACATTAGCAGGGAGATGAATGGGAAGCAAAAGGGATTCAAACCAGACACTCCAGCATTGGATGCAGGCATCCTACGAGGAGCTTAACCATGTATCACAATGTCTGTCCCTACCTAATTTCTTCTAGCAACCAGCAAGCTGCTCAGTGAGAATACCACACACAGTAGAGCTCTGTGAGCACTGCTAAGTGCTTTTTTTTTTTAATTTCAAAATCCTCAGCACAGGGGAAATGGTCATTGGTACCCTATTTTTCCAAAACTTCAACTGCATAGTAACTGGTATCAACTGCTGAAACCAGCAGCTCTATTTTACTTTCTTCATAGATAGGAAACCCCAAAGGAGAGCTTGCCACCCTTCCCTCATCATTGCTGAGCTCAGGAATTTTAAGTGCACAATTATTGCAATTACCACAAGTTGGTTCAGATATCCGCAGCCATACAGGGACTCTGAAGGAAAAAGAAGAGCATTGTTTGCCATCCAATTATGTGAAGCACATAAGAACAGGATCACACACAGGACTGTGTGTACTGATGGCAAAAACACAGGGGTTAGCCGACCCTCTGCTTCAGGGCTGGCTTGGGTTTATGGCATTCAGGGGTCAGATGCCATAATCAAGGGTCGTCAGACCTTAATCACCATCCTAGGACTGTGATCACCTGAAGTAGTATCTTTTACCCTCCTCTCACTTAAAGATAAAATGGATATTTTGTACACACTAAAATATTCTAATTATCCATAGTCCACTCTTACAAGGCAGAGGAAGCTTAACAATAAACTTCATTGTCTATTAGAATGTGACATACTATCTAAGGGATATATATAAAGGGCACAAAGTAGAATCAGATTTACAGCATTTTGTTACCAACAGTCATTTTTTAGAGACTTAATCTTTTAATCTTAAGTTAACTTGAGACAGAGCATACCCTACATGTGGGACCTGGGGAAGGTGGGAAATTGGGTGGGCCTTCTCCCTTAATACCCCCCTTTAAACATGAAGGAAACAATATGGAAAAAATAATGGTCTTTCCCACTTTCCTGTAGCCCTTGAACCTTTTTACCCTAATTAACTATGTAAAGAATGTCAAAATATAATAATAAGAAGAAAGTTAACTTGAGACGCTCTTTCTAATTTCATCTTAACCTCCTAGACAACTGCCAGATATTCCTTCACTTAGGCAAATGGCTTGTGTTCATTCCCTGCTTCCTTCCTTCTTTCCTCTCCTCCTCCCTTCCTTCTTCCTTCCTTTGACACTTAAGAGTGCATCTTCAGTGCACCTGGGCTTATGTTGGGCTCCAAAGTTAAAATGACTAAGAGCGAGCTCTGGTCCTCAATAGTTCATTGGTTAGTTGCACAACACAGTGAAACAGAAACTGACAATATAGTACACTTGAGTGTAGTGACCAAAGTGTTAGTTGAAGAACCTGGAGGGAAAGAGAGAGAGAGAGAGGCACAGAAAACCTAGTTTACATGCTCTCTATGACTTAGATCTCCCAGGTGCTAAACAGATGCAGAAAAAGCCTTTGATAAGAATCTACATGCTTTCATATACAAATTTCTAAGAAATTAGATATAGGGGGAACATATCTTAAAATAATAAAAGCCGTATAAGACAAACACACCAGTGTTAATAGAGAAAAGCCGAAAGCATTTTCCCTCAGATCTGAAACAAGACAACAATGGCCACTTTCATCACTCTTATTCATTCAGTGTCAGAAATGTTAGCAATAGCAATTAGGGGAGATAAGGCAGCAAAGAACATTGACATTAGAAAGGAAAGGTCAAAATATCCATGTATGCCAATCACATGATTTTGTACATGGAAAACTCTAAACATTCCACCAAAGAGCTATCAGAACTGATCGATTAATTTGAGAAAGTCTCAAGATACAAAATCAACATGCCAAAACAGAAGCTTTCTAATCCCAATAAGGATTGTGCTGCAAGGAAAAAAAAAATTTTTTTAAATAACACAAACCCTATTTACAATAGACTGAAAAAAACTAAAAGTTAGAAATAGATTAACCTAACAAGTGAAAGATCTTTGCATGAAAGTTACAAATGCTGATTTTACACATATATACTCAGGAGTCCAGGTAGGTCTGAGCAGCGGCTCAGGTGTCTGAATGCCCCAGCCATGTGGCTGTGGCTGGGGGAACTGATGCCAGGCCAGGCTTTCTGTGGGGGATCCTGGCTCCCCATCTACTGCTGCTGGGTGGGGGGAGGGTCCTGGGCTTGTGAGAGGCCAGAGTTCCAGGCAGCACTCTGGCTGCCCAGCAACAAGCTCTTGGGTCTTGGTGTCTTGGGTGTATGGAATTAGTGTCTAGGGACATCCATGGATAAGGCCACTGTACATGTAGGTAAGAAATGAATCCTGAGGGGCACACACGACAGGGCCACTATACGTGAGGGGAACAATACCTGGTGGTTTGGAGGGAATGGACCTGAAGATCTGTATGGGTCAGACTGATGCATCAGCCCAAATGGGGGTCCTGGGTTGGACTTCTTAGTATGGAACATGGCTGACACCCACAAGCCAGGTCACATGTTAACTATGGCTGGGGACCTGTCTGGCAGGGTTATGTCACAGTACCTGACAGTGAGTGTCAGAACAGGGGATGGGTCACATTAGATTGGGCCATGACACCAACAAGCATGCAATCTACCAGGTGAAGGGGTAGATTCTCTGGGGGATATGTGGGCCCATATGTGGGATATACAGAACTACAAGTCCTGCTGGTTAGCTTGAGAGCTGGGGTGGTGATGGGCTGAGCTAGGCATGACCATGGAACTCACCGATGCTTACCAGTACTGGGGCTGGGAACAAGTAGGGCAGGTGCAGGCAGCAACACCTGCATGAGCACCCTAAACCAGAGTGTGAGGCAGGATAGGCCTCACCAGCTCATACAAAGGTCTGGACATGGCTGCAGTGTCACTCAGAATGGGTGTGGACAGAGTCTGGAGTGTGCCAGACTGGGCTAAACTCCAGCACCCACTGGTGATTATGAGAACCAGGGTGGGTATAAGATGGGCTAGGCTAGATCTCTGTCCCTACTGAGCCATGCATCAGCTGTGTATGGGTGTGGACTAGGCTTGGCTGGGCTACAACACCCAACAGTAAGAACTGGACTTGGTGAGGGCCAGTCAGGAAAGGCTACTGACTATGTAGTGATGGGCCATGGACCCACCAGTGTGCATGAGATCTGGCATTGAGAGAGGTTCTGATGCGGGGCTTGGCAACTTCTTTGTCAGGACACAGTCCCTGCAGGTGAGTCAAGAATAGGGAATAGCCCAAAATAGGCCAGGATATGGTACTCATGGGCCTACCTTTGGCTCGGGTCTGGGGCAAACCAGGCTAGGCCAGTTCATATCACCTGCTGGCAAATCCAAGAGCAAGAATGGTGTGTGGGTCATGCCAGGCCAGTCCACACAATACTAGCCAGTTCACATGAGGGCCGGGATTGGGAGCGGCTGGGCTGGCTAGGCTGTAGGTCCACTAGTGTGAGCTGGAACTGGTGGTGGGCGGGGGCCAGGCCAGGCTACAGCAACCACTGGCAAACGCCGAGGTGAATCAGGCCATGCCAGCCTGGGCCACAGTACCCAACCAGCACACATCAGACCCAGGGAAGAGCAGGAGAACCTGGCGGTGGGGCTGCAGGGAGCTCCCCTGCTGGGCCACTTTTCCCACTGGTGAGTGTGAGAGCTGGAATTGGGGGCAGGCCAGGCCAAGCAGGGTTACAACTCCTGTTGACCTGCATGTAAGTTGGATCGGAGGCAATCCATGCTGGGTGGACATACCTACTGAGAAATGCATAAGCCAGAGTGGGTGAGGGCTGGTTGGGCTTTGTCACAGCATTAGCTAGCAGATGCTGGCAAGGGAGAAAAATTCTGTCAAACTAGGCTTCAATGCCCGTTGACATGTACAAGAACTGAATGGGATGTGGACAGACTGGACCAATCTGTTGTACATACTGGTGGCAGCACAGGCTAATCATCTGTCTTGTGGCACTGGCACCCCATGTCGGCACTGGTTCATGTCCCAGCTGCTCCACTTCCCATCCAGCTCTCTGTTTGTGGTCTGGGGAAGCAATGGAGGATGGTTCGAGTTCGTGAGACCCTATACCTTTGTGAGAGACCTAAAAGAATGTCCTGGCCGTTGGCTTCAGCTCAGTTCAACTCCAGCCATTGCAGCAATCTGGGGAGTAAAGCACCGGATGGAAGACTTCTCTTTCTCTCCTTCAGTCTCAGTAAAATCTGCCTTTCAAATAAATACAAATCTAAAACAGAAAAAGAAAAAAGGATAGAAGAAAACATTTTCCAAGTCTTCCCCTCATCCTCTCTTCCACTTGGAGATACTATATAGCTTTTTCTCTGAGAGTAAAATAAGCTAGAAATAATAAACAAACAGCCAAAAAATTGCCTGTGAAAAATTAATGCAAATATATGTGTGAGGTTATTTTTTCCACACAATCCTGTTTCCAATTATTACTTTAAGACCTTGGTTATGGTACCATTGGAATGAAACATCCTAGGTAGCTGCCCGGAGACACAGTCAGTAAGTCCATTTATTATTTCTTGGAACATCTGAACTGCACAGCCAAACTCTCTTCCTCTTGGCCTCTACCCCTGCTTTCCAAGTGAACTGAGTTAGATTCATGATGAGAGATTTTTATGGGACCACACTGCCTTTGCTAAATACCTGACTGATTTCATGGTTGTCTCAGGCCATGAACCTAAATGTTTAATTGACAAAAGGGAAGGGTATTCTTTTGGAATGCACAATGCTCCAGGCAGAGGGCTTTCTCAAGGTTTGGCTTGTGCTTCCAAGTCCCTGGCTATTGATCATAATATTGCACAATTTTCCATTAAAGATCTTAATCACAGTAACAGAAATTAACAGACACCGCGAATGAAAAAAAAAAAATGCCAATAGCTGCTTCACCTAGCAAGCCCTGTGGGCAATCGTAAGCCAGGTTGGGAAGGACAAGATGTTTCTACCAGGGAGAGCTTATTGTGCCTTAAATATTTATGTTCTCCCAGCTATAAAATCACCACATCACTCTGAAAAATTCCACCCAACATATCGATTGTCTGAGGGGATACCTTTTGTCTATTGTGGCTTTCAAGATAATCAGTATAGGACTTTAAAATTCACTCCATGAGGTTAGGAGACTTTCTGGTCTCAAGACAAATGAACATTTCTCTTTTTCCTAAGTGCACAAAGTCATGGCTGTGTCTATTCCCAGCACTGCTCCTGGAAGCCCAGCTGAGAACAATGGAGATCCCATTTTGCTATACACCCTGGTCATCCTTGCCCACTTTCTTTCAGGTACTTGCTGTGAAACCTCAACATTTTTAAAATCAGGTTAAAGTGCCTTTTACAATATCTTTAACCTCACTGTGGCTATCAGCAAAATATGAAGAAAGAAATTGTCTTTCTAATGCCAGAGAATGACTAGCTTGGCTCCCCTGGGGAAAGGTTCTCATCTCCAGGTGACCAACAACCTCAGTACCCTTGCTGAACCAGAGTGTAACAAACACCCAGACAATGCATTCATTGCATGCCAGAATAAGACCTCCAGATTCTTTCTTTCGCAATGTGTTTAACCCATGTTTATGTTCAACAAATATGGTTGACTTAATTAGTATCTTGTCCTTGCCTAATATATGTACAGTATTTCAAAAACCAAGACAGAAAGATTTTTAAAAAGAAGGAAAGATAGACATGTCTGGCTTTGAGTTACACAATGTCCAAAGAGCCATATGGAAAATGTCTTAACAGATTTTTTTCTATATATCAATTGTATTCCATTCAGCAACTTTCTAGGATACAAATGGAATTCTCCTGAAGCATAACAGATTATCACATCCCATATTCCACCTTTTGGAGTGCTGCTTGATGCATGGGAAAACAACATTAATAGGTGTTAATGTGGTTTGTTCATTTGCAGAGCAGAAGGTATGAATTCCAGGTTGAATTCAATAGTCTGGCAATGTCTCAATTGGATAAAAACCACTCACAATGAAACCCAGTGAATGCCATAGCAAATCTCCACCTGCTTTCTTTGAAATGTTACTTAGTTAACTCCTTTTAAAAGACCTTCAAGGGGAGAGCATCATAAAATAGCAAATTAAGCTACCACCTGAGACACCAGAATCCCATATGGGTGCTGGTTCAAGTCCTGGATGCTCCATTTTCAATCCAGCTCCCTGCTAGTGTACCTGGGAAAGCAGTGGTCAATATCCAATTGCTTGGATCTGTGCCAGACACACGGGAGACCCCGATGAAATTCTTGGTTCCTTGCTTTGGCCTGGCACAGATACAGCCATTGTGGCCACTGTGGAACAAACCAGCAGATGGAAAATATCTCTCTTTCTCTCTTTCTCTCTGTACTCTTTCAAGCAAATAAATAAGGGGGAAAAAAAGAGCTTCTTGTATAAACTTTATCATCCTCCTATGTCCTCTTTTTTTTTCATCATCTAAATGGAGAATCTAGAGGAAAAATATCAAGCTAACTGCCTTACATTTGAAAGAAATCCTCACCTCACATCTTGCACCCATTACTGATAACCAAGACAGTGGTGATAAACACAAGCACTTGGCACAGCTCAACATTCAGCACACTGCCATCCACTACAACTTTCAATCTGAAAGTTACTCCCTAGTCACTTTGCTGAGGCTTAAAATATAAAAAACCCTTGAGTCTTCACAAATAAAACATTGTGCTAATTTGGGTTCAATCCTTAGTTTTGTGATTCCGAATGTTTTCAGCATCCAAAGGTGTTCATTGACTAAAGGAGTCATCTGCATCCAAAACTATTTTTGGGTCTCCTTGCTCATCATTTTGGAGACATCTACTCTTTAATGTAAGGCTTTTTAAAATCCAGAGAGCTTCTTGCCCCAGATTCTAGAACATTCTTGTCCTCATGAATGACACACCCTGAACCCTACTGTGAGCTACTCTATTACTGCATTCAAAATGGAGAGGTCTCCCCTTGAAAGCCACAGCCCAAGGTTATACGCTCTCCATTCCTTGGCAAGTGTGCTCACAAGTATTCAATTCATATCTAATTGAAAGGAGGTCCTAGGTGACTTTGGACATCTTCACAGACTTGGTGCCAAGACTACCAATCTTAGCCCCAGCAGATTTGTTCTCTCAATTTGGACCACAAGCAATGAACATTCCCCATCAGAACCTCAATCAGACCATGGAGCACCCAAACTTCCTCCCCTTTTCATATTCCTTGGAGCAGGAGGCACCGAAGCTTTGGCTGACATGCACCTGGCACTGTCTAACTCAGATGTCAGTTGGGACTGAAAGAATACCACCAAACCTGCAACAAACTGAGTCCCAGTGATCAATGCAAGCTCTGCTTACAAGGTAGATACAACAGACTGAAAGAAGAGAGATTGCTCACTGAGAAGCTTCACTAACCAGCTGCTTGGAATCAAGTACTTCCCAGAAATAATACTCCTCCTCTGAACGGTATAAAACCATATTGATACATTGGAGTTTATTACACTGACCATAATAAATACCTGAAACTTGAAACAAATTGATCAAATGTCCCCCAACCAACTCCAGTCATAGTCCTGGGATTTATGTTCATAGGAAATCCCAGACTTTGTCTAGGTCCCAGACCCTCCAGGTCGCCTGCTGGGTAGGAATGGGTCATCCCGTAACAACAGCATATGTAGTGATAATAGATATGGTAGAAGCTGCCACAGCAGCAATAACAGCTAGTGCCAGATATAGAAATATGGGCACAAGTTGTATAGCAAATCATGAGTAGCCATAATTCCAAGCTTCATACACAACTGGGCTCACTCTGATATTTATATTCCACTAGCCCATAGCCCATCTTAACTTTAGTAAAGTCTACATTGTGAAGTATTCCCCACTCACCTTTCATATCTTTGGCTGTTCCGTTGACAGTGAGGACTTCAAATTTCTGCAAATTACCAATGATACTTTTGAGCACATTCACCCTCTCTATACAACATTCACTTCAATAACTTCATACCTTTAACACATCGTTTGTTTTTGAACAACATGGAAAAGCAAAATATAGGTACCAGTGATGCAAAACACAAATTTTACAAATTTGTTCTAATAGTGCTCAAGGTAGAAATCATTATGGGTGCAAAAAATTCCTGTAGCATTCTCTAACTCCTCATCAATTGAGGGAAATAAAAATTGTCCTAATCCTGAGCATTCTAGTTAGAAGACCACACATGTCCAAAGTCCCTAACCCAGGCCTGACAGATCACAGGCAATCAAGTCAAGCCAGCTGCATTCTCTGTCTCACTTGGTTTCAGCCTTTCTGAAGATTACATCTTGTTCTGGAAAGCCCTCAACCCTACAAGTCAGAAGGCAAAGAATCACTAGGGAAGACAGCCATGCAGACACACAAGTTGCCAGAATTTCTTTGAACCGTGATTGTCTGAATTATTTCCAGTCAGAATTCAAATTAACTGGGGGATGGCTGGGCCTCCCCTTGGTGCTCTGTAGACACTCGCTTTTTGAACTCTTTCGAAGCAGGGAATCTGATAAATAAACCATAATGCAATAAATTAAATTTGTATCACTGCATCTATCTCCATGAAAGAAGCTCCTGGTCTTACTTTCCCAAGGTTTATATTTCAAGGAAAATTTTCAGTATAATTTAGAAATGTTCCTTTTCTAGTGAGTCAATTTGCTATTTTTGAAATATGGTACAAATAACTCACATAAAATGCTTTAGGTGGGCAAATAATCTATCTTTTGATGAAAAGTCCAAGTTCTCTTTAGAAGGAATCATTTATTTCTTAACATCCCCAAGGCAAAACCTCCTAAGATAAAGCTAGGACTCTGCTTGTCTGGCTTACTTGACACCACGTTTCTAAAATAAATTCTTTAAATCAGATGATCTTCAACCTGTACTTTTGGAGGATTGCCCCCTTTATCTCCTAAAGAAAGCTACTTGGAAACTCCTTCAGTCTTTCATTTACTACAATTTCACTGAGTACCTATGACTTTCAGAGCACCATGCTTAGCAGAAAAGAATAAATATGAATTTTAAAAAAGAGTAAGAAATAATTCTGGTGGGTCTGGCATAATGGCTCAGTGACTAAATCCTTGCCTTACATGCACTGGGATCTCGCAAGGGCACTGGTTCATGTCCCAGCTACTTCACTTCTCCTCCAGCTCCCTGCTTGTGGTCTGGGAAAGCAGTGGAGGATGGCCCAAAGCCTTGGGACCCTGCACCCATGTGGGAGACCCAGAAGAACCTCTTGGCTTGGGATAAGCTCAGCTGCAGCCATGTGGCCAATTAGGGAGTGAACCAGTGGACAGGAGATCTTTCTGTCTCTCCTCTCTGTAAAATCTGCCTTTCCAATAAAAATAAATCAATCAAAAAAAAAAAAAAAAGAAAAGGAAGGAAGAAGGAAAGAAATGATTTTGGAACATGAGCAGCTTAGAAGCAGATAATACATGAACAAAGCACAATTAAAGGAGTAGCTTGGAAGAGCCAGTGAGCTTCCTAAATTTGGTTGCACACAAGACCACTTTAAAAACTCATTAAAAAATATGTTCTTGGGGTTGCAGTTAAGCTTCTGCCTGCAATGCTGACACCCCATGTGGGCACCAGTTAACATTCCAGCTGCTTCACTCCCAATCCAACTCCTTGTTAATGTGCCTGAAAAAATGTAGTGGGAGATGGCCCACGTGCTTGGGTCCCACATCCACGTGGGAGACCTGGAAGAAGCTCAGGGCTCTCGGCATAGGCCTGGCACAGTCCCAGCTGTGTGGCCATTTGGGGAGTGAAACAGCAGATGCAGAGGACAGAAGATTCTCTTTCTCTCCCTGACCCCTCCCTCTCTATTTTAACTCGGCCTTTCAAATTTAAAAAAAAAA